>NC_046291.1:58272500-58630000 GCF_004115265.2 Rhinolophus ferrumequinum | reverse complement strand
CAAAATTATCTAAACTGAAAATTCAGAATAAAAAATTGTTTTCTCCAGGTAATTTAGAAAAAAACTATTATTAAAAGAAATTTTCCTGGGGACATTGACAGAGTAGAAAGATACACATTTCTTAAAGTACACCATAAAATATATGAATTGGTATGCATATGTAGTATCTATAAAACACCTTAGATACTATAACGAAAAAATATTTTTAAATTTTAAAGCCCTAAAGTGTTAATAATTATGGATGACATTTACAAACAGCTTTTTATATGCCATGCAAAATATATCAGATGTGTTAAGGTGCATTGAGGGAAGTACAATTATTAGTCCCATTTTACAGATAAATAAACAAAGCTTGGAATTAAAGTTACTCATCAGAGTTCTCTAGCCCAAGGAACAGCAAAGCCAGCCTTAGTCTCCAATCTATATGCCTCTCAAGCATGAGGTTAACTCCAGCATGCTTTACGAGTATACTGCCCCTCTAGCAAAGTGTGAGGTGACTTGTTACCATTATATTTATTTTAGATTAGTGTGTCTTTTTATTGGTAACTAATGGGGGAAGTATACTAAGAGGTAAAAACTAGGGACTGTGAGTGGAAATAGCCAGTTACCCTTCTGGCCTGATCATTGAGTTTTTACTGAGTGAATCATTTATCCCTACAGTCTTGCCATCTGCAAATGAGAATTAGAATAGATTATACTAGTGCACCATTCTAATTCAGTGGTATTTCCGATGTTGTTATTAGCTATTACATAGATTCATTAAAAAAACATTAAACATTTAAATCAGAAGCCCTTTATAAAAGCTCACTTCAAAATAGTTCAATATAGTATTCATTAATTTACCCAACACATACTTGTTATACACTCAAAATACCTTGGTGAGAACTTTGAGAAAAATGAAATTCAAAGACAGTTTGTGCTTTCCATGATATAACAATATGCTTGGTAAGATATGAAACACATGCAACCAGCACAAAATTGCTAAACAATATACAAATTCATGGAAAATAAAATAGTAAAAAAAAAAAAAATTACCTAAGTAATGAGGAATGGTGGAATCAAGGCACAATCAGTGTGCTTAGGTATGGCTAGAAAAGAGAATTGAAAGTATAGGTTTTGACCCAGAACATCAAGGAAGTGATGAAGATAGATGTCCAAAGAGAAACGTAGGAACACATGAGAATGTATATTTGGGGCTAATAAAGTTGTAGAAGATACAAGAGCAGGAAAGTGGAGGCAGGAAGATTGACAGATGACCTCAAAAATCATACATCACAGATTTAAATGAAAATAAAAAGAACTTTGTTTTGATTTGGTTCTTCAAATTGCTTTTGCAATTTGGAAAATAAAAATTCTAATTCTAATATACCATTTGCCCAAAGTTTTGCATCAAGTATCTATCAAGTCAATTGTTCCGTAAGTTACTGTATGAGTTTAACTCTAAACGAATTAAGTGATAGAACCAAACCTAAATATTTCTAGATCAGGTTAAAAAGTTGTTCTTCTTAGCCCAATGTTTTCTTTTAAAACACACACACACACACACACACACACACACACACACACACACACACACACGAAACCAAGAGGTATTAGATTTTCCTCTACCTGTCTTTGATATTGTCTTAATGACAGTTGTGTCTTTTCTTTTAATTTAATCTCCCTTGTGTAACTTTTAATGCTTTCTGTAAAATTCAACAGTTCAATCTGGAGCCAAAGAAATAAAAACCTGATGACTCTTAAAGAGTTTAAGATTAGTGCAGGAAGAAATTACCTTGGTTAGTCAGGCCTTTTCTTATCAGCAGCCTGAAGTTTGCTTTTGCTGAAGTGGTGGGAGTTTGATATGAAGCCAAGACTCGGTGGTTCATGTTGTGAGGTCTGTCTTATAATCACTGAATTCAAGGAGAAGCTAGAATTGCATTTTGAATGGTTATATTATTATACTTGCTATAAATTAATAACAAAGAAAGATAGGACATTAATGTACATGATAAACAGCAATGAATATCATTTTTCCTTTTTAGATTATGTCCAAAAACGCCAGTTAATATTCTATGGTTCAAGAACAATATAAACAGATTTTTAATGGAAGCCTGCATATAATTGTCATGAATGTTTTTCCAAATAAGAATACTGTGGGCAGCTGCTCAAATCAAAACATATATTACATTGGGGAACTTCTAATTTTTCTCCCAGAATATACTATGAACACTGCAGTGTTTCATCAATTAATCATGCAGCTACTTTTCTGCAAACCTTTACCGGGTGAGCTGTGAGTGGATCTGCATGGTATAGGAATACATGAACTGAGAATGTGAACACAGAAAAAAAATGGTTTGTTTTTTAACATGCTTCCCTTTATTCAAAGCAAAAGACAGGAATGCCAGTTGAAACTCTGCACTATTCACACACTACCTGTGAGAGTGAATGTTATCTCCTAATACCTGGTATTATTTAATAGCTAATAAAAATAATGCTCACATCTTTAATCAATGGGTAAAAATATTATCTAATATCTATCAAACAATTTTTACATTCCAGATATCACACCAGATGCTTTCCATAGAATCTCTTATATTCACTATTACACTATTAAAGAGGAACCATTTTGAAACAAAAGGATCTTCTGCAATTCCTAGAGTCATTTTTGGTTTTCAGAATTGTGCTATTGGCATCTAAGGGGTAGAGTCCAGGGATGATGATAAACATGTTTCAAAGAAGACGACAATAAAGAATTATCCAGCCCATCATGTCAATGGTGCCAAAGCTGAGAAACCCTTCCCTACTTTTATCTTCACTTAACAGATAAGAAAAATTAGGCTTAAAAAGGAGGTTAAAGAGTTTCAGTCAAGACAATGCAGTAGGTAAATACTGTTCTTACCTTTACTCACAACCACATCAAAATTACAACTAAACTACAAAACACCCATCATTGAGAATCACCTGAAATTTGCTGAACCAAAGCCCTACAACTAAGGACATACAGAAGAAGGCACCTTGAGACTGGTAGGAGGCGCAAAGACGCAACAAGATGTGGTCCCACACTGGTGTGTGACCATTAAAAATCAGAAGGGATATCTCAGCTGTGGAGGTTCACTCAGAAGGAGCAAAAGGTCCCCACGTCACACCAATCTTCTCAACCCAGGTCTCGGGTGCCAGAGAGAGAAGTCCCATAATTTCTGGTTGTGGAAACCAGCGGAGGTTGTGGCTGAGTGAAACAAGGGTGGCTGCAGTCCCAGGCACTTCTCTTAAAGGGACAATGAACAGACTTAATCACTGACAAAATCACTGGCTTTGAGTTCCAGAGCTGGGGCAGTGGCTGGAGAGGTGACAGGGACATGTAGTGGGGAACTGGGTTGTCTGTCTTCAGGATGAGGGCTGAAGAGATGGCTTTCTCCTGGACAGAGGAGATGGTGGAAGCCATTGTTTCTTTGTTGAGCCCTCCTCCTTTCTGCATGCAGAGGAGGGCAGCTGCCATATCTGAGTCTCCACCCAGATGGCTGACAAGATTCATTGTCCATGCCCTGGTGATTCTGAGACCACGCCCTACCCAACTTTTGGGCATACCCAAGCCACTTCCAGTGGCTTTTCTGTACAAACTACCTGCATTGGCTCATGCCAAGAATTTCCTAGGGTATCTCAAAGGTTCACAGAACCCAGACAAACAGCAATCTGGCATGTGTACGTCTGGTGCCTCTAGCTGAGCAGCCTTAATGCTGGCACTAGTGATATCTGG
This sequence comes from Rhinolophus ferrumequinum, assembly GCF_004115265.2. Lineage (NCBI taxonomy): Eukaryota > Metazoa > Chordata > Mammalia > Chiroptera > Rhinolophidae > Rhinolophus > Rhinolophus ferrumequinum. Next base: position 58,626,264 of record NC_046291.1, on the reverse strand, counting down.
CCTTGGTTCATGGGTTGGACTCTCAAGGCACTTCCAAGATGGTGTGAGCAGTAGATTATTTTGTGGTTCTTGCCAGGTGGCCCTGGGTGTGGCATGGGCTACGGCTGAACTTGACCTGCACTTAGTCCCCTCCCAGGTGGTCCTGGGGCTAGTGCACCCAGTGACCAGCTTCAAAATGAGCTGGAGCATCACCCACTGCCTCCAAGGATGGCACACCCAAAGAGTGGATTAGGCCCTACTGAGGCCGATCATGCTCTGTACAGTCAGCCCCTATACCACAACTCCTCCATTGTAGTCACAGCCAGTCCACACAACCAATGAGCCTGAGGGTCAATTGTCCCCATTGATGTGCAAATAGCAACCGAGGCTCAATCACAACAGGAGGACACACACAACACACACAAGAGACAGACCTGAAGCACCTGGCTCTGGTACCAGGGTGACTGCACCACTAAGCCCCACAGCACACCTACTACATAAGGCCACTGTACTAAGACCAGGAGACATAGCAGCCCTACTTAATACATAGAAACAAACACAGGGAGGCAACAAAAATGGGGGGGACAAAGAAACATGTCCCAAATAAAAGAACAGAACAAAGCTCCAGAAAGAGAACTAAATACAATGGGGACAAGCAACATACCAGATGCAGAGTTCCAAACACTGTTAGAAGGATACTTAGTAAGCTAAGGGAAAACGTTGACAAAGAGATGGGAAACATAAAAATGAAAACAAAAAACATAAAAAAAAAAGTCAGAAATAAAGAATACGATAACAGAAATGAAGAATACATTACAGGAAATCTACAGTAGATTAGATGAAACAGAGGATAAATCAGACATTTAGAAGATAAGATAGCAAAAAACATCCAATCAAAACAGCAAAAAAAAAAAAAATCCAAAACACTGAGGACAGTTTAAGGGGCCTCCGGGCGAACATCAAGCATACCAATATTCTCATACAGAGGTATAAGAAGGAGAAGAGAGAGAGCAAGGACTTGAAAACCTATTGGAAGAAATAATGACTGAAAACTACCCTAACCTAGTGAAAGAAATAGACATACAAGCCCAGGAAGCTCAGAATCCCAAACAAGATGAACCCAAAGAGGCCCCCACCAAGACACATCATAATTAAAATGCCAAAGGTTAAAGACAAAGAGATAATCTTAAATGCAGCAAGAGAAAAGCGGTTAGTTACCTCCAAGAGAGCTCCCATAAGACTGCCAGCTGATTTCTCAACAGAAACTTTGCAGACCAGAAGCGATGGCACAAAATATTCAAAGCTATAAAAAGCAAGAACCTACAACCAAGATTATTCTACCCAGTAAAGTTATCATTTAGAATCAAAGGACAGACAGATAGCTTCCCATTTGGAGATCCATCTTCTTCTCTTTGCAGAAATCTGTAAGATTCTTGCCCTGAGAGTCCTCCATAATTCCTTTCTTGTACCCGACAGAATAGCTCTTTCTTTTTGCACTCATCTTGTCTGGGGGTCAAAATATGACTTCCTTTAAATCTACCATTAAATCAAGTGTTAATTGAAGACTCACAAAACAGAAGTGGCAACAAAAATGAGGACAGTGAAGAATGATGGTCCACACAAAAGCAACGAAAAATTGCAGGCACCACAATTCAGAAAACGTTTCTTTATTTCACACGAGTGCATGAAGTACATCTGTTACAACGAACGACATATTAAATTATGAAGATTCATATTAGACACAGCCATGTCTGTTCATTATCAAATGCACACATTATTCGTGCATTTTGTCTGTACTCCAATTGGTCATTCTGTCATTCTCGAATTCAACTGTTACACAGGCATTTACCTCTCGTCCAAAGGTGCCCGCTTGGGTATTTACAAATACTTAATTATAATTTATATTATCACTTATTTTAAGTATCAATGTCAATAATATTATTTATTTATATTTAGTTATATATTAATATTATTATTTTATAATTCAATACATCTTATAATTCAATACATCCGTCGTGTGTTGCAACGGATGTACTAAATGCGTCCGTCTGGCTGACAGACTGGGCCTTATTTTTGGGGTAGGGTTTATTTTCAGGGAAGTATGGTATTACTTAATTATAAAAAAGGATGAATTCTTGCCATCTGTAACAATATGGATGGACCTAAGGGGTATTGTGCTGAGTGGAGTAAGACAGTGAAAGACAAAAGTCATATGACTTCACTTGTAAGTGAAATAAAGAACAAAATTAACAAACAAATGAAATAAACAAACTCATAGATACAGAGAACATTTTGATGATTGCCAGATGGGAGGGAGTTGGGGGTGAGTAACAAAGAGGAAAGGATTAAGAAGTACAAATTGATAGTTACTCTGTAGTCATCGGGATATAGGGTAGAGCATAAGGAATATAGTCAATAATATTGTAATAACTATGTATGGTGCCAGATCGGGTACTAGATCTAGATAGGGGGGTGGTTGGGGCAGGGCAAAAAAGATGAAAGGATTAAGAAATACAAATTGGTAGTTATAAAATAGTCTTGTGTATGTAAAGTAAAGCATTGGGAATATAATCAATTATATGGTAATAACTTTTTATAGTGCCAGGTGGGTGCTAGACTAGTTAGGGAGACTAGTCTCACTAATTTGAGTCTTCTCAAATTATAAAAATGTCTAACCACTGTGCTGTACACCTGAAATTAATATAAAATAACATTGAATGTCAACAGTAATTGAAAAATTAAAAAAGAGAGGTGGGAATAAGAGGTTTCAAGTTCCAGGGATAAAATAAATAAGTCTTAGGGATGCAAGATACAGCTTAGGAAATATAGTCAATAATATTGTGATAATGTGGTATGGTGTCAGATGGTTGCTGAAATTATCACGGTGATCATTTGTCTAGCATAGGAAATATAATCAATAATATGATAACAAAGTATAGTGCCAGGTGGGTACTGTCGAATAATTATGGTGTATACCTAAAACTAATACAATATTGTATGTTAGCTATATCTTAATAAAAATCTAAAAAAAAAAAAAGACAGGTTAAATAAACTGAGGTCATAGATCTAATATGTGTCCAAAGTCCACACCCTCTCCACAATGTAACATTCTTGCTGCATTGTACCTCATTGAAAAAAAATTATTTGCCTCCCTGTACACAATCCCATAATGCAACAAACCTGGTGCTTTGAATCAGAGGTCTTCAGTTTTGGTGTAGGTAGGGCTTCTCTCTACTTCATTGATCTTCACAAGTCATTCCAATTCTCATCAGCAATGTGGAAGCCTACACCTGGAGCTTTCCTAAATGTTTCTCCTAACTTTTCATGATTGTAGTCCACAGCCTTCTAGTAAAATTACTTGATTCCCTTTCAATCCCTGCACTGGGTGTTAGATTAGGCTTCCTTTAGGCTTTGCCTTTACTCTGTTTCTGCTTCTCAGTAAACAGTAGAGGATTCCCTAGAGCAGCCTCCTGCTGATTTTGCCATCTTCCGGAGTAGCATCCTGCCTTCAATGATGCCATGGATGACTTTTCCACCTCTAGGAAACAACCCAAACACCACTGGGGAGGTTACAGGCATTTGGCACTGCCCTTTCCCTCCAACTGTCTATGGAGTATCAGATATTCCTTAGGGAAGCCACGAAGAGTTGACTCTCTCCCACTGCGAAGTAGTCAAGTTTCCCAGGGGAGGGAATCCACAGCCTGACCTCAAAACCAAGCAGCTGAGGACCCAATGTGTGTTACTCAGTTATCTGCATGCTCCCCAGGAGCCAATCTAAAACAGTCCACCAAAAAGATAGCAGGCAGCACAAAGCTAGTTTATCCACGCCCTGGGTCAGCCATTACAGAAGTAACACGCATGCCCCAAAATAGCAGTTTTGCTAAACCACAGCATCAGGAGCTATAAATTGTCTCTAAATATAGATTTGAAATGAAAGAAACAATACTTCCTATTGTGTGCCCTGCTGAAGGACCAGATTTGTTTCTGTAGAAAATGGGATATGGAAGAACACTTGAGAACGTTCTCAGATATCAAGCAAAACTAAACCCATTAATGTGAATTCCGTTCCACAGCATTCACAAATGTGATTGCCAGAGGATTTCTGGTTTTGAAACCTGCCTATGTCATCCAGAGATGATGAGTCTTTCTGTTACAGTTAAAACATACATAGGTCATTTCAAAGAGGGCACATGGGGCTGTGAAACGCTGAACTCTTAACTCTATGACCAAAGATTTAAGTTGCCCATTGGATGCCATAGTCATTCAATACTGCCAAGTTTTTCTGAGGGGCTATAGGATATATATATTCCTTTGTATATATATAAAAACTCTCACACCCAATGATCCACACTAATAGTAGATAGGGGAACATGGATTAGTCATCATAATGGGATAATTGGAATTCACATCAGAACCTAAACTTTAAAAAATACTTTCTTCTTATTCCCCTCACTAAATCACCTCTCAGATGTGCTAATAAAGACCAAAATTATCCAATATGTATCACATTTCCTTCCTGGAGAAGGTCATTGGGAGACTGTCACTGCCAGTTGACCCTCAAGCTGGAGCAGGGCAATTGAGGCTTCTCACCACCTCCCCTGTCCTTGGAATATACATTCTGCCCACCATTTAGCACTAGAAGTCACTTTAAAAGGCAGACTTGAGAGAGTAATATGTTATTGAGACCATCTGGACTGTGCATCTGACTGAACCCCATTAAAGCCTCTATATAAACGCTTAGGATTCTTGAGTATGGTGCAGAGATCTATCTATTCATCTTGTGACTGCACAACAAGACAAGCCTCGTTATGTAAGTTCCCTTGCTTGTTAAACCTGCCACCTACCAATCTGGAGTGGTTTGCTTCTTTCTTCTGTCTTTCCTTGCCCTCTTTGTACTGAGGGCATTTTCAAATTCCACTTGGAGCATTCCCGAGGTTGAGAACCAACATTCCCTTTTCTCCATCAAACCAGCTTCTCCCTGGCAATGGTTCTAATGATGACTAAAGTCCAAGTAGCAAACCGAGAGAAATAGGAACCCTACAATATCCAGAAACTTGAAATTTCCTGTGACCAGTACAAAGGAACTGCATTTTAATTATCCATGAAATCCATGAAATCTCCCTTACCTGCCCCCTACCCTGCCTGGCTAGGCAGAATTACTGCTTTAATCTTTCCCAGGGAAGCACAGGACTGCTCCTTGGAAAGGCCAGCACAGTTCAGAAGCCCAGGCACACTTTCCATCAAAAAAAACTATCAACATGATAGGAACTTCATCTCCAGCCATGCTGTTTGTGGTACTCAAGGCAGTCAAGTTTCCTGCATCCCATAGACCACATGGGGAAGGAGGGGCTGCAGCGTATAGTATCACTGATTAGATTCAAAGTGGCCTTCCGACTGTCTGAAAATTAATCAAATGCCTAAGAAATAAAGCACAGTACCTTTCTACTCTTTGAGCTCTAGATACTACAGAAATGGAATCAGCTGCTTCTAATGGAGACTTAGGCTAATTTGATTGTAAATAATTCACTGTTTTCTGACCATCTCATTATTGTGCCCCTACCCTGATCCAATATCTTGCCTGAACACATACACACACACACACACACACACACACACACAGTCTTTTCTTTTATTCCATCTATTTCCAAATGTTTAAGTGGGATGAAAGTGAGCTAGCTAAACCAGGCTAGAGCTGGGACAGCTGCAGCTGTCACGGAGCTATCTCCCCCTGACATGTAAGTCAGCCAAATTGCCATAGCCAAGTAGCAATCATTTGTCTTTTCCCCCATCTCCTCATAGCAGAGGCTGAGGTTCAGGGTAGTTTTACAATATGGACAGGGGTCTCCACAGCCAGAGAAAGACATCTGATGCTTTTCCCTCCCCTCCCCCAAACTGTGCTCAGCGGTTGTGACTCCTCTAAGGCTTGAATGCTGGTCTCCAGAGGTGAAAGGAGCATGGATTAGCCCACTGTGCTGCCTTGCCCACAGCATAGTATAATATTAATTAGTCACCTTCCTTATTATTCAGTCAAAATATGCCAGACTGAAATAAATTACATTCTTAGCACATATTTCACACCCCTGGATCAAGTCTTGCAAGGGTTTTCTTTTATTATTTATAAGATCATGTGCTGTCTTCCTGCAGAAAATGAGATGGTCTGCATGAGGAAAAAGGTAAAAGAAATGCAGAGAAATGAAACAATCAGATATTCCCTAATGATATTTAAAAATAGAAAATTTGCTACTGTTACATACAGCATGTTCCATCTTTTGAGATTTAATGGCTCTCTTGTGGTTTAATGGAGAATTACTTTCAGTAATTGATTATTAAAATTTAAAATTGCTAACCATCTTCATTATTAGATGAGCGAACATGTTATCCTTGTAATTAAAAAAGCCTGAGACTCACTTTCATCCTGTTGACAGAGCGGGCAGACCGTCTCCGCACTCACTTGATGGTTTCAGGCTTCTTGTTTGACAAAAATAGCCAGCCAGTCATTTGATGATGAAAATGCAGAACATCCACAGAGACTGAGCAGAAAATATAATGAACAAAAAATAACAATAATAATAATAAAAAGCCCTACAAGCTAATTAAAGTTTTCAGAACCAATTCATTAAATGTTCTGCATCACTTATGTGGTATTTCAATGTGCTGTGCTCAGGTAACACGGGGCCCTGTCACGTTACTCCAGCCTTCCTCAACAGGCCTTCACAAAGCATCACCACCTCTCCTCCTCCACTTGCAATAGCACCTGCCCTTTCACTTTCACCTCAAGATGTTATCATTACAAATCGTTGGTTTCCGTAACATACTACCGAAAGTGGTATTGGAAATATACAGTGTGATTTTCTGCTATCTTGAACGTGTCTGGAATGTTTCTAGACTAGCATGGAGAGCGCCAAGGCTGAAGCGCCTGGCTGAGTCCAGATGGTGTACCTCAAAATCCCTTAGGAAGTCCCACATCCTAAAGAGAGAAAGCTTTATCCATGAATTATCCACACACAGGCGGCGCAGAATGGGAGCTTGCATTCTCTTCAATGTTTTCATCATGTTGGAGTGTTCTTTCTGTGAAGGCAGCACTCAGTGATTTCCAAAAAGAAATTTTATAACTGTCAATGCAAAGAGCCTATCAAAGGGGACATTTTCACAGCTCAGGTATTAGACAGATGTCATCCTTGAGGACAGGAAAATCCAGCAGGTTTGAGAAGCACAAATATGAGTGAAGCAAAGATTATTGCACATGAAGATTTATTCTGAAAATCAAGTAAAATCATCTGAATATCAGCATATCTATAAAGTCTCAATTGTTTAGCTGATAAAATCCCTGCTCAAATGTCAATTTTTGTAAATTGGCTAATCAATGACTTGCCAATATTTTGTGAACATTCAGACCCTCCAGGATATCCTCTCTGCTTCAACCCAGCCAACCTTGATTATTCTTTAATGCAAATTATCACCCTACTCTTTGTCCACACTCAAAAATTATGATATTACTGGTCAATATTTAGATTGTTCTGTAAAGCTGTTCTCATATACTTGCCCTTGTGTTTGCCTTTCCTGTTAGATTATGTGATCCTCAAGAATAACAGCAATCTCTTTTATTTCTTTTGCTATTTTCACTTACCTACATAGCCTCTTACCTGATGTCGAGCTCAGCAGATCTACCACCTGTCTTCTTTCTTATTGGGTTAGATATGGAAGTTTGACAAGAAGCTGAGATATTCTACACTAATTAAATATAACCTTGAATTTAAAACCCGACAGAGTAAAGCAGATTTTTTTCAACCACGTAACCGTTTTCTCAATTCTCCCAAGAATGGTACATAGCTAGTTGCATATGAGATAAGTAAATTCATTATATACAATGAGCATTAGGGTTTAATTCTCAAAACTTCTTGAGAAAGGCCGGTCTAGATTGTTCTTTCAGATTACCTTCAACAATCTCGCAAAATCATTAACAAGTAATACAATTTCTTCTCTCTTCCATAGTCTTTCTGTCTTTGGTAATGTAACATGTTTCTTCCTGGAAGATAAAGTGCCAGCCAGTTTTTAAAGCCATCTCACATGTCACCTCCTTATAATCGCTTTTGTATATCCAAACACCATGGCACCCTACCTGTGCTAATGGCACATGTTTCCCTCCTCTATCAGGTACCACTATTAAATTATAGGCATGCTGATAGCATAATTCACTTTTGAACATTTTTCTACCTCTCTCAGCACCTATCAGCTAGTTCTTAATGTGTAAGAAATTACAGTAATTAGTAACTGAATAAATGAATAGATAAAAGAAAGGGCTAGTCCTGAAATTTTTTTCCATTTCTCAATCCGCTTTTTAAATTTAAATATGAATGAAAATAGCTACCCAAGACAAGTGTGCTGACTAAGTGTTTATAAAACATTTCTTTCTCATATTTCGCATCAAAAATTTATATTCACAAACAAATTCCTGATCTTCCCATCTCATTTGATGGCAATTGCATAGGTTCAGTTTCTCAGGCCATAACCTTTGAGTCATCCTGGACTTCTCTCTTTCTCTCATATTCCTTATTCAATCCATCATCACATTATGTCAGCTCTTCCATCAAAATAGATTCAGACCATTTCTCATCACCTCCATTATTACCACCTTGTTTCAAGCTACCATCATCCAGCTCTAGATTATTCTAATTGCCCTCTAATCTCTCTCTCTCTGTTTACTGCCAGAAATATCCTGTTGTAACATCCCTTAGTTTAAGTCACTCCTCTGCTCAGATCCTTCAATGATTTCCTGATTTCATTACAATGGCCTACAGAGTCTCATGAGATCTGCCTGCTCCTCCTGTCTCTACTACCACCAGGCATTTCAGCCTCCTTGCTCTTCCTCCAACCAAGCACTCTCCTGCCTCAAGAAATGCCCTGAGGCCGTTGGACTCGCTCTTCTCCTAGCCTGGACTGCTCTTCACCAACATAGATAGGAATAGAGGTCTGCTCCCCCACTTTCTTTAGATTACTGTTCAAATATCACCTTCCTAGTAAGACCTTTAGAGATTTATAAATGTTTTTTTTCTACAAATAGTTTAATCCAGTTGATTTATCAAGTCAGTTTTAAAATAGAGAAATCACAAAAGTTGTAGACTCTTTACAGAATATTGCCATATTAGAGGAAAATCCAAATGGTGACATAGTTTGTATGCATAACATGGACACATAATGTAGAAATGCTGTGGCTTCATAGGAGGAGACTGTTACAAATGCATTTCTCCCTGTAGTTTCTTTCTGAATCATCCCTTTCATTTTCCACAAATGGTTAGAATGCCTACAAGCGTTCTTAGAAAGTTATTGACCACCAATTGCAACGTTTCCTACTACTCCAAATTAGATTTGAACACTGATTCTATCTATCGTATTTTGCCATGTACAATGCACACTGTTTTCCCCAAATTTGTGAGGGAAAAATAAGAATGCACATTATACATGCGTAGTACTAATTCTATATCTATATAAATACATTTAATTCTTTTATTTATGCTTATGAGTTAAGTGTAACTCTAGAAATCAATAGCGATATCTGTATGCAAAATAATACGATAATCATTTTTGTTGAACTTATGACAAACTTGCAATGATGAAGAGTTCTTGGCCTTCTATGATGCACAAATATCATAAATTTGTTACCGGTACATAACATTTCTGGTACCTTCTATCTGTTCTTGTGTTTTATAATTATTGGTTACATAAAATTTCTTGTACCACAATATGTTAAAAAACAAATGTTAAAATTCCTTTGTAATACAAAAAACAAGTACCTAAATGTAAACAAATAAAATTTGAATTAAAAAACCAAAACGAAAGTTTGTTTTACCTGAAAGTTGGGGCCAAAAACTTGGGTGAGCATTATACAGGGGAGCATATAAAATACAGTACCTAATTTTTCTATAAAGAACAGGGCTGTGAAGAGGAGGAAGAATGGAAGAAGAGGAAGGAAGGAGAGCAGGAAGGAAGGGAGGGAGAGAAAAATTAAAAGAAAGAGAAAAACTTTCATTTACTACTTCTTTGTATATAGACAAATCAGGCTGACAACAAAATCTCATTGAGCAGCAAAAAAAAAAAAATGATTGTTTTTTTGTGTGTTCTTATTTTTAACTTTTTCTTCCCACATATTATAATGTCATGGCATCAACACAGATGATAACAGCCTGTTGGCATTAAAATCATTTCTGGAAAATATATCAGTTTTGTCAAATTCTTACAATTAACATGTTATGGGACCTGGACCAAAGCTAATTTTTGTGGTTGAAGGAAAGACTTTGTGGTAGTAACTTCCCCTGATGAGAGGTTTCATATATTAAAAAAAAAAAAAAAAAAAAAAAAAGTTTTTCCAAGGATCACTGATAATTGGCTTATCCACTCCCTCATTTTAAAGATAAGGATCACTTCATAAGGTATATAAATGTCTAATTACTATACTATATACCTAAAACTCACATAATATTGTATATTAACTGTAACTGAAAAATAAATTTAAATAAAAAAGAAGTAAAATAATAACAAAGAGAATGATGCAAAGATTTGGTGAGATTAAATGATTTGCCCAAGGCACGAGATTTGTAACCAGCAAGATGGGAATAAAACTCAAGTTTCTTGGCAGTCATTGTTCCTCTGCTTTGCTGTGTTTGTGCTGTTTGCATGATTGTGACATTCCGGCACTCACAGTGAAAATCCAACTAATGTCAGCCCTACTGCCCAGGAAGTTGTAATCCAAAACTTGCAACCAAATGGATAACATGAAAATAATCATAGCTGAAATTATGATGAAATATGTTTTCCAGTTTACAATTTATGATCTTCAAAGTATTTTCAAATCTATCACTTCATTTTATCCTCAAAAGAATGCTCTACAAATAATGTAATAGGAAACATTGCATAAATATTAATAGATAACATTTAAATACTCCAGTGTGCTCTCTGGGGGATAGTCAAGAAAGAAACATCACTGTGGTTTCTTATGTACATGAGCAAGATGGTGCTCTCACCACATATGCTAGATGCCACTAAATTGGTTTTATGACCAACCTTTGTGTGTGTGTGTGTGTGTGTTTGTATATATACACATATGTATGTATGTGTACATGTACATATATGTATAATTTCTCTTCTCTGTTCTCATAGTCATATTTGGAATCCACTAATGCTCTTTGCTATATTCCATGTGTCAGCACAGACGAAAGCCATCTCAGGGCTCTAGAAATGGCAGAAAGTGAATAATTAAGATCAGGCATCAAGACATTGACATGTCATTCACTGGTAACACGGAGGGACGGGATGCCAATAGTACTTTCTAAATATGCCACCAAGGGAAGGATTTCCTAGATCCTTAATAAAATTGGCCCCCATACATAATGGATACTACCAGTCAGCACCTACTTTCCACTGCATAGCTTATGTCAAAATTATGAAGGGAACAAAGAAGAAAAGGATATTGTCCATTTGCTGATGGAAGAGACAACTGTCTATTTTGTGAAATTTGAATGGAGTCAGTCAGGGCCTCTGGCCAAAAGTATACCCCTCAATCCTGTCACACTGCTGAAATCCCACCATTATCGACTCAGTCCTTTGTGTCTTGAATCTTTTTCATGCCTTAAGAAAACCCATTAAAATGTATATACGCTTAAAAGGGCCACAGTCTTCTCATAGATTGCGCCCTTAATTAATAGAACCCAAAATAAATCAGGGATGAGGATAGTGCTGGTAGCGGAGTGTTTTAAAATTAATACAACACAAATATTTCCAGATATGGAAAATTTGCCTAGAGCAGTTGTACATTTCAGAATGGTGAGTGGGACTTTTCTAGTTGCCTCTGAATGGGCACTAGGGTCCACAGTTGAAAACAACAGACAAAAAATGCTCAACTTATAAAAGGAATCACTAACAATGGGGCCAGGCAGACTGATCCCAGGACTGCAGGAGTTTGACATTTTTAAAAAATAATTGAAATCTGGTGCTTGGAAGGGGACCCTGAGCAGATTCTTTATAAACATTTTAAGCCTGTTTCCCCTTGTTCATGGAGGAAAGGTCCTGATTTTATTTTTTAATCTGTCTGAGATCCTACATATACCTACCAACACGTTTCAAGAGATGGTTACACAGTGATGTATGCCCCTGCTTTTTTTCTCTCATAAAAGTCAAATGTCATGATAGGCTCACCACCAGGAAAGATTTAATTCTAACTGACCCAATACCATTAATGCTCAGATTCCTAAAACCGACTAGGTTTAACTAACATGTAAGAGATCAGATAATAGATAGATCATTTTGTGTGAGATTAAGTAGGGAGGTGGAAACAGTCCTATGAAAACTCTCTGAGGAGGAAGTGACAGCAATGGATCATGAGACCTGCCGTGAGTACCAGGCATCCCACAGGGCCCCATGTGCCTCGACAAGCCAAAAGTGAGTGTCCCTACATATTACTGCATCTGTTCCTTTGACCACTGGTAAGTGGGGAGGAAAATGTCAACCAGATCCTCTAAAGGAAACCCAACTTATGATTGGATAAAACCTTGGCTGGGTTTGAGAACACCTCACAGTATCACAGAGAAAGAGCGAGTGAGTAGAGGAAATCCAAAACAGCACCTCATATATACTCTTTCTGACAAAACCCTGTCAGTTGGATGTGGTGCATCCTAGGAAACAGCAATTCATGTGAAGAAAAGATGTCCTCTGACCCCCAAAGGGACAGCACTGCCACCAGGGACAGACCTCTACAAACCTAGAGAGACAGAATGGAGAAAAGCTCTATGTGCTCATTGGAATTTTCTGACACTTCCATAAATGTCAATAAACACTAGTCTACGGGGTAGAGGATGTTTCAATATATTTTGATATAAAAGTTATAACCAGAGAGTCATAAAATAAAAGTGCTGGAAGGAAATGTGTGCGTTTGTTAAGGAAGGTGAGGCCGTTGTCAAAGGCAGCATATAAATGCAGAGGGGGCTTGAATGCCCTGAAGCCAATCAAATCATCTGTTTCATTGATATAATTATTAAATCATTGATTAGTGTGCTGAGCAGTCTGTATGGGTGGTCTCTATTACAGGTGAATTGTCGTCATTGTCCGCTGTTTCTTTGGCAAGTTCTTCAGCACAGAAAAGCTGGCATTGCGCCCAGATGCAGCCTGGGAGCCCCATTGATTCAAAGTGTGTTTTTTCTTTCCCCCAGCGAGTGCTTCCCCCTGTCATTACATGATTTCCCTCTGCTCTCATCATTACAACAATAGAATCCATAAAACCAAACACAGAAACAAAGGGATAACTTATTGGCAACTAATGAAACACAGAAAGATTGTTCAAGCAACGTAAATGTGAAAGGCTTTGAACCAGTTTAAATGATCTACTTGTATTCCATCGCCCCATGGTTAACAGAGGCGTGAAGACAAATGTCTTAGCTTCATAAAGAAGCTCTGCCTTAAAAGTCTGCTCTCTTCTTGCTCCACATCTTAAACTCTTTGAGAGTGCTAGTTTGCGTTCTGTCTACTTGTCCAAATTCTATCCATCTATTAAGGCTGGTTTAGCTCTCAGCTTTCTTAAGAAACTTTCCCTGAAAATGCACTCTGCTGAGCTTCCCTTTTTCTTTTCATTCCTCCAATAATTTAGGTGTGTGCCACACAGTTGGCCAGCAGACACTAAAGCAAGCATGGAAAAATTCCAAGAACCCATGCAATATCACAGAGAGACCAAGGCACTCACTCCACTCTGATCCCAGACATGCATACAGAAACTCTCTCAACCATCACTCCAATCAGCCCCATCAATTACTCAGCATTGGCAGGTGAGTTGAAACCTTTTTGCCATCCCTGATGCTGAGGAAATAGGACAAACCCTGCCATCCAAGGAAGCACTATTCAAACCCCAGATCAAAAGTTTACTATATGTATAACCATGGTTTTGTATTTCTTTTTTAATCCCCTTAGAACTCAGTGTTTCAATCCAAGGAACAGAAATGATGACATTTTTCACAGTGTGACTTATGCCCATTAGCTGGTACCCAGTAAGCGCCTAACATATAACCATGTCCTATCCCCCAAGGGCACTCATTGCCATACATGGCTAATCAGGTCTCTCTCTCTCCAGTAGACTGTAAATTCCTTGAGGACAGGGCTACAGAATGTCCTCTATGCTAAGGCTAAAACTAGACGCATAGACTGCAAAGTTTTGGACCATTTTTTCTAAAACAGTGGGTCCAGACTGAGTGGAAATAGGAATTCATGAGCTCACACTTTCAGGTTGTTGATTCCAACATTATGGTTATTCTCTATAGATTCCATGTTATGAAAACATTATAGAATAAAATAAAGTCCTGCCCATTTGGGACCCAGATTTATAACAGCCTTGATAATCTGCTTGTAGATTCCTGTTTGGGAGAATTCTGATTCATTCTTTTAATGTCTCCATAGAGTCTACTCAAGTCGGGGGATGAGCATCCTGGTTTGGTCAAACAGAGCTTTGATACACGGCTACCAGATTAGCTTGATGCGTTCTGTCAAATTGTGTTTGAGAACCATTTTGCAAGAAGAGTAGAGTTAGCACAGATATCAGGTTATTCTTCTTGAGAAAAGAGCTAACCTATCATGAATTTAAAGTTGTTCCTCTATTCAGGGCCAGCAGGATTTTTAATGCTTTCATGGCCTGCATACATAATGTGTCACTAAATGGACAGGTGACTACTATATATGATCCAAAATATTAGAGATCAATTTCTTTAATTCAAACATCTCTACACCATCTCTCTATTGTAGTCCAGCTTGTGATGCAAATAAAATTTCCAAGTTAAAAGTCCCCTTTGTTTCTACATGTGGTAAATGCAAAACCTCCAGTCACTAAGAAATAGATTAAGTAATCATAGAATCAGACTTTTCAGTGCAGAAAAGGGCCTTAGAGATCATGTAGTCCATCCCCATCATTCCCACAGATGAGGAGACTGATGTCAGTGGAGGATGATAGCCTCCGGGGTAAAACAGAGTTCATGAACTGATCTTCAACAGGACCTGTTTTTGTTGTTAGAATAAATGATTAAATGATTCCAATTTCATGCCATCTCCTTTATTCAGAAAGTTTACTGTTCGCCTTTTCCTTTTGTTCGTGTAACCATGACAATTGCTGGGAATAACATAGCTATCAGTATAAAAATAGCCTCATTAGCATCAACAAGGAGCTCGCCAATCAGCTTGGACCTATTAAAGGGCTGATAATCACCTTCCCTGCCTTATAGTTTGCAACACACGCACTCTCCCGACGCCTCCCTTAGGCTGGCTCCTTGCCTCTAAGGCTGTCCATCACAGCTTGACAGCTGGGATTTACAAGTGGAATCCTACCTGAGAAAGCCCTGTTCTCTAGCAGGCTCAACTGGATCTTGCCCAGGGATTTCTGGCCTGCCTCTGCTTTCAAGAACCCCTAAAGTCATGTCTAAAGCAAAAGTGGACATTTTTCCTCTGTGTATACAGAGAGAAAATTAGATATAATTTAGAAATGGACACAGTCATTAGCAGGAATTCTTTACAGAGGGTTTTGGTTCTTCATTTGATTTTTCCACTGCTACTACTTACCCTACCATGAGCAGTTTGATAATTTATGCCAATTTCTATAGATTTATAAGCAATAAAAAGTTTTTTTGAGGTATTTTATCACATCTCCATGCCTCCCCTCAGAAAAAAAGAAATCACACACCAAATAAAAATGAAAACTGGGAAACAAAATTAGCAAAGGCTAGAGAGAGGCTTTAGACCCATTTTAAAGCATTGGTTAAATTCACTTTGGCTAAATTTTCCTAAAAGAGAAAATTACACTGAGTTGTCCAGTTGAGCTATACGGAAGGAGGGACAGACTGAGGGAATGGCACTGAGCCAACTGCCTGGAGAATTAAAAGGTTACAAAATAAACCATAGACTTAAAAACAGATAAATGGATCAATGCAGCAGAATGGAGCATCCAGAAATAGATCCACACATATATGATCAATTGATTTTTGACAAAGGTGCAAAGGCAATTCAATGCAGAAATAACTATGTTTTCAAGAAATGGTAATGGGAGAATTAAACATTCATATCCAAAAAGATGAACATTGATCCATATCTTTCACCATATAAACATTTTTACTCAAAATGGATCATAGACCTAAATGCAAAACCTAACACTATAAAATTTCTAGAAAGAAGCATAGGAAAAAAAAAAAAAAAAAAAAAAAAAGCTTTGTAGCAATGAATTAGGCCAAGATCTATAAAAGATAAAATTGATAAATTGGACAACATCAAAATTAAGAATTTCCCTTGAAGTCACCATAAAGACAATGAAAAGACAGCCAGAGACAGGAAGAAAATGTTTGTAAATCACATTTCTGATACAGGATTTGTATCCAAAATATAAATATGTATTTGTATAAATGTATAAAATATATAATAACTCAAAATTCAATAACAAGAAAACAAACAATCCAATATAAAAAAGGGAGGAAAATACTTTAATAGCCACTTCACTAAAGAAAATATAAGGATGTGAAAGAAGCACATGATAGTCATTAGGGAAATTAAAATCATAATAAAATACCACTATATTACTCTTTAAGTGGCTAAAATAAAAAAGATCAACCATACCCAATGCTGGTAAAAATATAGAGCAACCAGAACGCTCATACACTGATAAAGAGAATGTAAAATTGCACAACTACTTGGCAATTAGTTAAAAAGTTAAACATACACTTACCATATGATCTAGCCATTCCATTCCTAGCTATTTCCCCAAGAAAAACGAAACAATATGCCCATACAAAAATTTATATTTCAATGTTCATGGTAAATTTATTTGTAATAGCCCAAAGCTGGAAACAATTCAAATGTTTTTCAACAGGTGAATGGATAATTAAATTGTGTTGTATCTGTCTAATGAATACTGCTCAGCAAGAACAAGGAATAAATTATTGATACACACACCAACATGGATGTTGCTCAACTAAAAACAATGCCTTCACTAGGGCCAAAATATTTATCTCGAAAATAAAATGTAAATAATTATGAAGACACAAAGAAGCCAGATCAAAACAATACCAAAAGGAAATCCAAGATAGCAGAGTAGCAAATACTGCTCCTGCTTCCTTCTGTGAACAGATTAAATCACAACTAAATTATAGAACAATCAACCTGGAAAACCATCTGAAGTCTGGCTGAACAGAAGTTTTATAACTAAGGATATAAAGAAGCCTGTACCATGCTGAGACTGGTACAAGTGGTGTAGATGCAGAACTGACTAACGCCAGACATCCATGCGGTGTTTGAAAACCAAGAGGGATATCTCAGCAGCAGAGGTTTCCCCCAGAGAAGCAAAAAATCTCAGCCTCACACCACCCTCCCCAGCCCAGAGTACTGGTGCCGGAAGAGGAGCACAACATCTGACTCGGAAACATAGTGGGGATTTTGACCATCTGGGTGGGATAGAAGGCTGTGGAAAACCCAGGTGTCCTTTTAAAGGGCCCACACACAGACTCTCTCACTCCCAGGCACTTACCTTGGGCTCCAGCGGAGGGACAGTAATTCGTGGGGTGTGAGAGACATACTCACACCCCACGTGGGTTGAGGGCTGGAGAATAGTCGCCACTTCCCTGTGAGGACGTCCTGCTCCCATGCAGCCAGCAGGCAAGCACCATCTTTCCTGTGCTGAGCCCGCCCCCACAGGCTAAATCTGAATCTGATTGGCCTGGTGAGCTCACAGCTCTATGCTGCTGACTCACTGGGATCCTGCCCCACTCAATTCCCCTAATGCCAGGGGAACTTTCTCCAAGAGCAGCCAGCCCTGCCCACATTGCACTCTTTCTTTGAAAATTATCACTGACTGACAGACCCCTGGGGGTCGGGGGCGTCTTGACTCAATGTGCTCTGAGACTTTTGCTGAGTAGCGTTAGGCTTAGCACTGGCACCAAACCAGAATTTACATTAACCTGACAACCACAACTCTTCCCATTCTAATGACCCCTGAGATCCAGCCTCACACAACTAGTGTACCACATGAGGCTTTATCACTGGTTAAACCTTAAGGGAGCCAGCAGGTGGCAGGAGGCCTTAGGGTGTCCTGGCTTTTTGTGGAGCTACTCCAGGCATGGTACTGTTGGCAGACGTCCTCAGTTCGCAGCATGGCCTCTCCAACGTGCCCCCAGGGTTATCACAGGCAGTGAATGACCATGGATTGCTTTGTAGCTCTTACCAGGTACTCCCCGGCTGGATCCAGGCAGTGGGTGAGTAGGCCAGCACCAGGGCTCCTTGCAAGAGACCCCAGAATCAACATACTTGGAGGTTGGCTTCAGACCACAGCGCTGCACAATAAGCCCCACAAGCAGCACACCCAAAGGGCAGTCTCAACCAGAACCAGAGCCCACTGGGGTGAATCCTCCTCCACAGCAACCTATAAGCTGTGTACATGACCAAACCCCACAGCCAATCAGCCTGAGGATCAATCTCACCCACTGA
This sequence comes from Rhinolophus ferrumequinum, assembly GCF_004115265.2. NCBI lineage: Eukaryota > Metazoa > Chordata > Mammalia > Chiroptera > Rhinolophidae > Rhinolophus > Rhinolophus ferrumequinum. Next base: position 58,607,796 of record NC_046291.1, on the reverse strand, counting down.
TGTGCCAAGGGCAACCAAGGCTCGACTATAACAGGTAAACAAACACAACCCACACCAGGGACACTCCTGGAGTACCTGGTACAGTTGACCAGGGAGACTGCCACTGGGCGCCACAGGGCACCTATTATATAAGGCCACCTGACCAACACTGGGAGACAAAATATATCTACCTAATACATAGAAACAGACAGAGGGGCAGCCAAAAAGAGGAAATAAAGAAATGTGTCCCAAATGAAAGAACAGGAGAAAACAGAATTAGAATTAAACAAAATGTAGGCAAGCAACCTACCAGATACAGATTTCAAAACACTGGTTATAAGGATGCTCAAAGACATTAGTGAGAACTTAAACAAAGAGATAGCAAGCATAAAAAAGAACATAGAAACCATAAAAAAAAACACCAATCAGAAGTGAAGAATATAATAAGTGAAATGAAAAATGCACTAGAAGGAATCACCAGCAGACTAGATGAAGCAAAGGATCAAATCAGCAATTTGTAAGACAAGGTAGCAGAAAACACTCAATTAGAACAGCAAAATGAAAAAAAGAATCCTAAAAAATTACAATAGTTTAAGGATGTCTGGTACAACATCAGTCATAACAAATTTCACATAATAGGAATACCAGAATGTGAAGGAGAAAAGTGAAAGCAGGGGATTGAGAACCTATTTGAAGAAATAATAACTGAAAACTTTCCTAACCTGTCAATGGAAACAGACACACAAGTCCAAGAAATGCATAGAGTCCCAAACAAAATGAACCCAAGAAGCCCATCCACATTATACTTAGAATGGCCAAAGGTTAAAAACAAAGAGAGAATCCTGAAAGCAGCAGAAGAAAGGCAACTAGTAACTTATAAGGGAGCTCCCATAAGACTGTCAGCTGATTTCTCAACAGAAATTTTGCAGACCAGAAGGGCTTGGCACAAAATATTGAAAGTTATGAAAAGCGAGGACCTACAACTATTACTCTATCCAGCAAAGCTATCATTTAGAATCAAAGGACAGATAAAAAGCTTTCCAGACAGGAGTTCATCACCACCAAAGGAGTTCATCACCACCAAACCAGCATTACAAGGAATCTTAGAGGGACTTCTTTAAGATGGGGGAAAAAAAAAAAAAGATCAACATTACGAACAATAAAATGGCAATAGCTACATATCTATCAATAATTACTTTCAATGTAAATGGATTAAATGCTTCACTCAAAAGACATAGAAGGGCTAGATGGATAAGTATACAAGACCCTTACATACGCTGCCTCCATAAGACTCACTTGAGATTCAAAGACACACACAGATGGAAAGTAATAGGATACAAAAAGTTATTTTACAAAAATGGAAACAACAAAAGCTGAGTTAACAATACTTATACCAGACAAAATAGACTTTAAAACAAAGGCTATAAGAAGAGACAAAGAAGGACCCGGTAATCCCATTTCAGGGTGTTTATCTGAAGAAACCCAAATACTACTTCAAGGGGATCTATACATCCATATGTTCATTGCAGCATTGTTTACAATGGCCAAGATGTGGAGGCAGCCTGAGTGTTTGTGAGGGAAGAATGGATAAAGAGGAGGTGGTATATATACCACTCTGACAATGGAGTTTGCAAACTCATCGCAGAAAAAGTGCTACATTCCTCATTGCTGAATATCACTATGGTCACCTTTGAAGTACTCCCCTTGGGAAGCTATGCACTGACACCAGTGCCTAGTCCACCCTTCAAAGCAATTTTGGAACTCTTTTTCTCGTATAGCTATCAGAGCTGTCGTCGTATTACCCTTGATGTCCTGAATGTCATCAAAATGTCTTCCTTTCAATATTTCCTTTATCTTTGGTTAAAGAAAGAAGTCATTGGGGGCCAGATCAGGTGAGTAGGGAGGGTGCTCCAATATAATTGTTTACTAGCTTTAAAACCCCCTCATAGGCAGTGCTGTGTGTGCTGGTGCATTGTCATGAAGCAAGAGCCATGAATTGTTGGCGAAAAGTTCAGGTCATCTAACTTTTTCATGCAGCCTTTTTTCAGCACTTCCAAATACTAAACTTGGTTAACTGTCCAGTTGGTACAAATTCATAATGAATAATCCCTCTGGTATCAAGAAAATTTGGCAACATCATTGCAACAAGTTCACAAACTTGATTTCAGATCTCATATACATTGGGATATTTCTTGGCCAGGGAAGGGAATGGGTTCTTTCCATCTGCGGCAGCATGGATGGACTTGAGGGGTATTGTGCAGAGTGGAGTGTCAGACTGAGAAAGACAGATGTAATGTGATTTTGCACACCGTGTTTCCCCCAAAATAAGACCAGGTCTTATATTAATTTTTGCTCCACTAGGGCTTATTTTCAGAGGATCTCTTATTTTTTTCCTGTACAATAATCTACATTTATTCAAATACAGTCATGTCATCTTCTTCTAGAACATTATCATAACATACTAAATGCGCCCGTCTGGCTGAGATTTTGACTGGGGCTTCTTTTTGGGGTAGGTCTTATTTTCGGGGGGAAACACAGTATGTGTGGAATCTAAAGAACAAACAAAACAAAAACAACTCATAGATACAGAGAACATTTTGATCGTTGCCAGATGGGAGGGGGTTTGGGGGTGATTGAAGAAGGGATTGAAACTAAGTACAAATTGGTTGTTACACAGTAATCATGGAGATGTAGGAAATAGCATAAGGAATATAGTCAATAATATTGTAATAACTATGTATGGTGCAGATGAATACTAGATTTATTGGGATGATAGATGGGTGGGGGCAAGGGGCAGGATGAAATAGGTGAAGGAATTAAGTACAAACTGATAGCTACAAAATAGTCACGGGGCTGCAAAGTACAGCGTAGGGAATAGAGTCAATAATATGATAATAACTATGTATAATGCCAGGTGGGAGCTAGACTAGTCAAGGAAATCATTTCTTAAATTATATAAATTTCTCACCACTATGTTGTACACCTGAAATTAATATAAAATAATATTGAATATCAGCCGTAATCAAAACTTTAAAAAAGGGAGGAAAGGTGAACGGGAATAACAAGTTCAGATTTCCAGGTAAAAAACAAATAAGTCATAGGCATGTAATGTACAACATAAGGAATATAGTCAATAATATTGTGATAGCATAGTACTGTGTCAAATGGTTACTGGACTTATGATGATCACTTCGTTAGGTATATAAATGTTGAATAACTATGGTGTACACCTGAAACTAATATAAAATTGTATGTTAGCTATATTTTAATAAAAATCTTACACAACCCCAAAAAAGAATGAGTACATATAGTACATAATGTATGATTCCATTTATATAAAATTCTAGAAAACGCAAACTAATCTATAGTGACAGAAAGTAGATTAGTGGTTGTCTGGGGATGGGGAGGGCCTTGGATAGGGGTAGAGAGTGGGAGGATAAAGAGAGGGATTGCAAACGGGCGCAACGAAACTTTAAGGGATGATGTATATGTTTATTATTTTAATTGTGGTGGAGGTTTTATGGGTATAAATATACGTCAAGACTTATCCAATTCTACAGTTGTTAAGAAAACGGATGGGTAATAAAGCTAAATATACTGTGGACTAATTTATTGATATGATTCCCTTTGATAACCGTAGAGTGTCACTTTTTAAGGTCATGGGTCAAGGAGAAGTATGAGGGAAGCATGACTAAAGAATATTTAATAAACAGGTCATACAATATTGCTAGCTTAGGTATCTGAGGTCTTTTATTTCAGCTTCACTTGGGAATCATTTTCTAGAATACAGCTTCTGAAAGCAGCAGTATTTCCAATTGTTTCTTCCTTTAATTTACCCTTACCACTTTAAGCATTACCTACTCCTGAGCACTTACTCTGCGCCTAGCATCTTAGCAAGCATATTACATGTGTTTTTCATTTAATCCTCCCAGGAAGAATTATTGTAACCATTTTACAGATGAGGATACTGGGACTCAAAAACCAAATAACACACTCAAAGTCATACAACCAGTAAATGTCAGGCAGAACCAGGATTCACAAGCAAGTCTGACTGCAAAACCCCATGCTTTAAAATGTTGCTGTTTACTGAGAAGAGAGGAGGAATATGTTGGATGTGAATATAACATCAAATTATTTTGGCTTCATTAACTATCCCCTTGAAGGGGCTGCCCTGCCCCAGTATATGATATCCTCTTCATGCAGTTCAACAAAATGCACCTTACTCCAAAATCCTTAGTGGAATTTACTCTTCAGGGCTTGGGTAGACTGGGGGAAACCCTGCTTCTCGTTGGTGACAGAATTTACAGACATATGAAATCATGGTTAAGGAACAGTAGAAATAAATAAATACAGATGGGTAAGATAGAGAGATGAGACATAGAGCCACTAAAGGATGTCACATACAGCTGTGTAATTTGTTCACTGTACGAGGACATGTGACTGAAGGGACAAAAGGGGCTTTGCACCCTGACTTAATTCACCAAGGCTAAATTCACCTAGGGTTTCACTGACAGAAGAAAGGGTAACTTTTAAAAAAAAATTTAACAAAGCTGCAACATGAGGTAAGAGTGGCCTTGATGAAAAGATTTCCTTTGTTTGTCTTTTGTTCCTTTACTGTCTTCTAAACTTGTGGTATTACATTACTGCTCTGGATTTTCCATTATTCATGTCAAATAATCTGCTAAATGATATGTCCTAGAAGGCACGATCTGAGCTAAGGTAGCTCACATAAAAAAGAAAAAAAATAATGGCATAAATGATAAATGAAATAAAGATTTTTAAAGAAATTTTATGGTATTTAATTAATCTACCAGTTTTATAAGTTGCTTTCAAGTGAAATAGCTCTTTACCAGTGCCTTTTGAAAAGGTTAGAAGTGAATTCCCTGAGCTACAATCATTAGCATATAGATGTCTCTAAGTGTTAATTTCTGTTTTCACTGAATGAATGTAATTTAAAATGAGGCCCTTTCAAATCAGTTAACTTCGGCCATTTGAAAAAGATAAGAAAAATGGACTCAAGCATGAACCCCCAGCAGAACCTGTTTCTTCGGGATAAGTAGTGTGCCACAGCCATGCACTACTTTGGGAAATTACAGATCTGCTCAGAAAGAGAAAGAGGGGTTGAGGTGAGCAGGTTAAAAGGACCCCAAACATTTGCTTTCGATTTAGCTAATCATGGAAAGGAAATTGAAAATGAATGAAGAAATCAATTTAGAAAAATATGGCCATTGAATCCCTATAGAAAACCCAGTAATATTGTTGATGAAATTCAGCAACACCACCTTTTTATTTCTGCACAGTACTTGGCACATAGAGGTTACTCAACATACTTTTGCTGAGTTGCATTATCATAAATGGAGATATATGAATAATAGTGATCTCAAAGATCATGAAGTCCTCTATTTTACTCATGCTCCCTTTACAACCTCTTCTTCTTACACCAGTAACTCCTTAAAAATATAAATCAGATCCTGTCAATTCTGGACTTACAACATTCCAATAACTTCCTCTTGATCTTTCTTAGAATAAAATCAAAACTCATATGCATAGCCCATAAGACCCTACATGGTGTATCTTTCTGACCCCCTCTCACTCTCATCCCCACTAGGCTCATCTATACCAGTTTCCCTCAGTCTTTCACACACACAGCCCTGCCCTATCTTGAGGACCTACCTTTGCCCCTCTCTGAATGGAAGGCTCTTGCTCTAAGCTCTCCTTTGGGCAGTTTGTGGTCATCCCTCAAGCCTCAGGTCAAATATCACTGCTTAGGGAGGCCTCTCCTCATCAGCTTACCTAGAGTGACCCACCTCCAGCACCCCAGTAGGTCTACATCTCATCACTCTCTTTCCATCATTCTACCTTTCAGAATCTTACATTATAGTTCTTATTTAACAAATACCTTTCTTGCATGACTGCAAGGTCATTATGAGAGCAGAGATTTAGTCTGCCTTCTTCACAGCAATAGCCCTGGTACCTAGCACACTAGGCACAGGCCTGATTCTTTGTAAAAGATAAAAGGTTAATTCCCAACTCAATTAGTAAGCGAGTGACAGACAGTTGTATTTACCCATCCCACTTTAGAATTTTGTAATGGCACATAGACCTAAAGATGCATGAAGCCCATTATTTATACAGAACAGATTAAATTAGAAAGACTAGAAATCACTGCCTTCAAAGTGCAATTTTAAAAGCCAAGTATTACCTGTATTCCCCTATAACATTTAACACACAGTAGCACAATTGCAAATAACACATAGTACTGATCTGTCTACCACACATACACTAGACTTAACATATTTATAGGACCACTCCCATACTCTAAATTGTAATATGTGACAGGAAAGAGATCACATGTGGTTCAGCTTTGTGTCCCCCAGAGAGTCTTGTACATAACAAAAATGTTTGATAAGTCCCCGCCTTCCCTCACCAGAATTCAAACCTATTGCCATTTGGAGTCCTTCTATATATTGATTTCCAGCACTCACCATTCTACCATACCAAGGAGAAAAAGATGACTCTTAAATTGATGGATCCTCAAACATATGAAGCTATTGGCTTGAAGCTCCCATTCATGTTACTGATTGATCTAATGTCTATGAGACTAGACTAGAACTATCGATTCATTCATTCACTCATTCTTCATGCAACAAATGCTATTGAACATCTACGCACACATTATGTTCAGACAGTAAGCTAAGTGTTGGCTATACAATGATATACAAGGCAGAATAAGGTCCCACTAGGAGTTCACAGTCTAATAGAGAAGAAAAACCATCTACAAAGTGTAAAAATACAAACAAAACCAATAATTCAAATTATGAAGAGTTTTATGAAGCTATGAGTAGGGCTAATGATAGAGAATAAGATGCTTTCAGTTAACTGAAAGGGGTAAGGGAAGGGGAAGGTGGCTGGGGAAAGCCTCTCTAAGATACCATGTAAAAGGGTACCATAAAGATGAGATGAAAGCATTCATGCACACTCTGGAGGAAAAATGTTCTGGATAGAAGCGACAGTATGTGTCACAGCCCTGAGGTAGGAAAACTTAGGGTGCATTGAGGGACTGACTTAAAGGGTCTGGGAGCATGCTTGGAAGAAGAGTGGATGACCTTGCAAAGGGAAGCAGTGTTTGGAACACAGACGCCCTTGTAGGTCATAGCAATAACTTTCTCACGTATTTGTAATGCAGTGAACAATGGAAAGCCATTAAAGAGGTGCAAAGAGAGGCATGACAGGCTGTATTCTCATTTTAACAGATTATTCTGGCTGATATGCAGAGAATAGATTGGTCATGGAGGTTTAAAAGTATCTCTCCTTCACATGCTAACATTATATTGTATCAGACAAAATCTGTCCTTAACTAATGGGACCTCATCAATACTCTCAGGAAACTTCACTTGGGGTGCCTCACTTATTGTACACTGGGACCCTGATGCTGGGGATATTGGGGAACGCACTGTGCTTTGACACTAGATCGGTAATGGGTTTCCTCATGAACAGCATCATTCTTTAAGAGAAGATCATTCATTTTTGGCTTGTTGCTTGCATATTTGTTTACATAGATTCCAGTTTTATAGCTAAAAGGTGATATTTTTAAAGGCAGAAAACTCAGAACTGTGATGCCTACCTCCCACTTTAGTCCTAAGCCAGCCCTCCCAAACCTTATTGACAAAAGTGATGATGCCTCGGCCATATCTCTGCGCGCGCACGCACACACACACACACACACACACACACACACACACACACACTAGGGGTGATGGATAAAGGGAACCAAGCGTTTTGCAGTTTTCTTTTCCTTTTTTCTAGGGCAAAACTAGAATAATACCTTGAAGGTTATGTGGCAACTCACTGGCTCACATCACCACTCTACAATGGCTCCTTCACTCTGCTTCAAGGAGCTATTTAAAGGACTAAATTCTCTCAGCGTCCATCCTTCCTTCAGTTCAGAAAACATCAGTGCATTAAAAAATCTATCTGTGCCCTAAATAATATCCTAGGTAGCCTGAGTTGATATGTCAACTAAGGTGACAAGTGCACTACCAAGGAGGACCTAAGCTGAAGATAACATAGCTAAGAAAGGGACACTTCTCTGTATGGAAAGTTAAACTACAGAGTTCATGAAATAAGTGTGTCACTAGTTGGTAAATTCAGAATACAATCTGGTTCATTTATGTCCCTTGCAGTCTTCTTTATGCAACAAATATGCATCTACTAGTATGACAGTAATAAATTTAGAGGACTCAGATAATAGTTATTATAATAGCTAATCCATATTGAGCAACTATTGAGATTAATGCACTTGATCTTTCACATATAACACTATGACGAAGCAACTATTATTGTCCCCATTTTACAGATGACAAAAATTGAGCTCCAAATGGTTAATTTGCCAACATCACAATTTGAGTAAGTGACAGACCTGGGATTTAAATCCAGGTCTGTCCAATCCCAGGTCCAAACTTCTAATTCTGTATAAACTCTTAATTCCATGTAATGCTGCCTATTGCTTTTGAGAAGCTCACAGTTTGGAGGGCCAAACTGAAACCTACTAATATTCGTCTTGGAAGGGGCTATTCCCAGTGGCCCTGTGGAGGATCAGAAAAGAGATTTCCTGGGTAGGAGAGTTTTAAGAGCAAGTGAAATATGAGCAGAATCTGTGGTACCAGTATAACATAGAAACTATAATATATCTCCAGTGCAGGACCTGCACTGGAGATATATTTCTTAAGTTTTAATCAATCTGACTTTGTGGTCTTGTTCAAATTATTGAAGATTTCAGTGTCTCAGTTTTCCCATCAGTTAAACGGGAATGAGAATAATAGTACTCCATCAGGTCAATAAGAAGGTTTAATGAGTAAAGTGGTGTCACATGCTTAGAACAGTGTTTGGCATCTAGGAAGTATGTAATAAATGTCCCTAATTCTCATTTTCATCAAAGAAAATGTAGGAGATTATCAGCATGGATTAGATGGTGGAGGAAATGGCATTCTACCCTGAAGAAACATTTGAAAAAGCCTGTGAGCAACAGAGTATGACAGAGTCGCATCATTTCAAGGTATTCTGTATTCTCAGGGAAGAGTTTAGAGCTTCCCTGTGTACAGAAAGGAAGTATTACTACGGGACAAGAGAGGGGGGCATGCACCATGATGTTACAATGATCTTGTATGTAATTTTCTAATTAGAGAAAAACTTGTGCTTGGTAGTTTCACCAGTAAAATGGAAGACTTTGAAGAAATGATAATGTAACCCCCTGTGATTCTAATAATTACCAAAGTCCACAATTCTTACAATATCCATTGTAAAGTTCTTGTGGAATTTATTCTTGAAGTCTTTTTAATCTAGCTAGCCACCTAGCATTCTTATTACAGAATCCTTAATCAGCTGATGTAAATTCCTGACTTACATTTAATGTCAAGCTTAGTAGTGACCATATCTCTATAAATAGACAATCTTGAAATTTTGGTAACTTTTGTATGTTGGCCAAATTTTGATAGTTAACCTTTTCTCAATCAAATATTGTCAATTTTGTAATGGCATCTTTAAAAAAAAATCCTTGAAATATACAAATATATATATATGTATATATATCCGTATATATGTGTGTGTGTGTATATATATATATATATATATATATTCTTCAGAAATAATAATAAAGAGAAATACTGGGGACATAAAGTACTAACATTTGTTAATGCCACCTAGTAATGTTTATATAACAAATATGTGCAGTATGCTTGACATTTCCCCTGGTATCAATTTACTTTATTTAGTTATTTTTTTGTTTTTTTGCACTTATGGAAGCACAAGTACATTTAAATAATAAATTTGCTTTGAGCCTAAAATGTTCACATTCATAAAATCATATACATCATGTTTTAATACCTTGTTGACACATTTATTAGCAATGGCTTCAGAGCCCAATATCCATCCAGAGGCCTGTTATTAGGGAAATCATTTGTTTCCAGCCAGTCTAATAACTGCAAAAATAGGAATTTCCATTGTGCTGTAGATCAGAGCATTATGTTATTTATAAAGTGCTGCAGTGGAACAGAGCAATGCCATCCATCAGTATCCAATCAACAATGAAGCTGGCAGAGGCAAGTGGATGTACAAGAACGCATTGGCACAGACCATTTAAACTGGCAAATTCTGGAACTGGAACTTGGCAGTGATTCTTGAAATTAATTTATTTGTTATTTGCAGGAAAATGTTACCACTTTAAAACATACTCGAAAATTTTCCAATTGCAGAACCTGAAGACTCAAACAAGGCAACTAGAATTCTTGTGAGATTTCCTTGTAAGTCCCACTGCGCTCCATTCACATACCTGATAAGGTGTCATTTCGTTCCTTGCCATGGTGACTTTTTTTTGCTTATTTCCTATTTCTGTTTTTAAAATTGAATTCTCTCCAAATTCTTTTCCATTTGAAACACCACTTGCTCTTCTTTCTAAAGTACCTCCAACACAGGCTCACATCTCTTGAGAATCCCATTAGATTTGGAAGTGATGCCGACATGCTATTTGTGGTTTAGCAGTAAAGACTGGAATATGTACTGATTCTTTATTCAAATATATTAATATTATGTAGACAAAGTCACAATGCCATGCACATCTATAAATTCAATGCAATTCCAATAAAAACTGCAATAAAATTTTTCATACACTTTGACAAACTAATTCTTAAATCCATACAGGGGAATAAAGCTCTAAAACTAAAACGTTTGGGAAAAAAAACCCACAAGGAACAAAGAGGTTTTGTTCCACTAGAAATAAAGATTACTATATACAGCTGTCATAATTAACACAGTGTGTTTATAGAGTAGAAAAAGACAAATTTATCAAGAGAAATGAATAAGAATCTCAGGAATAGAAGTGTGCATATAGTTGAAATTGGTAAATGATAAAACAGGCATTAAAAACACATTATCAAAGAACAAACTATTCCAAAAATATCATTTGGACATTAGCTTCACATATTAAATAATAATAATAATAATAATAATAATAATAATAATAATAATAAAATCAGACTCTAACCAAGCAATATACACAGATTAAAATTACAAGGGGATTAAAACTTACATATAAAAAAATAAAAACAGAAACTATCTGTGGCCTTAAAGTGTCAAACCATTAGAAGTTATAAAGGAATAGATGGATTAATTTGGCTGGATCAAAATTAAAATCTCTGTGTACTAAAAATACCATAAACAAAGTATAAGGACAAACCATACACTGGAAGAAGATATTTAGAACACATATCACAAGGAATTAAAATCAAGAAAATGTTAAAAAGTCTTATTGTGACAAAAACACAACCATGTAGTAAATTGGGCTAAGGATATGAACAAGTACCAGAAAAGGAAACTTGAATTGCCAATTAACATGATCCTGTGGAAAGATATTCACACACATTAGTATGATTAAAATATTCTGTCACACTGATCAGACTGGTAAAAAAAAAAAAATTAAGTCTACAACACTAAGTTGGTATGAATTTAGGTAATTCATATTAATTGCTGGTAAGGGTATAAAATCATGGTATCAATTAAGAAAGCATTTGGCAGTACATTGTCATATAGAAAATGTACAAAACCTAAGAATCACCAATTCAATTCCTGGGTATATCCTCTCACAGCTATAGTATAAACAACACAAAACTCTCAGACAGAGTCATAATTTAGAATATTTTTGCAGCATCATTTGTAATAATGAAAACTTAAAACAACCCAAATGTAACATAAAGAAATGGATAAATTTTGGTATAATCTTAAAAAGCAGCAAAAATGAAATACATACACATCGCTAAATAGAATGATAGAACAATAGATCAATCAATCAACATGAATGGTTCTCAAAATGTAATGTTTAGTTTTTTAAGTAAATTATAGTACAATATGTATAGGATGGTATAATTATGTCATTTTTTCAAACACATGCAGAAAAAATCTTATCTTGTTTGAATAATTATATACATAGTAAAAGCATATAAAATACACACAAAATTTGTAAATGTGATTACCTTTGGGGGAAAAAGGGGGGGACTATAATATTTTATTTCTTTAAAAAAATAGTAAGAAGTATATATGAAAAAAATGTTATTTACTAATTTGGGGGAGGTGTGATGTCTGCCATGAAAAATAAAGCTGTGGGGAGGGGAGTACATAACATTTCTTCTTATAAACTCAAGGAATTAATGTCATCTCATTTCTCACGATCTTTACCTACCTGAACTTGAGTTATGATTATTTTTCTCATTAATACTTGAATAATTTTTGCTTTAAACAACTTAAAATATCTACCATTTAAGAAGCAACTTACTCCTGAGGTTACACAGACATAAAACTAGTGCAGAGGATTTAGATATCCAGGACGCACTAACATTTTTATTAGAACCCCAGGGAGAAATAGAGAAGGGTTCTCACTTAAAATTATCCTCCCCTTCCAGTCAGCCATAGTGCTCTAATAATCAACCAATAGTTGTTTTCTTGGGCAATGATATCGTTACTCCTCACCCTTGTCTCTGTCCTCTCATTGCTTTCTTTACTACCATCCAGAGGTAGATGCAGCTATTAATATTTTCATATACATGAATTTTAAACAGTTTTCTAATCTAATGGGTTAGCCAGCTACAATGCAGAAAGTTTTGATAAGAAGAATAGAAATGGGAAATTAGTGTGTGTCAGAGCATTTATTAATCAGGTTGGACTGGGTTTGGCTTAGTAGAAAACAAGTCCAAAACAACCCCCAAACTCTAATTGGTTTAACATAAAAACGTTTCTTTCTCACTCATTTTGTACATATAAAGCTGACTGGTGGAGGGCTCTTTTCCACCCAGGAATCCAGGTGATAGAGGATTCACTATCTCGTAACTATACTATCTGGAAGCTGTAACATTCTTTGCACATTGGTGGATCAAGAGCTGGGTAGCTACAGAGGACATGCAGAAAGGACTGTCAATGCAAGGTTGGAAAGAGGGTTGAAAATTATAGAAGGAATAGATTTCCAAATTCCTGCCTAACAGTACCCCTTAACAGATTCAAATATTTAATTGGCTGACAGAAATTGAGGGGAAAATAGTTTTAGTCCAACGTTTTTAGTGTAGAACTTCAGTGTAATAGTTACAACATGCCCTGAATCAGAAACACAGGACAGGCATTTTCAGGACTTTTTTTGTTTCTCTGACAATTTAAGCCAGATATCTTATTTTGCTGATGACTACAATTGACAAGTACGTGCTAAGTCTTCCATAGTTGAATATGTTTATGGGAAAACACAAAAATCAAAGAAGGGTCATTCATTCATATTCATTCACATCTGTTTATTGGATCCAGTACAAGAAAACTAAAATTTGTTGAAGTCCCAAAAATACTTTGTGCAGATTTTTTAAAAAATATTTTAAGGGGATTATATTGTTTATCTTCAATGATGGTATGGTTTGTGCAATTGTGCCTAAAATTAACCTCATTAAGATGAGTTTCTTTATCAAATTCACTCATTATACTGTAGCTTCCATAATATATTTGATTCTCTTCTGCCTACAGCTAACTTGTAATCATCTATGCTGGCAGTTCTCTTTGTGAAGTTGCATACTAGGTATTTTTATGTCCAAGGCAATTTAATGCCTAGACGTATCCATGTTCTGAAACAAGAGATACTAAACAAATTTAACAGAGCTTGTCTACTTCTTTTACCTTTTATAAAAACTATTGGTAGTTGCAAAAATAACATCATCTACCCTGAAGCATAGTATTTAATTATTGGTTTATAATTTTATTGTTTAATGCAGCAACTATAATAAGTTTGTGTTCAATTCTACATTCAGAATCAAGATGTAGGGATTAAGTAATCTTATATTCCTATTCATAACTAAAATTCAAAGGCACTATTTCAATTTGATAAGATGTAAAACCTCTAGGAAATTGCTGTCATCATCTTGATCTCTAGTCTTAATTTTGATCGCAGAAATAATCTGATAAACTTCTTTAGGATTTTTTTTTTTAACAGTTCATTTAGACCTACTGCATTTCTTTGCAGGTGTGTCCGTGACAACAAACCTAGAAGTATTTTTCTGCCTCATTTTTCCCTTTTTGGCAAAGAAAGAAAACAAAGTCAGGGAGTAATCTTTTCCTAGAACAAGAGCAGCAGAGCCTTTCAAAGGACCTTCATTATTTTATGTGGTAAATGTTCACAGCTCTCAAATTATTGGCATAGCTGTCAACATGTATATTCAGTGTGATAATAATGTTCCAGCTTAACGAGGCCTCTTGGAATTATTTATTATTAAATTTCATTACTTTCTGCAAATGTTCATGCTGATTAAGCCCACCCTTTCAGCCTCTACCACACATAGACCAATCACAGTATGACGAGATGGTGAAATTTAAGCTAATGTGCTTTCCAGAGGACCTGTCTTGTCAAATCTTTAAGTATAATTTAATGAAATGTCTGTTGACGTAACTATGGAAAGTGGAAAAACTCATTTATAAAATCAACCAACCATACCTGAAGAACATTTGCACTCTCTGACATGACAAGAATTACTTAAACATTTTGAACTGCCTTTGTATGGAAAAAAATTGCCACATGTGGCATTTGCCAAATATTCTGTCTATTGTACTCTGTTATGAACATGGTACGTCTTTCCTGGAAAACATTATTCCCATGTCTCGCATCTCAATAAGAATGTCTTGAAGAGTATCAAGTGATATAGAAATATAATATGCTACTATTTTTACAGATGTTCACAGACAGAATAGATCTTGTCCAAATTATAGATGATTTTGAAAGGTAATAAGTGATGCCAAAGGAATATGTTATATATTATCAATATTGCCAGAAGAGGAAATCTGGACAGTAATTTCATGCATAGAATGGAGAAGGTCCATGAATGGAATATATATGTGTGTACATACACATACACATATATAAATGTATATGTAATTCCCAACACGGAATATAAAAGTGTTAAAATTTTCTGAAGTCAATTCAATAGGGTAGAGAAGTATGGTGGTAAGGGAGAGTGTGAGTCCACTAAATCAAGGTCTTCAGGGGCAAGTTGTGAAATAAGAATATCTTATTTTGAAAAGAATGGCAGTCAAAAGCAGGTTAAATTTGCCCATTTGGGGTGCTTCGGCTACACCCCTGAATTCTATTACTGCACCAACCGTAATTTTATACTTACCTGTTACAGGGCTCGTCATCGTTTTTCATGGTTCTTTGAGGACAGGGACCTTGTCTTTTTAATGTTTCACTTCCTTGGCACCTAGAGGAGTATCTACAACATAGGAGGTGATCAACAGACATTAAACAGATGAATTGGAGGTAAAGAAAATAATTATGGCCAAAAAAACAACTTTGAAAATTTTCTTACACACAAATTAGTTTAAAATTATTTTCACAGTCCTCAAAAAGAAAAAAGAAAAAAGGTACTGATGAAGAGGAGAGAGAATTTTTGTTTCTAAAACCCTGAAGAAGGATTATTTTATATTCTTTCTTTCTGATATGGTTTGGTTGGAAATGTATCTATTATTCAAATCAGCAAATATTTGAGTTCCAACCTTACTTAGTAAGTAGTATCAAGAGGATAGGAAATAATACATGAATTGCATTGCCTACTCATGAGGACCATGTAGTCTGTTTCAAACACATGCTAATTTTACAAAGCCCACTTCAACATATCTTCAGAAATGTAAAACTTTTAGAGAACTGTGTGCTGTGTGAATCCAGTATTTTTATCTTGGAAGGTTTCATTGAAAAGTTATATTTCAAGTTGTACTTTGAAGTACAACAAGATTGTGAGTAACTGAAGGAGGCCTTGGGTGAGGGAAAAAAAGTGTCTACTTCTGGGGAAATAGACATGAAAAAAGAGGGCATGAGAGCCTACCAAAAGTAGAGGTAGTGATCAGCAAAAGAACTCAGAGAGGTTTTGAAGCCAACAGGCTCACGTTTAAAATAAGTTGGAAGGTAGGGCATTAGAAGATTGTATCCAAAGAAGTAATAATCCATGGGTTTAAAAGTTATTTATACAGGAGCAGTCATTTATCCTTTTAATCAAAATCTATTGAATGACTGTTATGTTCACGTAGAAAAAGAGGAAAGGAAAGGATTTTAAAAATAGTTATTGATTGAGCTCTTTTATACCAGGCCTGAGGCCTCGTGTTTTACATATATTTTCTCAATCCTTATGGTATTTCCTTTTGTAAAAGGAAAGTGAAGTACAGAGAAGTTAAGTTACTTTTCCCAAAGTCACAGAGATGTTAAGAAGACTTGAATCCCCTGTCTTTCTGTACCAAACACGCATTTATTTTATTCTCCATCTCCTGCCTCCCATGCACACACTGTTTCCAATAAGTCCCTTCTAACTAAAACATCCAGTGACAAGGGTTCTCTATACAAAGTCCTTATAGTCTGGTTTGAAAAAAAACAAATGAGATGATAGGTAGATAGATAGATAGATAGATAGATAGATAGATAGATAGATAGATAGATAGATAGATAGATATGACCACTAAACAGCATTGAGAAGCAACACACACAAGTAACTACAAAATAGTTGTATCAAAATCCTGGGCAAGAAAATACAAACAAACCCTGACATATGAAGAAATAGAAAACAAATTATACCACCAACATATTTACACATATATACATACTTCTAAAATCCAGAACATTCATTTCTTAATCATTTAACCTATTTTAAATCATTTTACAATGGCTTTTTTAATGAACGTCAATGTTTACCCACAGATATAATTGTGTCAGGCTGAGTTTGGGATGATGTTAGAGCATATAGTTAACTATAACCCCAGAGAAAACTGGAGTTACTAAAGCAATCTTTAGAAAAATATCTTCAACAGAAGTAGGACTGATAATCAGCCTCAAACAGGTGATATCCAGGGCATAACATGAGAAAAATTGGTCAATCCTAGAGATAAATCCAGAATCTTGAAATGGGCTTGAGGCTATTGTTTATGTTCATCATGTTTTTTTCCATTTCTAAATTAAGACTGAAAATCTTTTCTTCCGTATTCTTTCTTCTACAATAATGTGCCAAACTTAAACAATAAACATTAATGTTCTACATGGTTTTGATTCCACAATCTCCAAAATGTAAGTAACTGGAGTCAATCCTATGGGTGGGAACAGACAGAGCCCCCATTCAAAGGGCACTGGAAGAGACCTGGCAAACATTTTCTGTCCAGGAACATTGTACTTTGGCATCAATGGTGCTCACATTGCCAGCCCCTAAGTAAACACACTACCTATGGATCATATTCAGGGAAATGCCTGGGCAATGCCTAGGCTTTAGAAAACATGGCAACAGCATTATCTACTGAAAAGAGTCCTTGTTAAAAAGATCTTAGGCGTTTCAGTCAGATACTCCAGGATTTAAAGGCAAGCTCCAGTATTTGATTTCTGTTTTCTGTTCTGTGATATCAGAATAGCACAACTTCCCTTCTGGAATTTTTTTTCAATGATTAAATGAGGTAAAATCATGCAAAGACCCTATGATAATGACTGACACTTACCAGAGCCCCAAAATAATAGTCATTTCTGGTATTGTTGGATTTGCCCTGTAATACAGCTAAGAAAACAGAAAGATAAAGAGTTTAAATGTTTTTTCTGCTATCGCACAATGAAAAACCTGGACTGACTTCAAATTTGTGCTTGTAGCAAAGAGTCCATGATCTGGAGAAAAACACATTTTAAAAAACATGAATATGGGGTCAGAGTTTCTAGGGCAATTTCATAATTTTATAATTAACTAAAAATAGCTTCACTGTAAGCCAAAAGCTCTCAACAGCAGTCCCAATTTGATTTGGACATCTATGCTTCACTGCTTATACTTCACAACAAACCTTCAAATCAGAAAATTCACTGGAGTAATTGAGATTTTTAATTGGAAGAAAAGTATACAATTCTCAAAATGTATTTAATTAGCCCTCAGACCACTCACTAAATCCAACACACACTTTCCAAAACAATTGTATAATTCAATACACAGTCTTTGCTAAAAAGGGAACCACATTATTAAGACAAAACAGCTAGAACTAACTTACAGGGTAAATATACCCTGATCGAATTATATTCTTATTTCTTGGCATTTAACCCAATTGTCTTTACTGTCTCATTTCTTTCTTTAATGCTTTCAAGCTTGTTTTTTTAATTAATTATACAAATCATTAGTATTAAAAGGCAATATAATGGTTGCAAGAAGTAGCTTCACAGACTATCTGCATATTTAATCAACCGCCTCTAAATTTTTAATCATTTCAGTCCAGGTTCTTGTCTTGAAGCTTAACTTGATAGCAAACCTACCAACTGGTATAACTAATTGGTTCAGAATCAGTTAATAATTCATAAGAAAGGAAAAAATATATATATTGGAAGTTATGAAGGTATAAGACAACCAGCCACAGTTATTTCTGAGAGGTAACAGCAAAAACAGTGCTTAATTCTACAAATCCATGGTGCACTGGTGACATCCACTGGCTGTCCCTTAGCATTGTTCAGATTCTTTGGATTTTCAGTGTATGACTTGAAAAAAAAAATCACTGGGTTTTACATATTTATGTCTTTCTTTAATATTAAATGTAAGTAACTGGAGTCAACATTAGTTGGATTAACCTATACATCCCTTATATTTAGTGCATCACATATCTAACTTTTAAAAGTTTGAATTATTCTTGTATTCTGAATGAGAATGAATGATTCTGATGAAGTTCCCCACCACTGTGAATTCAAAGAAGACAAACTGTGAGAGGAAGCACAGTGAGAGGAAAAAATATCTTCACTGATTATGTAATCAGTGAAAATCAATATTGCCTTTTATACTAATGGGGATTTGGTGAATTGCCTGGCGGATATAATTTTGAAAACAGTGAATCATTTGGCAAAGACTAGCACTGGGCAGGAATGGTCGAGTGCATGAAGACAGTGTCTCTCAAAGTTTAGTAAGCATCAGAATCATTTGGATTGCTTATTATAGATGCAGATTTCTGGGCTCCATTGCAGACCTACCTTACAATCTTTGAGAGAAGTTTCTAATGCACTTTAAGGAACACTGCACTACGAGAGAGAATCTCTTAGCCTAAATTCTCCAAACATGCAATTCCATACAGAATGCAGACTGTAATTCTGGACAACCTATTGGGGGCAACATGTCAACTTTATCAGTGGAACAATTATTTAAAATGAGGACTTCCCAAAATTTGATCATCAAATCATTCAAAAATTATTTTAAATAGAAAAAAAAAACATTTTTTTTTCAAATCTTCCAAGTGGTGCATGTAAGAACAGAAATAATTTATGATTGTTTGTAAATAAAAGTAAAATGCCCAGAAAAATGAGAATAAATGGGTGGAGGACAACTAGGGTGAAACACTGAAAGGCAATACATACTCACTCTATGTATCTGTGTGAGTGGGAAAATTATAGCTCAGTTTCTTGTGGTTTTTCTTTTTTTTTTTTTTTTGCTAGTTTTGTCCGACTTTCCTGCAATGAAGATGCACTATTTATGTAATATTTTTTTAAAGTTTAAGTAAAAATCTACAGATTCTGGGGATATTGCGGTTCTGCAGGGAGGACTTCATGGTGCATTCAGCAGTTTTGATAATATTTAGCCAATCAGCATCATCATCATTATTATCATCACCTCCCTAAATCCCAAAACTAAGCCTGCAATCAACCAGAAGCTTTATGGATGATGGTAAGAATTGAGTTATTGCACAAAGCTCTTGCGTATTTACTTGGGAGACATGATTTAATAACTTTAAGTTAATAATTGTGACTTGGAGTAACGGACAATTTTGAGAAGAAACAAGAAGGTAAGAGACATAAGGGCAAAAAAAAAAGCACAAAGGTTAAGCTATTTTCAATGAGAAACCAAGGAAATGTATTATAGAGATGGGCTTATAAAACGGTAAAAACAGGAGATACAGCATCTAGAAATTAGAGAAGGGAAAACTGTTGTTTTCCATTTTTTGGAGAAACTGAAATTAATCAGGTGATTACAATTTCAGGTAAGTTATTCCTTTTACTACAGTAAAATGTCACAATGTTACAATACTGGGCAACAAAAAAACAATGTCCTCTCAGAAAACATATTCAAACAATCTTCAGGCACCCAAAGACCTGTGTAGGATTCACATATGTCTGGGATAATATCACTGGAAAAGGACTTGAGAATTTGATGCTGAAGCCACTTTGTAATCTTTACTAGTCCTGCTGGATAAAAGCTGGAAGCTAGCCTAGCCTCAGAAAATAAAAACTGGTCACTTTTAATGAAAATTCTCTAGTTTCTTTGAGTTACAAAGACTACACAGTCTAGGGAGAGAGCCTAAATTTAGACATCTCTTTTTTCTTCAAGGAATTGGCAGGTATCTGCCAAGATGTGTGTTAATTGTCCATTGAGAATTGATGGGAAATAATAAATCCACATGTTTTGGCAGAAGAGTATCACGCTCAGATTGAAACACTTAATTGGATGGATGAGACACCCAATAATCCACATATGTATTTTACTAAACAAAAATGCCAGTTTACATTAAAAAACGACAGAGGAGATTCAAGATGGTGGAGAGATAAACACTGTGCTTGCCTCATCCCATGAACACATCAAAATTACAATTAAATTATAGAACAATCAACCTGGAAAACAATCTGAAGTCTAGCTCAACAGAAGTTTTGTAACTTAGGATATAAAGAAGAAGCCACATCGAGACTGGTAGGAGTGACAGAGATGTGAAACAGGCTGGTTCCACACCCACATGTGGCAGTTCAAAATCAAGAGAGATTTCTCAGCCACAGAGGTTCTCCTCGAAGGAGCGAGGGACCACAGCCCCATACCAGCCTCCCAACCCAGAGTACTGCTGCCGGGAAGAGGAGCCCCCACAACTTCCAGATGTGTAAAACAGTGGGGATTCTGACCATCCAGGTGAGATGGAAAGCTGCAGGAAACCCAAACATCTGCTTAAAGGGCCTGCACAGGCACTTACCCTGCGCTCTGGCAGAGGGATGGTAACTCTAAGGGTGTCAGAGAAATATAGGGAGACACTGAATTGCATAACTTCGGGACAAGGACTTGGAGCGGCAGTCCCCTTTTTTCCTGTGTGGGGTCCTACTTCTGTGCAGCCAGCAGGTGGGCACAATATTTCCTGTGTTGAGCCCACCCCCACAGGGCAAATCTGAATCTGATTGGCCTGGTGAGCTCCACCCTGCTGACTCACTGAGACCCTGTCTCACCCAAATTGCAGTGGGTTTATCAGTGACTGAATCTTAAGGAACTAGGCAAGTGGCAGCAGGCTTTGGAATGCCCTGGCTTTTTGTGGAGCTACCCCAGACCCTGTATTGGTGGCAGCCATCCTTGAATCCCAGTATGGGTTCTCCCACACGCATCCAGGTTTAGCACAGGCAGTAATCCACCATGGATCACTTTATAACTCCTACCAGGTAGCCCTCAGCCAGTCACAGACAGTGGCTGACCTGGGCCTGCAACCCCTTGCAAGAGGCCCCAGAACCAACATACTTGGAGGTTTGCTTCAGACCACAGCAAAGCACCACCCAATTAGTCCCACAGGTGGCATACACAAAGGGCAGTCTCAACAGGCAACAGAGCCCACTGGGGCAAATCCCACTCAGAGGGGTAAGCCCCCTGCACAATGGCCCATAAGCTGTGAACATGGCTAAACCCTGAGGGTCAATCCCACTGACTGATGTGCCAATAGCAACCAAGCCTCAACTATGCCAGGAGGACATACACAGCCCACACAAGGGACACTCCCAAGGTACCTGGCTCAGGTGACCAGGGAGACTGTGCCACAGGGACCTACAGGACTCTACTACATAATACCACCAGGCAGAAACTAAAAGACATAGCACATTTACTTAATAAATAGAAACAAATACGGAGGCAGCCAAAATGAGGAAACAAAAAAATATATTCCCAATGAAAGAACAGGAGTAAACTCCGGAAAAAGAACTAAACAAAATGAAGGCAAGCAACATACCAGATACAGAGTTCAAAACAATAGTTATAAGGATGCTCAATGAACTTAGTGAGAACTTCAACAAAGAGATAGCAAGCATAAAAAAGGACATAAAAACCATAAAAAAGAACCAGTCAGAAGTGAAAACTACAATAACTAAAATGAAAAATGAACTAGAAGGAATCACCAGCAAACTAGACAAAGCAGAAGATCGAATCAGCAATTTAGAAGACAATGTAGCAAAAACACCCAATCAGAACAGCAAAAAAACCCAAAGAATCCAAAAATTTCAGGATAGTTTAGAGACCTCTGTGCAACATCAAGCATAACAAAATTTGCATCATAGGGGTACCAGAAGGAGAAGAGAGAAACAAGGGATTAAGAATCTATTTGAAGAAATAATGACTGAAAACTTTCCTAAACTGGTGAAGGAAATAGACATATAAGTCCAGAAAGCATAGAGTGTCCCAAAAATTGTGAATCCAAACAGGCCCACATCAACACACACTATAATATTAAAAATAATGAAAAACAGGACCTATAACCAAGGGTGCTCTACAGCAAGGCTGTCATTTAGAATCAAAGGACAGATAAAGAGCTTCTCAGACAAGAAAAAGCTAACGAAGTTCATTACCACCAAACCACTATTACAAAGTATCTTAGAGGGACTTCTTTAAGATGGAAAAAAAAATTGAAAACATGAATAATAAAATGGCAATAACTACATATCAATCAACAAGTGCTTTCACTGTAAGTGGATTAAATGCTCGTCAAAACTACAGGGAGGCTGAATGGATAAGAAAACAAAATCCTTATTTATGCTGTGTACAAAAGACTCACTTCAGACTGAAAGACACACACAGACTGAAAGAAAAGGGATGGAAAAAGTTATTTCATGAAAACAGAAACAACAACCAAAAAGAGCTGGGGTAGAAATACTTACACCAGACAAAATAGACTTTAAAACAAAGCCTATAACAAGAGACAAAGAAAGAACCAATAATACCACTTCTGGGTTTTTACTCGAAGAAACCCAAAACACTACTTCGAGGGGATATGTGCATCCATATATTCATTGTTTACAATGGCCAAGATGTAGAGGCAGCCTGGGTGTCCATCAATGGAAGAATGGATAAAGAGGAGGTGGTACATATATACAACGGAATATTGCTTGGCCAGGGAAGGGAATGAGTTCTTGCCACCTGAAGTGGCACGGATGGACCTAGAGTGTATTGTGCTGAGTGGAGTATGTCAGACCATGAAAGACCGATGCAATGTGATTTCGCTTATATGCGGAATCTAAAGAACAAAATAAACAAACAAAACAAAAACAGACTCATAGATACAGAGAACACTTTGATGTTTGCCAGATAGGAGGGAGAATGGGATGGTGAGTGAAAAGGGGGAAGGGATTAAGAAGTACAAATTAGTGGTTACAAAGTAGGCATGGGGATGTAGGGTATAGCATAAGGAATATAGTCAATTATATTGTAATAATGAAATATGGTGTCAGATGGGTACTAGATCTATCGGGGTGATAGATGGGAGGGGGACTACTGGCAGGGTGAAAAAGGTGAAAGGATTAAGTACAAATTGGAAGTTACAAAATAATCATAAGGATGTAAAGTAAAGCATAGGGAATATAGTCAATAATACGGTACTAACTATGTATAGTGCCAGATGGGTACTAGACTTATTGGGGCAATCACTTCTTAAATTAATAAATGTCTAATCATATGCTGTACACCTGAAATTAATATAAAATAATACTGATGGCAACTGTAACTTAAAAATTTAAGAAGGGGGAAGAAGGTGAAGCGCAATAAGTGGTCCAAATTTTCAGGTATAAAACAAATAAGTCACGGGGATGTAATGTACAGCATAAGGAATATATATAGTCAATAATATTGTGATAGTGTGATAGCTACCGGACTTATGATGGTGATCACGTCCTTAGGTATATAAATGTTGACCAACTATTGTGTACACCTGAAACTAATATAATATTATATGCTAACTATATTTTTAATAAAAATCTTTTCAAAAATGACAAACAATTGAAGTAGGCAAATTTAGAAAAGTAGAGAGTTTAAATAACCTAAATAATTTTCCCCATTGTACATAAGGCTTTTATTCTCTAAAATAAAAAGACATCTATTTTCCTCGTTATAAAAAGTATACCCATACATAAAAACTATAGAAAAAAATAATTAAGCCAAATATAAAGTCATCAAAAAAATCCCATTAATTCAGGGTCAACTACTTCCACTATCATTTTTGTGAAAAATTTGGAACACGTGCTTGCATGCATGTGTGTATGCACATATGCACACACATACACACTTTTTCTCAAAAATTGTGTGGACTTTTACATATCAATGACTACAGATACACGCCCATTCATTACGATGATTATGACTAAACCCTTGGGTATTTCCTGTTCCTAATTTTTCACTTATAAACGAGACAGCAGTAAACATCTCTCCTCTTGCCCACTTCTAATCTATTACCCACAAAGCTTCAAGAGTGATCTAGTTTTATCATTTTTTTGTTTGTTGACTCTTATAATAAAACCCAAATTACTTTCCATGGATAAAAGGGCTATTATGACCTGAATGCTACCTGTCTCTCCACTATCATCTGTACTATTCTTTCCTTATACACTATGTTCAACCATTCTGTTTTTCAAACATGTAGTGTTATTTTTTGACTAGGGCTTTTGCACATGTTCTCTTCACTGTTTGGAATATTCTTCATCCACAGGACTCTCACCTGGCTATCTCTTATTTGTCTCCTGTGAAATGGCACTCCCCTAGAGAGGTTTTCTCTGGACCTCTTATCTAATATACATTACTCATTCTCTTATGCTTGCTAGTAGTTGATCTTACAAGTAATTTGAAACCATTTTTTAATTTTTCTTGGTTTTTGTCTATGTTTTGACCCTATGTTTTGTTTATGTTTTGACTCTTAGCCATAACATAAGGTCCACAATATGAATATCTTTTCTGTACACCCAGTTGTTCATAGTCAAGCATATAATGGACATTAACAAAATAGCTATTGCAGAAATGAATTGGTGAATATGGATGTTTTTCAGATTTTTGGGGTATATAGCTAGAAGAGGAATTGCTAGGTTATATAGTAAGCAGGGTGTAGAGGTTCCTCAAAAAATTAAAAATAGAATTACCATATGACCCAACAATTCTTCTCCTAGGCATATACCCAAAAAATCTGAAAACATTTATCCATAAAGATATATGTGCTCTGATGTTCATTATAGCTTTTTTTTTATGGTGGCCAGGACATGGAAACAACTAAAGTGTCCTTTGATAGATGATTGGATAAAGAAGATGTGGTATATATACACAACGGAATACTACTCTGTCACAATAAAAAATGAAATAGGACCATTTGTGACAACATGGGTGGACCTTGAGATTATTATGCTAAGCGAAATGAGTCAGACAGAAAAAGTTAAGAACCATATGACTTCTCTGATATGTGGGATAGAAAACTGAAAGCAACAAAGGAACAAGACAGACAAATAAAGAAAGAAAAACTCATAAAAACAGACAATAGTTTAGTGGTTACCAGAGGGTAACGGGGGAGGGAAGATAAAAGAGGGTAAAGGGGGTCAAATATAGGGTGATGGAAGGAGAATTGACTCTGGGTGGTGAACACACAACGTGATATACAGATGATGTATTTGCACAATTGTACACTTGAAACCTATGTAATTTTACCAATCATTGTCACCCCAATAAATTTTAATTAAAAAAAAACCTCATCCCAAATATTTAAAAAAAAAAAAAATGATGAACACATCTTGATGCACTTCTTGACCAATTTTCTCCTTAGAATAAATTTCTAGAAGTAGTTTCTAAATAAAGGGGAATTCACATCTTCTATTTTACATAAATATTGCCAAATATTAATCAGCCATAAAAAAAAAAGACGGAAGTCCTGCCATTTGCAACAACATGGAAAAAACTTGAGGGCATTATGTTAAGTGAAATATGTCAGACAGAAAAAGATAAATACTGTATGATCTCACTTGTGGAATATTAAAAAAAATATATGGAACTCACAGATACAGAGAATAGATTGGTGGTTACCAGAGGTGGGGGTGGGGAATGGAGATGAAATGGGTGAAAGTGGTCAAAAGGTAGAAATTTCCAGTGACGATAAATATGAGGTCAGACAATTAAGTTCGCGAACTCATCCTAGAAAAAGTGCTACATACCTCGTTGCTGAATATCACTATGGTCACCTTCGAAATACTCTCCTTGGGAACATGTGTACCAATGCCAGTACCTAGTCCACCTTTCAAAGCAATTTTGGAACTCTTTTTCTGGAATGGCCATCAGAGCTGTTGTTGTATTATCCTTGATGTCCTGAATGTCATCAAAATGTCTTCCTTTCAATATTTCCTTTATCTTTGGGTAAAGAAAGAAGTCATTGGGGGCCAGATCAGGTGAGTAGGGAGGGTGTTCCAATACAGTTCTTTGTTTACTGGCTAAAAACTCCCTCACAGAAAGTGTCGAGCTGGTGCATTGTCATGATGCAAGAGCCATGAATTGCTGGTGAAAAGTTCAGGTCGTCAAACTTTTTCATGCAGCCTTTTCAGCACTTCCAAATAGTAAACTTGGTTAACTGTTTGTCTAGTTGGTACAAATTCATAATGAACAGTCCTTCTGATATCAAAAAAGGTTAGCAACAGTGTTGCAACAAAGTTCGAGAACTTAATTGTTAGACCTCACAAGTGCTGGAATGTAATATACAGCATGGTAACTATTGTTAACAATACTGTATTGTATATTTGAAAGTTGCTAAAAGAGTATATCTTAAAAGTGTTCATCATAAGAAAAAAATGTAACTGTGTGGTGATGGATGTTAACTAAGCTTACTGTGGTAATCATTTCACAATATATACATATATCAAATCTCTATGTGGTACACCCAACATTAATATGATGTTATATGCCGATTATATCTCAATTTTTTAAAATTGCAAAATGTAAGTATTGCCCAACTGTTCTACCAAAAGAATGTAGCACTTGAAATTCCCACCAATAATGTGGTGGAGATGTTTAATTTTCTCTCTACACTTTTTACAATACTTGATACCAATCTATTAAGAAAATACATAACTAATCAACATTTAAATTTTAATTTGCTGAATGCTAATGAGCCTGAACATATTTTTATATGTTTATTGGCTATCTATTTTGTTAAGTGCCAGTTCATTTCTTTGTCTTCTTTTATTGGAATGTGTATTTTGCTTATTGATATATAAAGGCATTTTGCACAATAGAAATATTAGTCATTTCTTGTTAATATTATGAACATTTTATCCAATTTTTCTTTTGTTCTTAAGCCTTATTAATAGTACCATTCCTTTTTTGTGTAGATTTTAACTTTGTATGTTTCAATGTTTCTTTTATTTATGGCTTTAATATCATGATTAAATATAACCACAATTTTACAAAAATATCCCCCCTTAATTTTTCCGTGTTTTTATGACTTCATAGTTTATGTTTAGGTTTTCAAACTATCTGAAATTTAGTATAGCATAAAGAGTGAAGTAGGGAGTTATTAAATGCTAGTTGTCCCATCAAACTTAAAAAAAGAAAAAAAGGTTCCCTTATTGAGTTCCAATTCCATGACTATTCTTGATTCTTTTACTGGTTTCTCTCATTTTTTCCATTTTAAAGAAATATGAATTTGCTCAATGATACTTGAATTCAACAAATCTCACCTTTGTAGAAATCCAAGACATGGTCCCAGGCAATGAGCGAGGGCTGTGTCTTGATCTTTCTCCATGGTGATCAGCACCATTTTGTCCTTTTGCTACAGAACCTGTAGTCTACTTCTGATTACAGGTTCTGCCACAGAAGCCCTTGTCTCTACTGTCAAAATACTTAGAGTCTAGTGTCCTAGGCAATCTCCAATCATTCACCCATTCACAGAGTTGTGGCTAAGAGGGACACAGATTTCTACTTCTCAAGGAAAACCGAAAACAACCACTTGCGTCTCAATTTTGACTAAATTATATTTCTCTCTCTTTTGGTGAGGCCACTTCCTCTTCTTGCAACATAAAAATCCATTTTGTCCTCTCTGGATTTTGCTCCCCTTCAAAAATCCTAAAAGACAAGATTTTACCACCTCATTTTAGGTGGGTAGGATACAAATGTGTAAGGGTAGCTCAGATGTTTACAATCACAATGTTGGTCTCCACTTTCTGAAGTAAGGGGAGGGGAAAAATAGCTTTCCTCTTTTTGGTGAGTCCTCAGCAACAAAAACTATTTAAAATTTATTTTAATCACTCTTACTTTATAATATATTTAATATTTGTGGTGTTAACTTCCCATCATTTCCTAAGTGCTCTTGGCTATTCTTGTATGTTTATTCTTCTGGACAAAGTTAGAATCATTACATCAAGGAAAAACATCCAATAGGGTTTTGATGAAGGTTGTATTGAATTTATAGGTTTGGTTAGTATTGAGACTCAGCAGAATGGGAGAGATACCATGCCACTGGCCCAGAAAGACATCACGGCAATTCTTGGACATTTACAACCAAATTTAATGTGAAAGCAATTTTTAAATAAGTGTAAATTTTCAATGAGGTAAAATAAAATAAGAAGGAAATTAAGTGATTGTCATGCATAGGTGAACCACTGTATATATATGAATTCTGAGTTTTTATCTTATAATGTCTGAAGCCAGGTAGATAGATGATAGAGAGAGAGAGAGAGAGAGAGAGAGAGAGAGAGAGAGAGAGAGAGAGAGAGAAAGATAGATTGATTTATATTTCCAAAAGCCTGGAATCATTTCTTCGTAGATGTCCCATAAGAACTCCAGATTTAGGAGTTCTAAAACTGACCTCTGTTTTAGAACTACTAATTCTGTTCCTCCTCATCATTGCATTGATTCATTCAACAAATCTGTATTGAGCACTTAATATCAGCCTTTCACACTTTGCTAAGTTATAAGGCTACCACCATGAACAAGACATTCCTTCCTTGCCAGGAACTTACACTTAATAGAGAAAACAAAGATAGCTTTATGTCAGGTTTGGAAAGATAAAAGTTTGTTAAATTGTAGAATCACGGAGCAAACACCCTTGAAAAATATGTACTCAATATGCATGTTCTTCAGAGCCTTTTTTGCCACCTGGTCTCTGGACTTTCTCAATGGCCATCTTTCTTCTCAGCTTCAGCTTTCCATCACCTCATTAGGCCTCGAGACTCATTCTCTCACTGCCTCTCCTCTCCACTTCCTTGCCCAAATTCTTAACTTTCTAGGCAAAATGAAGTCCTCTGTACTTATGTCTTTCAGCATCAAGCCTTCAGGCGTCACCTTGCTATATAAAGAGCTTCTAAATAAAGTCAATACTTTCTCTAAAAATTCCGATGACATGTTAAAATCATAACTTTTTCACTCTCCTAATTATCACCACCTTCCTACTTTCTCTCGTCCTAAACGTACTAATCATTTTTTTTACTCCCTCCTTTGCTTCTCCCTCATTCCTCTTATCCAATCACTGACGATTCCCTCTCCATAAAATACTTTCCTTTATGCCCACGGCTCTAGAGCAGACTCTCCTGATCATCACCAAGATTACTGCAATGGCTTCTTGATGGGTCATCCTCCTTTGGTTCCCTTTCCCAGCCTTACTTATACACAATTGCCCTTCTAATCCAGACATCATCAGGGTACTTCTATCCTCTAATTATTTAACTCCTGCATTCATTAGACATTTCTGAGAATTTCCAATAGGCAGGGCAGAGACAAAAAGATGAATAAAGCCCATTCCCGATTTCAACCAAATAAAAATTTAGTAGTGCGACACTGTGGAACCTAACTATGGCTTTTCTTAACTAACATGTAAACCACCTTCCTTAATTAAAATACAAACCACTTTGCCAAGCACTAAAGCTCTCCCTAATTCAGCAGGAGCTTAGCTTTCCAGGGTTTGCTATTTGCCATGACTTTCCTCCGTCACAATACCCTGAATACTTCAGTTTCAATGAAACTATTATTTGCTGAAAAACTTTTAAATTCAGTCTCTGCCCTTTCCATGCTGCTTGGCATTGCCACTGCACCTTTTATGATATTGTACAGTTTTTTTTCCAAGGTTTTGTAAATGTAACTCCTACAGCCCTTCCAGGACCCACCTTATTCCTCCTGTCTTTCAGCAAGTGTGACCAATGTCTCTCTCCCATTGTATTTATAGATCACACTTACCCAGCCCGGCTTCCAGGACTGGTACTTGAATATCTATACTCTATTATTCAATTTTGCATCTCTAACAGTGCCTTTCAAATAATAGGCACTCAATACATGCTGAAGTGAACTTAACAAACACAAGGTAAGAACATCGTTTTTACCTCCTAATCAGGTGGCTAACATTTCAAGAGCTCTGAGCAGACCAGAATCCACTCTGATGGTATGATCTGAAACATATTCATTTTGTGAAAGTTTATTAATTTCTCAGATATGCACCAATTCCCTAATAGTCTTTTCAATTTTCTCCATTCAGCCACGCATTAGCCCATTTCCTGTGTTGTACAGGCGCGGACCTCTAAAGCAGGTTTTTGTTTTCTATATTTGGGGCAATTCCTGAGAAGGCAGGGTCCTTGGAAGAGAAAATAATGCTGAGAAAATTAGGAGGCGGCAAGAACAGAGGGAGGACAAATATGAGGATTGACTCCATAAAATTAGCCATAGGTATGAGTCTACAGGAGCTGAGCAGGGCTGTTGAGGACAGGACATTGTGGACACGACTTATTCATAGGGTCACCAGGAGTCAGAGCAGACTCAACAGCAGGTAACATATGTATTTCCTAGCCTATCAATTATTGTTATTTGAGAGAAGAGAGGTGGAAAGCATGAGAATCTCAAACCTCACTTTAGGTGTTTTATCAAGAAGAAAGCATGGAGAATGTAGTCTCTGGTACAGGTGAAGAGTTGTCCACATAGGCCCTACAGATGGGCTGGGCACCCCCCACTTTACTGCAACCATACTACTTCCATAAACGTGGTCATATTGGAAGGACTGAAACCAGAGCAGAGGCACAATGTTTAATGTACATCACATTATTCTTGGCAGGAAGGGTAAAAAAGTAGCAGCAGAACAAAGGCATACAGTGGTGGAAAGGACAATGTCCCAGGGAGGTGGAGTTCCTAAACGAATGATCATTAATGCAATTTAAAAAAATCAATCAAGATTCTAGACCATGTGCTACTTTACAGGCATGATTTTATTTAATCACACTTTAAGAAACAGATGATTATGATGGAGGTGATCTCTATAGAAATGAAAAAAACTGATTTGACCAAGGCTATATAGTTACTATATAATGGACTGGAATTCAAGTCCACAAAGTCCACCTAAGAGTTATGATTTTAACTCGTTTAATGCCTTGTCTTATGTAGAATTAAATTAAGAAATGGCAATTTACATATATATATATACATATATATATACATATGTATATACATATATACATATATATATACATATGTATATATATATATATACATATATATATGATCACAAAGGGAGTTGGCATGGAAAAGGACTAGTCACTTGATAACCCAACTGCAGTAACTAGTATTTCTGCTGGTTAGAAATTCACCTGGATACCTTTCTCAAGGTGGAGGATCTCTGCAATGAACATTTGGGTGAGTATAATTATGTGGTCAGCCGAGAGGCTGGCTGGCCTTTCTCTTGTTCACATCTATAATTTGTGGCCTGTGATATATGCAATTAGAGACATTACAATCAGTGGCCAAGTTACAGGCATGCCTAAATGTCACAGAAGGTAACAGTGTGAGAGCCAGAACTGGCAGGAGGTGATTCATCCCACAAGAGGCAGGTATGAAGTTTGCTTACGTGCTCAGTAGGTGTTATGAGAACTCTGCATCTCAAGCAAACTAGTCTGTACCCCACTGGTGTAGGTAATAGTGACTGAAAATCACCCACTCTATTCCCTAGAGAACACAAAGCAATACACTGGAAGCCATATATGGGCAACAGTCAACAGCCAGGAGACAAGCAGGTCACACTACAACAGGGTTTCCACCTATATATGCAATTATAGTTATGTTTCTGTAATTGGTTTGCTTTGAAATTCTGTTTTTATTTTGTGCATTTAAAGACATTCTGTGATGGGGGTCCATACATTTTATCAGGCTGCTAGATGGATACAAGGCACAGGAAAGCTTTAAAATGCCCGGCAATAGGGAGAAGAGATTTCTAAATATTGGAGACAGCTTGAAACACCAAGTTGTAACCATTACCAATGACAGACAACCTTTCCTCTTCAGAGAAATCATAATCCATGGAATAGCCTGATATCAGTACCATAACATAACTACCATATGCAGAGTAGGCATTGTTGGTGATCAGAAGGCAGAGACCACATTGGACTCTAATTAATTGATGTTGACCACTGTAAAACAGAGCTAAAACAAAAAACTCCACCTAATATACTCAAATTGGTCAAGTTTTACACCATCATACATGTGAAACAAGTCATTTTCTGATTTTAAACACTCCTACTAATTTTTATCTTGTTTGATTAGGTTTCCTGAATGTTTCAGAATAATTACTTAATTTTTCCATATAAGGAAATTAAAACAAAACAAAACAAAACAAAACAAACAATGTGGCCAGATGATCTGCTGGGTTTTCTTTTTTCTAGGAGAGTGAAGGATGCTAACTCCGACAGATGAAAAGGAAAAAAGAAGAAAACAACTGATTTGCCTAATCTCTATCCAAAATGGTATAAGATAGCAGAACACAGCTAAATCAAAATGAAAAAATTAAAATTCACATTTTTCTTAGAAATCCATTTTAATACTGTACTAACTGAATGTATTTGAACATCTCAGATTTAATTTCATATTAGATTTACACACATACATACACACATACACATTCAAAATCTTTTATCAGAATCAAGAAGGATATGAACCTTTCCTTAATATTTTTTCTTGATTCATGCTTTAAGATCAAAGTCAGCAACAATCATATACAAAATCTTGGCTCCAATAACTTTGAATGATGAAGTTAGAGACACAAAGACATGCACAAATAGGTCAATTTATAAGAATCTATTTAAAATACTATATTTCCTTATACTGTCAATTTGAACTGGTTATAAAATGAGAAAATGCATTTCAGTTAAAAACGTATTTTTAAAAATCAGAAATAAATCAGAAAACTCAAAGCTATTCTTAAAGGTTGAAAAGGCCTTGTGTGTGTTTACCTCTTGATTTTCCGCTTAGCGGTCCTATGTGTCTTCCAAGCCTTTGTAGAACCAGATCAATATTTTATAACATTAGATTTATATTCTAAGTTTCAGTGTTTTAAGAAGTAGGTCTCTATCAGCTAAAAATAGAGTATTTTTAAAATTCTGCCAATAATTTTTCAGCAATAATTGATTTAATTAGCATTCTATGAATATTTTCAGATGCTGCTATCAAAATTTATAGCTTTTATTTAAACCTAAAATAGTGTGCAGTTTTAGGTTTCAGGTCAAGATGAAGGAGTAGGTAAACACTGTGCTTACCTTCTCTCATGACCACATCAAAATTACAATTAAACTACAAAAGAACCATCATTGAGAATCGCCTGAAGTCTTGCTGAACGGAAGCCCAACAACTATGGACGTACAGAAGAAGCCACCTCAAAACAGGTAGGAAGGGCAGAGACCAGGAACAGGCAGGTTCCCATACCCACGTGTGATCATTAAAAATTGGGATATCTCAACTGCAGACGTCCCCATGGAGAATCAAAGGGTCTCAGAGCTACACCAGGGTCCCCAACCCAAGGTTCCAGTGCCAGGGAGGGAATTCCCCATAATTTCTAGTTGTGAAAAACAGCGATGATAGTGGCTTAGTGGGACAAAGGGCGTCTGCACTCCCAGGTACTCCTTCAACAGGGCCTGGTCACGGACTTACTCACTGACAGACTCACTGGCTGAGCTCCAGCACTGGGGCAGCATCTGGAAAGGCAAAAGACACATACACGGAGGAACTGAGTTGTCTGGCATCAGGATGATGGCCTGAGGGGCAGCTTTCTCCTGGATGGAGCTGACGGAAGCCATTGATTTTATTGAGCCCACCCTTTTCTGGCATGCAGACACAGGCAGCCGCCATATCAGCATCTCCATCAACCTAGCTAATGCAGTTCATTTGCCCTACCCTTGTGATTCTGAGACCCCACCCCACCCAATATTTGGGCACACTCAAGCCACTTTCAGTGGCTTTTTTGTACAAACTGCCTGCCTTAGCTCATGCTGCAGACTTTCCTAAAGTCTCTCAAAGATTCACAAAACCCAAACAAGCAGCATCTGGCTTGAGCCCTGTACCTCTGGCTGAGCAGTCCTAAGCCCGGCATTAGTGTCAGATGGCCTTGCTTCCCAGCTTGGCTTCTTAAGGCAACTTCAAGCACAGCGTGAGTGGTAGTTATCTCTGGATTGCTTTGTGGCTCATGCCAGGTGGCCCTGGCCAGGGCATAGGCTGTAGCAGAAATTGGATTGCAGTTGTCCCTGGGGCTGGCATGCCCAGGGGCCAGATTCAAACTGAGCTGGAGCATCACCTGGCTGCCTCCAAAGACAACAGACCCAAAGGACAGGCACCAGAGCCCTACTAAAGCAAATCATGCTCCATAGGGTCAGCCCCTCCACAACAGCTCCTTCACTATAGTAATGGCCAATGAACTCTAGGGTCAACCACTCCCACTGATGTGCAAACAGCAACCAAGGCATAACCATAACAGGAGGACACACACAACCCACACAAGGGACACACCTGAAGCACATGGCTCTGGTGACCAGGGAGACTGTGCCACCGGGCCCCACAGGACATTTACTACATAAGGCTACTTTAATACTTGGAGATAAAAAAAAGCCCTGCCTAATATATAGCAACAAACACAGGGAGGCAGCCAAAATTGGGAGATGAAGAAACATGTCCCAAATAAAAGAACAGAACAAAGCTCCAGAAAAAGAATTAAACAAAATGGAGACAAGCAATCTACCAGACCCAAGGTTCCAACTACTGGTTATAAGGATGCTCAACGATCTCTGGGAGAACTTCAACAAAGATACAGGAAACATAAAAATGGAGATAGAAAATAGAAAAAAAAAACAGTCAGAAATAAAGAATACAATAACTGAAATGAAGAATGCACTTAGAGGAATCATCAGCAGACTAGATGATACAGGGGATCGAATCAATGATTTGAAAAACAAGTAGCAGAAAACACCCAATCGGAAGAGCAAAAGAAAGAGGAATCCAAAAAAAATGAAGGTACTTTAAGGGGCCTCTGGGACAATATCATGCATACCAACATTTGCATCATAGGGGTAACAAAAGAAAAGAGAGTGAGCAAGGAATTGAAAACCTATTTGAAGAAATAATGACAGAAAACTGTCTAATCTGGTGATGGAAATGGATATTCATGCCCAGGAAGCACAGAGTCCCAAACAAGATGAACCCAAAAAGGTGATATCAAAATACATTATAATTAAAATGCCAAAAATTAAAGACAGAAACAGAATCTTAAAAGCAGCAAGGGGAAAATAGTTACCAATGAGGGAGTTCCCATAAGACTGTCAGCTGATTTCTCAACATAAACTTTGCAGACCAGAAGGGATTGGCAGGAACTATTCAAAGTGATCAAGAGTAAGGACCTACAACAAAGCTTCCTCTCCCAAGCAGAGCTATCATTTAGAATCAAAGGACAGATAAAGAGCTTCCCAGACAAGAAAAAGCTAAAGGAGTTCATCACCACCAACTCAGTATTACAAGGACTCGTAGAGGTACTTATTAAAGACAAAAAATAATAAAAATTTTAAAATATGAATAAAATGGCAATAACTACATATCAACTATTACATTCAATGCAAATGGATTAAATGCTCCAATCAAAAGACACAGGGTGGCTGAATGGATAAAAAAACAAGACCCATACATATGCTGCCTACTCACTTCAGATCCAAAAACACATACACACTGAAAGTAAAGAGATGGAAAAGGTTATTTCATGAAAATGGAAATAAATTTTTTAAAAAAACTGAAGTAGCAATACTTATACCAGACAAAATAGGCTTTAAAACAAAGGCTATAAAAAGAGACAAAGGAGGATCCTAGTAGTCCCATTTCTGTGTGTTTATCCAAAGAAACCCAAAACGTTACTTTAAGGTGATGTGTTCTTCCATACACTCATTGCAGCATTATTTACAATTCCTAAGATATGAATATGGCAAGCTGGGTGTCCACCAATAGACAAAACATAAGTGGTACATATATACAATGGACTATTACTCAGCCATTTAAAAGAATGAAATCTTGCCATCTATGATAACATGGATGGACCTAGAAGGTATTGTGCTGTGTATTAAGTCAGACAGTGAAAGACAAATGTCATATGATTTTGCCGATAAGTGGATTCTAAAGAACAAAATAAACAAACTAAACAGAAATTCATAGATACAAAGAACATTTTGATGGGTGCCAGAAGGGAGAGGGTGGGGAGGTGAAAAAGGGGAAGGGATTAAGAAGTACAAATTGGTTGTTACACAGTAGTCCTGGGGATGTAGGTTATAGCATAAGGAATATAGTCAATAATACTGTAATAACTATGTATGGTATTAAATGGGTACTAGATCTATAGGGATGATAGATGGTGACAGGTGAAAAAGTTGAAGGGATCGAGAAATACAAATTAGGAGTTACAAAATAGTCAATGGGATGTAAAGCATAGGGAATATAATCAATAATATGGTAGTAACTATGCATAGTGCTAGGTGGGTACTAGACTACTTAAGGGGATCACTTCATAAATTATATAAATGTCTAACCACTATGCTGTACATCTGAAATTAAAATAATATTGAATGTCAAAAAAATAGTCACAAGGATATAAAGTGCAGCACAGGAAATAGTCAATAATATTGTAATAACTACATTGTCAAGTGGGTAACAGACTCACCACTGGGGTTATCACTTTGTGAGGTATATAAATCTCTAATCACTATATTGTTTTGTATACATGAAAGTAATTAAAAACTACCTGAAAAAAAATTTTTAAGTGTGCAGTTTTGAAATAGTTTTTAAAAAAAATCTTCCTAACTTTCCCACAATGTTGTTATAAGGATCAATTAAAGGAGATGGGCAATATTTTGTAGGATTTTAATATCTATAACTTAAAATTTGTAGACATTAAATGTTTTATCTTGTCTTTTTTCTTTTTTTTTTAGAAAAATGAATATCCTTCCCACAAAAAGTGGGAAAAACAGAATCATGGACTCCCAACAAAAGCTTCCCAGATGATCTCAGAGAGGAGGTAACAAAGTTAGTGTTTCATGTTTCCAAAATCTTTGGCTTCTATATTGCTGTTAACTAGGTAAGAAACTGAAAAGGGGGTAGGCAAAAAGAATAGCACAAATTTACCTATTAGGATCTTAACAGATTTTGAATCTTTGATTGTATTCATTTTGATTAGGTTAATGATTTAGTACTATTAACAAGGATCAAAGGAGTCTTCATAAAGTTACAGCATGGGAACAAATGTGAAATATTAAGGTGAAAATGTAATATTGCCATAGATTATATGCCACAAGAAAGCATATGCAAATTATATAAGTCCCCTCTATATTTTGATCATTTTCTTAAAAAACAAATACAATCATATACCACAAAATGACCTTTAAGTCAGTAATGGTTTGCATATATGACAATGGTCCCATAAGATTATAATGGAGCTGAACAATTCCTATAGCCTAGTGACATTGTAGCTGTCATTAGTGTCAAAGCATGTTACAAATGCGTATACTATTCAGTACAGTAAAATGTTGCCCAGGCTTGGAGCCTAGGAGCAATAGGCTATACCATAGAGCCGTGGTGTGTAATAAATAGGCTGTACCACCTAGGTTTGTTTAAGTGTGCTCTGTGATGTTCACACAATGATGAAATCATCTAACGACATATTTCTCAAAATAATCGTGCCTTAAAGGGACACAGGACTGGAGAATTCCAGTCAATCATTGAATGAATTAAAAAAATACAATGAAAACTGTGGCACTAATGGATACAATACCAGTGTAAATATTATAGTATAATTAATCATTCAATAATTTCAAAAAAAAATCACCCTGAAAAAAATCAATATACTTCAAAATAATTTTAAGCTGCTACTTAAAAATATGATTTGATTTCAAGGTTATAATAGACTCAGAAAATATATAATTCAAAATAGTTTTTAGTTTTAACAGGTTATGGGTAGCTTCTTTTCATTGATAACTCAAGTTTTCTTCATACTTCTTAAGTTACAAAAAAAGTAGT
Organism: Rhinolophus ferrumequinum; assembly: GCF_004115265.2. Lineage (NCBI taxonomy): Eukaryota > Metazoa > Chordata > Mammalia > Chiroptera > Rhinolophidae > Rhinolophus > Rhinolophus ferrumequinum. The sequence continues at coordinate 58,569,466 of NC_046291.1, read as the reverse complement.
ATAATTTAAATTCGGTGCTCAAATAATTCATTCTGAAACCCAACTTTTCCCCCATATTTTGTAGTTGAGAAATCTACTAATGCTGCTATGGTAAGGACAGAAAGATGTTTAAAATACATACATTTGAAGAAAATCACACAAGAACACAACAAACCATTTTTTTTCTGAGGTTTAATTTTAACTAATGAATTTTAAATGATGAATATTATGTCAATCCAATTCTTTGCTTATTTGCAATACACAAACTATTTTTTGTAACTTGGAGGTGAAATAGATTCTTTTCACCATGGCAATATTTTCACTCTTATTTATGGTCCTTTTCTGTTTTTTTTTTTTTTTTTTTTTTTTTTTTTTCCGAGGCCTTTTTCTTCAATAGTTTAACAAGTCACTTCTGGTTTGGCTAAAGTGCAATTCTAGCACAATAATGTTTCAACTTGCAAGGAAGAACGCCTTTATTGAGTTGATAAAACTCCACCAGCTGGATCAGATCCGTAAATCTCGTGTGGCCATCGTCCAGGGTATGGAACATTTCACCATCATCTTCCACCTGCAAGAGGAAAAATAACAAGCTGGTAAGAAGGGCAAAATACTCATAAGGACAATTATATTCCATTGCATACTGTGTCTTTATATGTCAAAATTGACAGGTTTATAAACTAAAGGATAGTGAAAAGAATGTTTTGGCATGTCTACTTCATTTTTGTCACTTCACTTTGCATTTAAAAGAAGTATCAGATGATCCTAGAATAATCAATATGGCTCTACTTTGTCTACTTCTAATTTTTACAATGTTCTGTAATTAGAATAGCATGAATAGTTTGAATCAACATACAGTGAGAATTCTACACGATTCAGTGTAATGGTAAACAAAAGGTTTTAATGCTCCCACTTACAGACATTAATTTCCATTTCTAAATTTTGTCTCCTTACCAGTATCACTTAGCATATTAAAAATGAATATTCACAATATTTACATCAGTAAATTGATTCCGAAGCAATCAAACATTATGTTAATGGAATGATAGTTATCTTTTTTTGGGGGGAGGGCAGTGAGATCTTCTGGTATTAACCAATTGATACGTGCCAGGGACATCGCTCACATAATCAATGAAGCAGGGAAGATACTGCATATGGACTTTGGATAATTCCAAAAACATCCCATTCAAAAGTAAACACTAGCAATTTAGCAATCTCATGTAACACTTTCCTGAAAGTAGATTGATTCTCTATCCCACACTATCTGGTTCTAGTATACAGATCATATGTATTCATACATATGTACGTGCAAGTGTACACAACACACACACACACACACACACACACACACACAAATCAGCAACAGAAGAAACAAAAATCCAAAACAAGCTGTGCCAACCAGAAGCACAATTACAAAAAAATTTTTAAATGTGCTCAGAATAGTTAAAATGATATATAGTTCTATAGCACCTGTATATCTATCCACAATGATTGAAAACAAAACTACAAAAACAAAACAAACAAAAAAAATTTTTAGGACAAGAAAGAAGAAAGGGCTTTAAAATAATGGTTTTTTAAGAATTGCTAGTAGAGTTCAGGAAAAAGAATCTTTAGTGGCCTTTTAACAATAGGTGGCATGGGGTCTACACAATATTGCTAAATCATATTTCATGGGAAAAAGAAAATTTAATTTTTACAATTCCTGTATTTCTTATATTAATTCAGACTCATAAAACCATTTCTGCCAAACTTAACTATAGTCAAAGTACAAACTCCCAAATTATATTTAATAAAAGAACTAAAGAAAACCAAAGTTTCCAAAACCTTATGCATTAAGATCATCTCTAATACATGAATGTGAAATCACAAATTACTTACTGGTATAATTTGAAAGTGCTTTATTTTTTGTGCATGACTCATTGACAGTACGAAAGTTTTGGGGTTACTCTGACTATCCCGTACCAAGAAAACTCTAAAGAAAGAGAAAGAATTGTGATGTGTTTCTACATTTACTCATGGTTTTCACAGAAATACAGCATATAACAAATCCAAAAAGTATAAAATTAAATATAGCCAAAGTTTTCCTTTACTGTGTATTCAATGATGGGATTATCTAACATGGCAAACTTGATGGTATAACATTATCTTATAAAATTGTCATCAGTGCTAATTTAATTTTCACAGGATAAACACAGAGCCCATTTGTCAGATTGTTAGCTCACAATAACCAATGTAATATTATGCTGGCATTAATAATTAGTACAGTGTCCTTTTTCACTGGGAAATTGGGTATTCACATATTTAATACAAGAATAGGGCATTAGCATATTGTTATTTTAACTTCTGGGTCATTTTAGGCCCTGAAAGAAAATATTATTTAGAAGGGAATCATTTTTTAACTACCTCTTCTACACTGACTAGATCCCCTTTTTCCATTTGTTTCTGGTTCCTACTGGTACATACACAAGAGCAAGTGAGAAATGAATATAGTCTTTAAAAAAAGAAAATCAATCCTTAAAAAATCCTTAAAAAAAAAATCAATCCTGAAATAATTTATTAAATGTTTGAGCAAAATGTTTTAAGTAAAAGAAACACCCAAACAACATGTACTTTAACCTTGAAGAATGCAGCAGAAAAGCCTCTCTAATGTCAGGCTAGAGAAACAAGCCATGGCCTCATGGCCTAAGAGAAAAATGCTGCCAGGCGTGTATTCTTACTTACTAGCAATCCAGTGCAAAACCAGCTTTGTATTAATTGTTGGCAAACAGTGCACACAGTCCCCACTGGTGACTCCAATACTAATCTCATTGCGCCTGGGCAAACAGGCAGCCAAATTTGAGACATCACAGATGTTGGATGAGATTATCCATTTCATTTAGGCTGTGTGAGATTCCAACATTACATCACAGGGAGATGGAACAAAAGGGAGTTTCACTGGTAAATCAAATTGCAATTCTCTCCCCATTCCCGAGTAAATCACCACTACCACCTAGTGGACTGCTTGGTATCATCACATTTCCCCAGAAATACCAAAAAACAATTTTTAATTAAAAAATAAAGATACCGTCATTCTTTATACAAATATTTCATTCAGTTTACATAAACCGGGCTCAGGAATAAGGGAAATTATAAACCTCCAAAACATTTTAACAATCTTTGTCGTTTATTTCTTTTCTTGGTCTCATCAGATTGTAATTCTGCTGATCGTTCAAATTTATATCTAAAAAGACTGCTCTACGCAGAGAAGCACATTAAAATCTTTTCTTATTTAGAGCCTAGAGAAATTCTGACTTGCTATTAATAATATTCCATGTGAAGATGCATTTTTATCCAAATGTCAGTATTAAATCACCTTGAAATCCTGTCCTCATCTTAAACCCTTGAAAATATAAGATTCTGTCACCCCTTGTTTAAATTGATGTTGGTTTCATTTCTCATCCAAACCTCAATACAACCTCCTTAATTTGTATTGCATTTGGAAAGAGAATTTAGCAGGTATTATAGGAATTATCTGAAATAATGACTACTTGGAGAAAAAGAAAATTCTTTTGATTATAAATCGTTCATAATTTATTTTATATTTCTCCTATATCTTCCATGGTATCCTACTAAAAGATAACATGAGAAACAGTCACGAAGTACTCTGTTCGTAGGCTTATGTTACTTTAAGCTGTTAAAATTAAGAGAAAAGAAAATCGAAATGTGACCAGAAAGAAAAAAATAAGACAAATAGTTAAATATATAAGAAACAGCTTTTTACTTAACACACCCTGCATCAAACTTTAAAAAAATATAACACAAACCATACTTTGCAATCATATTATATTTTCAAGTCAAAATACTGACACCCAAAGATTAAGTTCATCTTTGTCCCCCATCAATTAATACCTGAGATGCGAATATTGGCACAGAACGGGTAATATTAGTGATTACTGGTTAAGAGCAGAGCTTCCTGTTCAGTTCTCTGTTAATTTATGCACAAATACTAAGCAAATATTATGTAACAGGTATTTTACAGATACTGCTAGGATAAAGTGGCAACCATCCTTATAGGACAAAGTCACTTCTGTTTTAGTAAGCCAAAGTCAAAACTCTTGGTGTTGTTGAATAAGTAATTACTGACTACAAGAGAAATCAAAATCACTAACGCTGAAAATCAAACTTACCCATCCACGAGTCCATGCTGAATAATCAATCGCTGAGCTTCATCTCTAGAAATTTTGTGGTGAAACCATGGTTGGGACCGGTGGATAGCTGAAGAAATGAATGGAGGGATACAAAGCTTTGCATGAAATGCTCACATTTTTCATTATACGACTTTCCACCATAACCCCTCAATGTGTATACCGAAATGCATATCTATCCAGCCATTCGGTCACAGTGAAGATGCAGACATACCCATGTTGGTGGCAGAGCTCTGTGAAGACGCAGTAGGACTACCGTGATTGCCCAGGCGTAAGCATCCTTTTTTCTGCACGAGGAAGGGTAAAACAAATATCAACTATCTGGGTGAAACAAACGTAAATAATAAGTATTTCTGAAGAACATGAACCTATCTGTACCCTCCAAGCGAGTCCTTCTTCAACTGCAACTGAAAGGGCTTCCGTGGGATTTTCTATAACTCTGCTTTTCTGGCCTGAGAAGTCCATGGCTACCAGGGAATTCTCTGATATACTTCTCTGGAAAAAAAAAAAAATCACATTTTTTTACCATGAAAATGCATTTGAAGTTATCTTTCAGTGCTTTGCTGGCAATATGTTTCTACACTAGGATGCAGTTCCAAAGGTGGCTAGCAGGAAACTAAAGTTAAAAATAAACACATTCAAGGTAAAATGGAGCTACAAAATATTTTCATTAATAAGTGACATAGTTATTAATTAAGGTCACTAAATTAAGTGTTGAATAAAGGGATTAAAAGCTTTCAAGGTAAGCATGTCTTTATCCTAAAACAACCCTCTTCATATTCTCTAGTAAAACAGGAAAAATGCCAATTTAGAAAGGAATTTTTAGCACTTTCTATGACTAAAAAGATCCATTACTTCTGAACTCAGTTCCCTATTATGCTTTGAGATCAATCATCATTTAAATAAAAGGTAGTCACATCTACCTATTATGAAGCAACTATTTATTAAGATTCAAGACACACTAAAGCTATAATAAACTGACTTACATCACTTCTTTAAAAAGTAGTACTCATTTTATAACAGAACTATAATATGTATTTTAAAAGTTTATCACTTCCACTTTCATCTTACTTAGAAAATCAAATTTTGTGAAGTAATTCAGATAACTTCATATTATTAAACTTTCTATGATTTAGTACATAAATATATATTTTTAAAATTTTATTGGAGTATTGGGGGACAGTGTGTTTCTCCAGGGTCTATGAGCTTCAAGTAGTTGTTCTTCAATTTAGTTGTGGAGGGCGCAGCTCAGCTCCAAGTCCAGTCACCGTTTTCAATCTTTAGTTGCAGGGGGCGCAGCCCACCATCCCATGGGGGAATTGAACCGGCAACCTTGTTGTTGAGAACTCGTGCTCTAACCAACTGAGCCATCCGGCCGCCCCTATAAATATTTCTTTCATCTTGTGAAGATGAACATGGCAAAATGAGAGCTGCAAAAATAAGTCAATGATGAAAGTAGAACTAATCTAAAAGGAAGATATTTTTAAACAAACAATATTAAATAACTTTTTTTGTTAATTTTGCCAATTACTTTTGTATACATATTTTCTGAACGTGAAAATAAAATATTGAAAACCTAGATTTTATTTTTACTTTCTGTTTGTTTAGGGTTCTAGCTCTACTTCACAACCATCTTTTAAAAAGTATGCCATCCCAAATCATCCATCTTAAAAAAAAAAAAAAAGAAAAGAAAACTGTCAAAATATCCAGTCAAGAGTGTCACTCAGTTTTTAAGAATTAAAACTCTCCAAAAGAAAAATTATTCAAAAACAGCATGGACAATGTTCAACAGTTATTCTCCACTCGTTGACAGAGGAGCAAAACAAAAACTGGGGATCTAATGGAAAAGGAGGAGCCAATATGCATCTGGAGACTCGTGGCTTAAGACCATTTTGTATCTCTCCACATGGACTCAGCCATAGCCTGCTTGGTCTAACAAACTATAATCACACGTGTTCTTGAAATAAAATGTCCACACACAAAAACTGGGGGGTAGGGGGCCTCCTTTATCACTGCATCACACATGGCACTTTATCAGCATGTTATTTCCTCTTCAAACCATGCTGTAGTAGCCCACCATCTTATTTAGGTTCATCTTTATTTCTGGAGATCCAGCGTGCAATCTTTCATTTGTTACAGGAGCCTTTATAACTGACAGCTGCTCTTTCCAGACAGATGCTGTCTCTGTAATCTCTATTTGCTGTCACACCTTACTTTGCCCTTCTCACCCCGTGATCTTCTGTGCTGGGCTGTGGACCAGTCGGATATACTTTTGCTTTGCCGACATTAATGAAAAGCCTCTACCTGCCCAAACCGCAGAGTAACTAATCTCAATCACAATGATAGCTTTATCCTTATAATATCTCTACTTCACATGCCAAGATGGGCTCTGTAATCGCAAGGTCCTGATAACATAAAAATACTGTTAGGAAAGAATAATAAATGTTCTTATTCTTTTCGTTTTCCTACAATATGACAGGCTGAATGTAAAACAAGATCCATATTCCACAATTACTTGACATAAGTAGGGAGTCTACAATACAAATGAGTATTTTCATTTGCTATATTAACTACACTAGAGGAAAACACAGGAGTATAGCAAATATTTTCTACTGAATGGCAGGTGGTGGATGAAAAATTAATAGTTTACCTTTGGTGGACAAAGAAATGGAAGTGAAGAAAAAATCGGACTTGAACTCAAAAGGTCATTTTTCAGCTCAGTTTCTTTCACATAGAAAAGCAATGTTGATAACATTCAGAATCAGTGTATTTTTCAAATATTTGTTCCTTTTTCTAGCTCTTTCTTCTGATGGAATAAACAGGGCAAACCCTAAAAAAAGGTCCGTAATTTTAAGGGCATGCCTCTTTTTTTAAGAAAGAAAAGGCCGGGGTACACCCTGGATTATCCAGGTCACACTGAGATCAGACCCAGTCACTCTGAACGGACATAAATGGTTTTCAGGAAGTTGGCTGGTGGCAACTAGTAGCCATACACTGTCACCCCATTTAAACATCTAGATAAACCTGCAGTGCAGTCCTTAGCAAGAGGACACAGAATTTCCTCAGATATTGTTCTCATCTGCTTCATATACGGCCACAGGACGTCAGAGATGTAATTGATTCTAGAGATTAGGCAACTGCCTCCCATAGTTTACACTGCAGGATACCAGTGACTCAACCAAGGTCGCACAGACAGCTTATGGTAAAGGCAGTGACAGACAGGATTTATTGAGGGTTCTGTCATGTACCATAATAATGGGGGGTACAGGGAAGAAACTGCAGTTTGGAACATCTCACTCAGGGTCAAACGCGAGGAAGAATCTCAGCCATAAAAAAGAATGAAATCTTACCATTTGTGACAACATGGATGAACCTAGAGGGTATAATGCTAAGTGAAATAAGTCAGAAAAAGACAAATACTGTATCATTTCACTTATATGTGGAATCTTAAAAACTAAACAAATGAACAAACAAAACAGACTTATAGATACAGAGAACAAACCAATTAGTTGCCAGAGGGTTGGGTGGTAGGGGGATGGGCAAAAAAGGTGAAGGGGAATAAGAGGTACAAAACTGTACTTACAACATAAGTAAGTCATGGGGATGTAATGTACAGCATAGGGATTACAATCAATATTGCAATAACTTTGTACAGTGACAGATGGTTACCAGACTTCTCATGGTAATTACATTGTAAGGTATATAAAAACACTATGTTGTACACCTGGGACTAATATAATATTGTATGTCAACTATACTTTAATTAAAAAGAGCTTTATATTGCAGCATTTTTTAAAAAGTAAGGAAGAATAAGAACTGTGTAGACCTGTTTTTCCCATCCCCTCACTCCAGCCACAACCATATTAACAGATGCTCCTTTAAATGAATCCTTTATTAGCCCTGAAAAAGGACCAACTATATTTGGCTTCCTGAAATATCTGCTCATGATTCTCATTTCAAAGGCTGATATGGGCGCCTATTATATACTATAGATAGCTATGATGTTCATTATGGTATGATAATTTTTTTTCTTATTTCGCTTCTCAAAATGTATCCCTGGATAAGATGATAATATTGTTCCTTTAAAAACATAACTAAAATATACTAAATTTTCCATGTTGCTCATTGAAAACAGTGCCTGGATGAAAACCAGCAGAGGCAGGTGAAGACAACTGGTATCCATTACACAGGCCACTGATTCTTCCATGATAATCTAGAAAAGTTGGATTCTGTATAGACACCGAACTAAATGTAAATACCTCCCCAAACTTCTTAGTTTCCTTCATGTAAATGGAGAAGAGTGGAGCTAAAATTATCAAATGCTATTTTCTCTGATCATGAAAACTGCCATATGGGACAGACAGGTCTAAACCCCTTCTCCTTCAACCCAACCAGATTCACTCAAAGAACATCTTTTCCTATACATGGTGTTGAACACGGAAAGCTACACTAACCAAATGGTCATATGCATAGTGCTCAACAGTAGTACCACTTTCATTGGAAAGAGGCAAGAATAATACCATACCTGTATGCTAATGACAGTGATGAAAGTAAAACGTATTTTGTTTTTGACAATTTTTCCTATGATTAAGAGAACACTAAGCAATAATCGCCTCCAAATGCATGGCTGCTATTTACATGCTCAGCCTAATACCTTTAGACTCTAAAAGAAATTTAGAATGACTTAGAAAAGGTTTAAGATAATAAAATTCATTATTCTTTATATACATATGGATTGAAAGATAAGGATAAGCTGACAAATTATAAAAATACTCACCTTAAAGTGATTGATTTTATAAAAATTCATTACATTGCTGTTTCTTATTTTAGGGCTTAAAAGTAATGATACAAAGATGAAAAATTACTCTTCCATAACTTATATTTAAAGCAACATAAGTATAAAATTGGAGTTCTTTTTCCGTATTAGTCTATCAGGCTTCATAATCAACTTTATTTCATGCCTCATTCCTAGAACTGAGCATTTCATCTGCTACATTACATGGGGGGAAATGCACCTTCTTTGGTCCCATACATGAAGAGCATATATTAAACCTAAGTGGAAAGGCAGCACGTTAGCTGATTTGTAACACAGGGACATACATCTGAATTCCCAATATACTCAATATTAAGAACACAACCAAAAATGGCAGAACATAAACCTTAAGTTAAGAAATAAATGTCTTGTGTTAATGCACAGAAAATTAAAATTAGGTCCTAAAGAAGGAAAAAGATGTGTGTGTGTCTGCAAATAAATATCCAGGTTGCATTTAGGATACATCTGAGAAGCCGTGCTAGACTGTAATGTAATGCACAACCTATATTTCAGCTGGAAGTTTTGGGATTTCCTGGAGAGCAGTTTGCTTTTCAAGGACCTGGAACTTTCAAAATTTTATTGTTAGAAAGCCCAAATGCAAAAGAGCTCGCACGCATATGTTTAGCTTTTAAAATTCCAAACCACTGGCATCTTTATATTAGGCTATGACAATCCCAGAATTAATATTAAATTAAATAAATAAGCCCATAATCAAAATCAATAATGAAGAAAGCAGCTACAATCCCACGGAAAATATTCTATAAATTATCTTACTAAGATCTAATCTTCAAATGTTGTAATGAGACAGACTGGCTCACATAATTCTTTCAAATGTTTAAAAAATATCTTTAACATAACTATTTTAATTGAATACTTCATGTACACTCTACTGCTGCGATTTTATCACACAGACTGCAATCATATACAATCCAAGAACAAATAATTCAATATAACATTATGGTAGGATGGTGACAAAGAGTTATTTTACTTAATCAAAAGAATATAAATGCATTATAATATTCATTTATAATGTAATGCAATCGCAAATTAATATAATGGAAATATAAAATAGAATATAGGTTGAAAAATTCAATCCATACCATGGGTGATATACTCTGAGAACTGCAGCCACTTCTACCTTGATATGGATGCATGTAATTCTGGTACAGCTGCATGCCATACTGCAGAATAAATAAATACAAACACATTCCCATCACTGTTACTACACAGATAATTTATGAAAATTAACTCATTAATTATACATCATCAATGTAAACAATAAAAATTTTAAGCATTCCTTAAAACAAGCAACCAAAATTGTGAAAGCAAACTTTAGTGACTTAAAATGAAACATTTAAAAAGACAGTGTTTTTTACTTGGACCCACACTTCAGGTCTAGCTCACCAGTATAAAGATCTGGAACTGACATTTCTGCTCATTATTCTTTGCACCAATAGCACCAAAACCATTTGGAGTGGTATATCACCCAGCAATCAGAAAGCTCACTTGGGAAGGTGCCAGGCTTAATGGTACCAAGAGTCTGCAAACCATATACACATCCTAAGCAAAACCAGGTAAATTCACTATAACTCTACAATGACTGATTGATGACTTACATTGTATTTTTGGTAAATCCATAAACTTGGCCCTACGTTAAAGATTCTGGTAACAATACTCTTCCAGCACTGCTTAATGCTTGGCTTTAAATTCAGGGAAACCAAAATAGTGGGGAATTAGGCTGATTTCAGACAAAGGGTCACCAAATACAACGTAACTGACAAAAGAACTGTGGCGCCTGCACTTGCAGGAGGTAGCATCATTAGACTTGGGCTGCCAGGCTGCAACTGGAAAATGGGTTTAGATTATAGTAATACTGGATTATCAGTTTGAGAAACATTAAGAATGCCAACTGCCATGACCAAACTTATCTTGTAGGGGTCTCCATCTGAAACTGGAAGATAACCCACTTAGATTGAAGTCACTTTGTTAACAAGGAAAGGAAAGGAAAGGAAAGGAAAGGAAAGGAAAGGAAAGGAAAGGAAAGGAAAGGAAAGGAAAGGAAAGGAAAGGAAAGGAAAGGAAAGGAAAGGAAAGGAAAGGAAAGGAAAGGAAAGGAAAGGAAAGGAAAGGAAAAAGAGGAGAGAGGAGGGGAGGGGAGGGAAGGGAGGGAAAGAGAGGAGAGAGGAGAAGAGAGGAGAGGAGACCAATGGGACAGACAGGCTTTTTTTGGGGGGAGGGGGGCAGGGGGATACTTTACAATTCTCTCCATTTCATGGAGCCATAATGAACTTAAAAGTAGGTCCTATATAAAAGAAATTGAAGAGACACCACAGAATTCAATCTTACCCTTCAGATGAATACCATTTAAACATTCCAACAGAACTGTTTCTCTACTAAAGACTATTTCCTTAAAAGCAATTCCAGCAAAGTGGATGTATTTGGTAATAAGGCAGAAAATCAGAGGTGGGGTGGGGGGACGAGGACAGTCACTGTTTTCAAGATTTTGCTTTTAACATGAATATAAACCCACACTCATTTAAAATTCTCTATGTTGACTTCTTTATCCAATTATTTCTCAACTTCTAAAAATTATTTTTTAATTTAAGGTTTGATTGGCATTAATGAGACCTAATAAAATTTATTTTAAATGAACTCTAAGCCTACAATAATTTTGAAAACAAGACAGAGGAGCTTAATTCCTAGTCAAGTTAATTTTGGAGAAGATACAATAACCTCCAACACTTTCACAAAGAACATGCTGCTTGGCCCCCTTTTATATATCTGCAGTGAAAAGTCTGCTACCAACTAATAAGACTTTTCTTCAAAGATATATTGTCCCTGGTATCTGTGGTGCTAGGTAGTGGCTTCTGTGCTGTTGGAGGTCTTTGGTAGGCATTTAACTCTGGCCGAGGGGTAGGGCATGGGTCACCTTAACATTTCCCTGCCCCTACGGAGGGGCAGATTAAGGGACCAAAATATGTCAGAGTGAAGCTAGCAGAGTTCTAAGGGAAGGAAAGGGAACACCATACATGAGCAGATTGCTTTTCTAAGTCTCAGATTTCTATGATTCTATATGTAACTGGAATTTCTACAAAGAGAACAGAACTATCTCCATCTGATGTTACATGAAGAGTTTTTATGTGTTTATGAAATGAAAGGGAAACAAGAGGCCAAATTCTTGGGGAAGGCTATCTCTAACAAGTAGTATATAATAAAAATGAGGAACACTTCTGTTCCAGCCAACCTAACGTAGACTAATTCTTCCCTGCTCCTCCCCGCTAAATACAGCAGGTCCTCGAATAACGTCACTTTTGTTATAACGTTGATGGGAAAAAAAGAAAAAAATTGATTCCTGGCCAGGCCCACTCTCTATGCAGAGTTGCATGTTCTCCCCATGTCTGCGTGGGTTGTCTCTGGATACTCCGGTTTCCTCCCACATCCCGAAGACATGCACGTGAGGTGAATGTTAAGTGAGGGCTTACTGTGCAATGATACACTCTGGAAATAACGTAACAGACAACCAAAGGAGACAATCGCAAGTGACCTCCAACACCCAGCTGAGCTCACCAGCCAGGGGCGTCCCACAGGTGCCCCACGGACAACAAGCTGCCAGAGGAAACCAATTCACTCCCCTATTAGAGTGCCTCCAATGTGTCCAGGCTGGCAAGTCCACAATTCCTCTATCTGGATATTTTAAAGTGTCAAACAGATCATGTCTCTTTCCTGTTTGAAACCCTTCAGTGGTTTCTCACTGGCTCAGGATAAAGGTCCTCACTAATGCTTGCCTCCCTCTCAGGCTTCATCTGGAAAAGGCTTTGTCACAACTGAAACAAAGAGGGAATGCCGATATGATAGCAGAATAATGGCCCCCACAGATTCCACATCATAATCCCTGGAACCTATGATTTAGACTATGTGGCAAAGGAGCATTAGGCTATACCATGTTCCCCTGAAAATAAGACCTACCCCCAAAATAAGCCCCAGTTAAGATCTCAGCCAGATGGACGCATTTAGTACGTTATGACGATGTTCCAGAAGATGACATGATTGTATTTGAATAAATGTAGATTATTGGACAGGAAAAAATAAGACATCCCCTGGAAATGAGCCCTAATGGGAGCAAAAATTAATATAAGAACCGGTCTTATTTTCGGGGAAACATGGTACATGGAATTACGAGTGCTAATCAGATGACCTTGAAATAAAGTGATTATCCTGGATTATCTAAGTGGTTCCAATGTAATCACAAGGGGTCCTAATAAGTGCAAGGGGAGCCAAAAGAGAGAGAACCAGAGATATGGCAATATGAAAAGGACTCAGCGGACACTGCTGGCTTTGACAATGAAGGAAGGGGCCATGAGCCAAGGAATCTGGGCAGTCTCTAAGGTTGGAAAGGGAAAGGAAATGGATTGTCCCTAGATCCTCAAAAAGAGAACACAGCTTTGATGACACTGTGTTTTTAGGCCAATTAAGACCCATTTCAGCCTTCTAAATGACAGAGGTACAAGATAACAAATTTATCTTGTTTTAAGCCACTACTATGGTGGTAAATGTGTTACAGCAGCTGTAGAAAATTAATATAACATAGCATCTTTAAACTGGGCATTTATGACTTGAAAGTGGATTTCAGAAGAGTCAGATGAGAGAAAAAAGTAAGAAGAGGACAATCTTACAGAAATTAATCATTCTGTATACGGAAGGATCAAAGAAAGCTTTTGGTATATTTCATCAATTCTTAGACACATTTCTTTTATGATTTTAACATTTATAAATTTGTCTTATAATCTATTGCATCTTATATTCACTGTGGTCCAAGTGACTTGTCATTGCCTGAAGTCAGTGGGATAAAGAAATCATTAGTATCAAACCTTGCAAAAGAGATGTTAGTACCTAGAAAGACAACCCCACAGACCATGGCAGGCATTTCTCTGAGAGGTTCAGCCTCTCAAAAATTCTTGATGGTACAGAACTGGATGTTCTGTGGAAAATATAGCTATCCTTGATCTGAGATGAAAATGATTCAGAAAAGTCAGACTTATAATATGAAGAAGTTTTAACGCTATCTCAACTAATTTATTTCACATATGTATTTTCATATATGGATGTGTGTGTGTGTCTGTGTGTGTGTGTGTACAAAATTGATAGATGATGAAAATCCAGGTCTATAAGTCTAAATAAATCTAAACTAACCATTTAAATGAAAATAAAAATTGTCAGTAATATGAAAGCATCATATCATAACTTTATTGGCATAATTCTTTTCTTTCTAATTAGACACAAAAAAATAATGGAGTATCCTAGTAAAATCAGTGGTGTGTTGGAGTCACTGAAAGACTGATTAAAGGAGTGGTCTTACCACATGCTTCTGTGTTGGGTGTCTGATTTGAGCCCAAGTTTGAAGAGAGGAAGACTTAGCTAACAAGATTGGAAAGCATCTTGTCTACCAGCCTAGCCTGATTCTCAGAGTTCTGATGGAAGGGGAGAGAAAAGCGAAGACCTCAAGGTATTATCTCTACTGTATTCCTAATAGTCAAAAGATAGAAACAACCCAAATATCCATCAACAGATAAATAAATAGTTTATTTAACATACATATATATACACTGGAATATAATTAAGCCATAAAAGGAATAAAGTACTACTAATACATGCTAGACTGAGGATGAACCACAAGACATTACGCAAAGTGAAAGAAGCTAGACACAAAAGGTCATCTATTATATGACTGCATTTCTATGAAAAGTCCAAACAGGTAAATTCATAGAGATAATGAAAATGAGTGGTTGCCTGGGGCTGGGAGTAACTGCTTAATGAGTACAGTTTCCTTTTGAAATGAAGAAAATGTTTTGGAGCTGGAGGTGGTGGTTGTGCAACATTTTGAATGTACGACAGGCCACTGAAGTGTTCACAGTAAAAATAACTAATTTGGTTCATTTTATGTCATGTAAATTTCACCTCAATTTAAAAGAAAATTAATAGAAATTAAAACTTTGTTCCAAACCTATATGACAACTAATGTGATTCTGATTATTCTGCCCTTCTTCAAAAGGAAATGACTGATAATTTTCATAATTATAAATTTAAAGTTGTGTTAAATTTGCTAGCATCCAAGTTTCAAAAATAAATATGATTTCTACCAGAGGGTAAGAGGGGTGGGGGGTGGGAGATGAGGGTAAGGGGGATCGAATATATGGTGATGGAAGAACTGACTCTGGGCGGTGAACACACAATGGGATTTATAGATGATGTGATACAGAATTGCACACTTGAAATCTATGTAATTTTACTAACAATTGTCACCCCAATAAATTTAAAATAAAAATAAATAAATAAATTAATTAATTAATTAATTAATATGATTTCTATACATTCTGGAAGAAAACAGTTTTGTGTCTCTCTTCCCTATCTATCTTTAGAACATTCTACTCCTTTCAAAATGCTTGCCAAGAAATTACATTTATGAAAGCTGTAATTTCTACTTAGCACAAAGGCAGATGTTTTAATAATATATCTATAGTAAACTTTATATAATAATTTGAGTTAAACTGGAAAGCAATTTATACAACACATCGATAAAACATAAAACAACTGTGCTAAACACATCCAGGTGGGCACATCTTAAAATGTACTTTGTATTGGATTGATGGCAATGTTTTTAAAATGTAGACTAAGTTGGGTACGGAAGTTTCAGTTATACTGGCTATGTATTAATAGTCTTACAAAAAATAAATATCAGGACATTTCTAAAAATGGAGTACTTATTCCACACACAAAAGATGAATGCTATTAGGTTATTCCAATCAGCTCCACAAATGTTTATCTTTTAGATAAAATAAAATATACACACTGGGTGGCAGTTAATTTTCTTCTTTCTCACATACCCACACAGATTCATAGCGAGTCTCCGCATTTTAAAATACAGCTATTTTCAAACCTTGATGGTACTCCCAGCATTTAATCAAAATGCATAACTACAGCGAGATTACCTTAAGCAATCTAATGGCGGTCACCCAGCACGTCCTACTGTGCTCTTCTTCTGCACAGAGCATTTTCAGGTCTCGGGGCCCTCGCGCTTTGTTAGGCTAGAAGGCCACAGCACATTGTTTATCGTTAATGCATATCTTGAAGGTAACACCTGTTGAAATAAAAGCCACTAAAATTCTCCCATATATGTAAGAGAAAGCTGTCTCTTTTTAAAAGAAATTAAAAAAAACTCAAGCTTACCTAAAAGGCTGAGGCTTGCTTTATTCATCTATCAAAATATTAAGCCTGTACCTTAAAGCAGAATCCACAGTTAGTTGGTGCTCCATGTTTTTTTTTGCCTGCCAGTGACACATAAATATCACTACTGCCAAATTCGCTGAAAAACTGCAAATGCCGTGGTTCCTGAAAAAGAAAATATATGCAAGTGTTGACATAGGTACATATTTTGCACTATCTCTTTTGTATTTCTATTATATTACATAATTTATACCTCGGCAAAAATTATGGCAAATAATGTCACAGAAACAAAAGGGGAAGAAGAACTAAGTCACTATATCCTTAAATAACCGGGAGCTTGATGCAACATTATTTGAGAAGTGGCAACTTGTTTATACTTTAACTTCCAAAAAAAAAACAATACACCTTCCCATTCTAAAATCATTCCCTTTAACCACCATTTCAAGGATTCTGAGGGAGAGAAGACAGTAAGAATGGTTTTTTAAAATGTTTTCCTTGTCTGGGTTTCAAATAATGGTAGTTCAATAAAAGGAGGAAGGTGGATTAAACTTCTGCAGCAGTTAGAGAAGCAAAAGGAGAAACAGTGGATGATTCCTGCTTCGTTCAGAAACGACCATCCCTCATGTCTGTGTACTGCCCAACACTCCACAGCAAGCAGTGAGAGAGGTGGCATGACTATCTTCTTTACAAAAAGAAGGAAGCCTGCACCGATGAATTCAGGGAAATTACCTGGCAGTGAGATATGTCTGATTTTCAAGGCAAAGTGGAGTCATGAACAGCTATTTCTTCTCTGGAAAATCCATGAGATTTAGAACTGGTCATGGAAAAATCAATGGGTCATATTATTCTGTGATAGGTTAATAACTTGGAGAAGGGCTTAATTCCGGGGTTGAAGGTATAATCAAAACTGACCAAAACACATTTGTTCTTTAAAACCTTGCTACTAGTAGTGTGGTTCCCAACTGGCATCACCCAGAAGCTTTTTAGAAATGCAAATTTTCAGGGCCTACTCCAGACCTACTGAATCAAAATCTGCATTTTACGAAGCTCTCAAGTGATTTGTGTGCACTGAAATCTAAGAAGCAGTAATCTAAAAGGAAGGAGGGAAGGAAGGAAGGAAGGAAGGAAGGAAGGAAGGAAGGAAGGAAGGAAGGAAGGAAGGAAGGAAGGAAGGAAGGAAGGAAAGAAGGAAGGAAGGAAAGAAGGAAAAAAGGAAGGAAGCAAAGGAAGGAAAGGGAAAGACAGAAAAAGAACATTCAGCAATTTCAGCAACCGATTGAAATTCAAATCCAAAGAAATTTCAGTCATTTACCAGCAGGGTATTCGATCCCTGAAGATAGGTAGAGAGAGAAGTTCTATGTATGTCACTGTTTCTCTGTGTGTCCCTGTTCTTGGGCATCTCAATCTAATGAATGACTATAGCTCCCAACTCTACGGGAGAATAAGACAGAAAAGAAAATTGCTGAGAAACCCAGTCTAGGGCCCACAGCACAAGGGAGGAGGCAGGGAAAAGGTACTCTTCTTGGCATGGCCTTTAAACTTTATTCCTCAAGAGAAAGTGATTTGCTAGAAAAAATGTCTGATTTCTGTGAAGATGGAATAAAACCATCCCTGTCTTCTAATATTGTAGAAGTCAATGTAGATGAGTCATTTGAATGCCAGAACAAGGCAGCTCAAGAAACACTGGAAGGCCACAGAGGCATGTGAGTTTCCTCTCTTGATTGATTTTTGTTCCATTACTGCAGACATACCAAGGCTTACGCCACTGTAAGACTACAAGGCTGAGATGGCAAGGTTAGCAAAACCTTAGCATGCCCATGTGTACATCAGGGGGGAGGTGGGGAGGAGGGCAGGTACTGAGAGGTTTCTCTGTAAGTATAAGCCACAGTCCCATCTCCAAGGCTTGTAGCTGGTTATCTAATTCCCATGCAGCCTACATCTTTAGAAAGTAAAATAAAATGAGACCCTTCTCACAGAAAAAGGACAGGAAATGGTCTTCCTGGTAGAAATGTCAATATTAGGCATCAGATAACCTATATAATTTGTATCAGTCATAATTTTTAAGGTTATCTACTACCTCAAAGTTCTTATTTGAGGGGAATTTAAAAATCATTTTCATGTATAGACTATGGAACATGAGTTCGTTAGGCACAGGCTAAAGAAAAGAATATTGTATGCTAATGCACACAGCAAAATAAGACTCTGTGTCAAAAAGAGCTAAGGTCTGGGACTGAAAAATAGAGATCTGATGCTTAGAATTTTGTAGCCAAGGGGAAGACCATTGCATGGATAAAAGCATGGATCTAGTAGAAGGAAGAAGAGCTGTGTTGTATAATGGGTAAGGAGGGGAAGGGGGAAGTAAAAATAGAAAGGACAGTTGATTTCAATGAGAAAACTGTTGAAGAAGTAAGAATTTAGGAATTAAAGAGACATTATCATATCTTCAAGTGAAGAATTACTGAAAAAACTGTGAGATAAGCCTGATTACTGAATGTAGAAGCTATTTCTCTCTGACTTTAAAAGCAAAAAGATGATCCTGAACACATTTGTTCAAAAACAACTTCATACGTAATTTCATACATTAGGAACATTGGAAAAAGAGCAAGCTCATTAAAGTCATCAAGAAAAAGTCTAAAACCTTAATTACAAAAATGGATAATTATTTATACTACCGTTATTTATGATACTAAATTTGAAAACTGAATGTTCATGAAAAATTAGTTAAATGCATCCATATGATGAAACACTAGCTGTCAAACAATATACACCTAAAAATAAAAGATGTCTGTAAGGCATGGATTACTAAATTAGTAAAGCCCCATTCCATCACTTACAAATCAAGAAAACACACACATACATATGCACATATGGGTGCACAAACAGCAACAAAGGAAAACTGTATGAGGGAAAGGAGGACACTATGCAAGAAACCTTGAGAAAAATATGGAAGAGAGTCAAATATTACTCCTTTGCGGCTTCTGTTAGGTCCTGTTAGGACCACGACCCAAATACTGGTCCCCATCATCAACTGTGTTCTGAGCATTTCTATTTGGATGCTTCACCTAGACACCATACCCGTATATCTAGAACTAAGATCACTAGTATCTTATTTCCAAAACAATGGCCTTCTAGCAAACCTCCTGTTCCTGTTTATTATTAGATCACTTTCTGTTTCTTTATTTCTTTCTCTAAAACATTTTTAAATGCTTCCTCCTCTTTCATATCACTCAGGCAACAAAATCTGGGCATTTGCCATTTAATCTGGCATCGATCACATTCTTCTCCCTTCACTGCTCATCCCATGTTAGGTTCCATCACCTCCACCCTGGGTTACTGCAATTATCTAGTTATCATCTGTGCTTCTCATTTCTCTTGCTCCCTTCTCCTCACTCTCTTTTACTCTCTCTACTTGATTTTTTAAGCTCACTATGGCCATACTAATCTTACGACTTGATCATTTCACTCTCTTGCTCAAAATTTTTCACTTGCTTCCTATATTGAGTTGAATGATAGCCCCCCAAAAAATGTGTTCATGTTCCAACCCCCAAGAAACTGTGATTATGACATGATTTGGAAAACGGGTCTTTGTAGATATAATTAAGTTAACTTAATATAAAGATGAGATCATTTACGATTATGTGGCTGGGACCTAAATCCAATGACAATTGTTACAAGTGACAGAGAAAAAGGAGCAAGTCATGTGAAGATAGAAGTAGAGAATGGAGTTAGGAAGCCACAGCAAATAGGCACCTGGAGACATGAATAGCCAAGACAGTTAATCCTACTGAAAATTTAAAGGATCAAATAATGAGAATGAGAAGTAAATAACAGATGAACATTTCCAGCATAAATGAAAAGGAAGAATTTGAAGATGTAATTCATCTGTTGAAATCAAGCAAGTTTTATCAGAATATATTTGAATGTACCTAGAGATGTGGCAGGGAAATTACTGAACACCAACGATTATAACAATATTTGGAAAACAGCCAGAGAAAAATGACAAATTACCCATAAAGAATCAACAGAGTTGTCACTGACAACAGATGCATGAAAAGAGAATTAAAATAACCTCATGAAAATTCTCAAAAGTAGTTTTACTTGAAAGAAATCAATGCATTACATAAAACATCAACACTTATAAAACATACACCATATGGCAGAGTCTACATCAACTAGACTACACAGACACAGAGCGAATAGTGCTGAGCACTGTGGGAATTACAGGTCTGAGTGGTTATGTATGTGTGCATGGACAGCTGCACGTTTGTCTACGTAACTGTATACGTAGGTATGCATACACAAGCACACAAATACACCCACACTTGATCACAACATAACTTCCCCTAGTTCACAATCTAGCTCACAAGACAAAACTGACACACACAAAGGAATTAAAGAGCAATTACGGACTCAGCTGAGTGTCAATAACTCTATCAACATCAACACAAGTTCAGAAGTGGGTAAGATCAGTAGTATGACCTGGAATAAAAAGAAAAGGTATGAACTACATTGGGCCTCAAAGTCTGCACTCTAGGGTAAGATGAAAGGGGGTGAATTCCGAGTGAGGAAAAAGTGAGCGGAGTATGTGGTACTGAAATAAGAGCAGCTAGCTTCCCTCAAAGAATGTTCAACTGGTGGGAAATAAAGCTGAAGAGTTAGTTTTTAAACAGATTATGGAAAAGGTAGGGAATCTAGGAAAATTACCAACTCTTGAGATCCAGTAATAAAGTATTAAATAAAACCAATTTTAACTTACAACTTACGTATGACTCATAACACATCACTGATATTTCCAATTACCTTTGATGTCCCTTTAGTAGAAAAATATAAACCAGATCTTCTTAGAAGGAAGTAAATCTTTTTCCAGGACTTCTTTCCCTGTTCTTTTGCATGTAAGAAGCCATGGATTTCAGGATATGTGCTTGAACTCAGAAACATCTAGAAAAAAAATTAGACACTCTCATACTGGTTTTGAATCAATGATATTGTAGTCTTATACACTAATCATGTCAAGATTTCAAATATGAACATGTAAAATCTAACAGTGTGAATACCACTTATATACCATCACAAAAATGACAAAACATACACAACATAAAAATAAATCAGTCTGTTGATAACCTGAGGCAAGTTTCAAATGAAAATATATTCACAAAATATACATTCTAAGTTATCAGTACTGAACCAAACACCAAAATTATAAGCTACTTGTCCATTTGAAAAGCTGGACTTCATCTATGGAGTAAAGGCCTGATATTTTCATCCTTTTCTATGGTTTTCGCTGAGAGCCTATCAATCTCATCTTCATATGGTGTAAGATCATAATCCTGACTTCAATCATTCAGTTATTAAGAAAGTTAAGTGAAGTTCACCTCTTTAATAAGGGTAAAGCAAACAATCTCTTCTCCGCATTCTATGGTTCTCAGTTGTGAGTAGAGATGGCTTGTTGTGCTTTTCAAAGAGAACTATAACAACATCTTCCATCCCACGTGCTTTTCTGCAAAATGATCTGATCTTGCCACTGAAGCATAAAGAGGTGAAGTCTGTTTCGCCACCTCTCTTGAATCTGGGCAAGGCTTGTGACTGCTCTGACCCATAGAACATGGAAGAAGTGACAGCCAGTTCTAATCCTACCGTGTTTCCCCGAAAACAAGACCTAGCCAGACCACCAGCTCTACTGCATCTTTTGGAGCAAAATTTAATACAAGACCCAGTATTATGCTATATTATATTATACCCGGTCTTATATTAAAATAAGACCAGGTCTTATATTAATTTTTGCTCCAAAAGACACATTAAAGCTGATGGTCCGGCTAGGTCTTATTTTTGGGGAAACACGGTTGTCCTTAACTAGCCTGACGGATTCCATGATTTAACTCTTGGAAGCTACTTGTCACATGAGAAATGTGATTACCCTGACAGAGCTATGTTGTGAGAAGCCCAATGGAAGAGCCCTGCAGGTTGAGACACCACGTGGACACAGACAGAGTATCGGGCACACGTAGTGAAAAACCAACTTATAAGGGGTTCTTCAACCCCTCTGTGAATCAGTGTGTCTCAGAGATGACCCACCTAGCTAAACCCTTCCCAAATTCCTGACCCACAAAATTGTAGGCAAGATGTGAGTGAATACTTAAGCCATTAACATTTGGAATAGTTTGTCACAAAGTAATAATTAACTGAGACAAGTGTTGGTCAGGAAAATGAGAATGAAAAGGAATAGCTCTATCTGAGTGGTTGTGCTAAGCATCCTTAATAAGGCAGCAGAAATGCATTAGCATCTCATTAAAAGAAGAAAATAAAAATCCCTATGAATAAACAAATACAAAATGGAAAAACCGAAGGTAACAGAAATTATTAGCTAAAACAATGTACATATTTAAAAGGCTACGAAGGGAACTGCTGATAGGAGATATTTATGTTTTTTAAGTAAATTACTAAAAACAACTTTAACTTAATGAGCCACAGATATTAATTAATTGGCATGCAAAACAGGCAAGTAGGTTTTTTAGTTTGAGTGCTTTCCAAGTTATTAAACCAAACCAATTAAATTTTTAAAAAGGGAGTCACAGAGGTCGCACTAGAAAAAGAAGAAATGTTTTAAAAACTGGAAACATTGCCTCAGTGGAGAGAAGAGGTCAAGGGCACATGCAGGACTATGTGATTCCAAAGCTCTCGTTTTTCTTGTTTTTATAATTTAACATTAAAGGAATTATAGGAGAATTTGGAGAAGGAGATGGAAGAAAAACTGCAATCCACCAAGCTATCATAATTCAGTGGGGAGGCACTGAGAAGGACGGAGAGTTGGGGTGCTGAGGCCCTGCTGCTGCTGCCATTCACCCTAATATTCTGATGGGGTATTTGTGAAAACCCGGTAAGCTTATAAGTAGCTTTTAGAAAAATCTCTTGAGACTAATTATATTTTTAAAGTATTTTCAAGTGCAAATGTGAAATATAACCTATTAAAAAGCGCACAGCAAACGAATCTGTGACACCCAACATATTTACCAATATATTTAAGTACCAATATATTTAAAACAGTATCTATAATGAAAGTAGTAAAAGTTTTCTTCATTAAAGAATAAGTGAGTGGGTTTGGGGATGCCTGGGACTTAGCTCCAACAGCAACCATTACAAAGATATTATTCAACAAAAACCTGGTAACAACTATAGAGCTTCTGACGTGAAATCTGTTAATCTATCAAAAATAAAGTAAAATAACTGAAATTCTTTTATTTTAATGGAAATGACTTGGAAAAGTATCACCTAAAGCTACTGCTAGTTTGGAAAAAATGAGCCCAATAAATGCAAAAGTAAGGAGATTTTTAATTAAATAACCCGAACTTTTAATTCAGCTAAGATATTTCACAATTCTAGTCCGGTATTTCCATGATAGCTATTACAAATGTTAGTGCATGAAATATATTCTGTATCTTTTTCTTTCATTTAATTATAGATATTTCATCACAAACAGCATTGAGGACACTTATCACAAAAGTTAATAGTAAATATCTGTTAGTAAAATGTTTAAATTAACTGGGAATTTGGATTTTTCAAAAGACTAACATATCTTTAAACACATCACAGAGAAAAGCTCTGCAAAGTTTCCTTTCATGATGCATATTTTTCAAATGTTTAAAACCCTTTGACAGTTGACCAAAACTCGGAAGAATAATATTGTTAGGGGCCTTACTGATTTAGGGAATTCTTTATCCACATTTTGCTCTTTTCTGTTTAGTTTCATCTCCAGCAAAAATTAATCATTAAAGGCATAACATTTCAAAATCTGGGCATTTCTAAATATGGACCTTAAAGTTTCCCTTTATTGTATTATTACTTACACATTTTAATGAAAATATGTTTTACCTGCAAAATCTGTGTGGGGGATATTTCACCATTGGTTTCAGTTGCAAAAGACAGCATATGCTCTGGAAAAAAATACTGACGAAAAGATACAGGTTACATTATCCCAAAACCCATGCTAGAAAAAGATTCAACTATGACCATCACAGTAATCTCAAACAAATGTTCTTTAAATCAGTGTGTTGAAAATTCACCCCAAGTGCTTTTAAAAATGCCACGCCCTGGACTCTACCTTCAGGTATCTTAATGAGAAGCTAAGAGTAGGGCCCAAAGCGCAGCAAACACCCTTAGATGATGCTGGTGCAGAGAGATCCACGTACCTCCAGTTACAAAACATTGCCCTTAGGTTGACAGTGTGCTTGCTCCCATATCTCTTCCCTGCGTCCTGCAACCACTCTAGCAGGTACTAAAGGACCATTAAGTCAATTTTATAAAGTCAAGGCTCATAGAAGGAAAGGGTATACTCAAGGTCATAGCCCAGTGTAGAGGAGCCAGGATTTAAATTAGGGCCAGGTCGCTAACAGTCCTTTCCACCTACGATTTTTCCAAACTTATTTAACCATAAAATTCACTCACAGAGGTTGTCTGAAATAGGAATTCCTAGGCCTCGTTTCTGAAGTGTCTGATTCAGTAGGTCCAGGTAGGTCCTGGACCCTCCCCCTCCCCCAGGTAATTTTTAATGATCAGACACCCTTGGGAAAATATATTCTACTATACTTCCTCCAGGACAGGGTTTTTCAACAGCAGTTCTATTAATATTAACATTTGCTCAAATAATACTGTGTTGTGGGGGGCTGTCCTGTGCATTGTAGGATGTTTAGCTGCATCCCTGGCCTTCCTCACTAGCAGCCCTCCCTACCCCCAGTTATGACAACTAAAAACGTCACCAGACATTGTCTAATCGCCACCTCCCACCCCCAGTTGAGAACCACGGCTCTAGGTCTACAAAATGAATATACAACCTTGTTTAAATTAAAAAAGAAAAAGATAAAACCAAAAACAAGCACTAATCCATATGTCTTTATGACTTTTAAATTCTTGCTTTTAATAAAGATTCACAATAAGAAAACAGTTTCCCTTCAAATTCTATTTAATTTTTATTAGGACTCTTATTTTCTTTATCAAAGATCATCCCATTATGTTTCTACTAATAGGTTCAAATAAAAGAGAACATAAGAGGTCTTTCAGGGTTTGAAAATATTCTATTATGGTGAGTATCATATATTTTTCATAAAGGATCATTTCAATCTAATCAACCATAACTTAGTATAAAAATATGCTACAGCTGCAGAGACAAAAACAGTTTAAAATAATGAGCCCAGAAGCTTTTGTGACTTCTCCAGATTCCTAGTCTTCATTAGAATGTGACGTAACATTTATTCTTGTTTAAAGAGAACTACAGTGAAAATAATATTTACTAGACAATGCATTGCTCTTTATCTCATTTCTACTCAGCTCAGTAATTATTGCACTGAAAACAAAATGATTTGGAACAGCAAGACTCATGTCAACCTTAAATTTCTGTATAAATTATAACATTCCCAACAATCATCAGTCTGTTTTTACTTTAGAAATTTTCTTACCTAAATTTCCTAAATTCTGTTAAACTATCATATTTTGGAACCGGCTTGCGGATATCTAATAGTTCATTCCCTATATCAAATGTATTTTTTTCCTTAAAAAACAAGAAGAAGCAATAGTTACCCAAAACTGTGTACCTGAACTTCTGTGATAATGCTGACTAATCATTGTTACAGTAAGAACAAACTGTGACTAATTTTAAAGGACCAGAATTCTTACCTACAATTTAGCACATAGGGAATTCTGTTTTATTTATAGTGACTCTTTTCTTCACATAAAATAAAATTTAACTAATTCATTTATTTTTCATAACTCTTAATGGGGATTTCACTTACCATTGGGTTTTTAAAGAATTCATATTTGGCATAATTTTTTCTAAAGTATAGCTTATTTTCTTCTTCCATTCCCCAGTTAGATAGCACTTCAATCACGAGCTCATGGTCTTCTATTGTTCTTTCTGTAAAGAATGTTTCAGTGAGTATTTCAACAGATGGGTGGATGGATGGATGGATGGATGGATGGATGGATGGATGGATGGATGGATGGAAAGATAAGTCAGGTATGTAGACAAATATCTATCTATCTATCTATCTATCTATCTATCTATCTATCTATACACACACACACACACACACACACACACACACATATATATAGATTGATATTTACATGTAAATTATAAGTTTGATAACAAATCTGCAGTAACAATATCAGAGCTATTCTTTTTCTCCAACTCGTCATGGTGACAAAATTAAAATATTTGCCTCAAGGTTGAACAATTCGGCCCATGAAGAGATTAAAAATTCTGAAAGGTTCAATATGCATTTAAGATAAATAATTTGGATAGTTGACAAAAATTAAAATAAATGCTATGAAAGGAAATATTAATGCAAGTATAAACAATTTTTTAAGAAACCTAATTTCTTGTGGCACTTTATACTTTTGAAACTAATGTTTAGGCAAATACATTTTTTATTAACAATAATTAGGTAGGGTGGGAAGGCACTTAAATGAAGTAAGCAATGACAACTTTAAAGAGGTGACCATAACATGCAAAATACCTATTTAATAAGATACTGTGACATTCATAGCAATACTAGTCATAATAGCCCCAAAGTGGAAACGACCCAAATGCCTATCAACATAAGAATGAATATATAAATTATGTAAAAGCACACAGGGAATATATTCTACAACAACATGCAATTGTATGTGTGAATTTTACAAACATAGTATTAAATGAAAGAATTCACACATAAAGAGTACGTGCTACATGATTCCGCCTATATAAGATTCAAAACAAGTAAATCTATGGTATTGGAAATCAAGGTAATAGGGGTAGTGGGTACGTGAGCGGGGGTGTGAAGGGAACTACTGGGTATGGGAAATATTCTGTGAAGCTGGTTGTTGGCTGGATACTCGGGTGTATACAATATGTGAGAATTCATCACGCTGTCCACATATGGTTTGTTCACTTTTCTTAAGGAATGTCATACTGCAATAAAAAGTTAACGAAAAGTAACTGAAATTACTAACTCAAAACAGCCAAATAAGGAATACAGAAATCCTCTGCTTGTTTTAGGTGCTTCTAGGACCTTTTAAAAAGTATTTGTGTCTCAGAAATTCAACACTCAGTAGTGATCTGTGACCTATAACACCCGAACCCTTGAAAGTAATGTCATACTTAAATAGAACCTTATTCATCTGAAAGGAGGTTTTTGTGAGAGTGCTCAATGAATATGGATGAGTTTGAGCTGAGTGTGTATCAACACTCCAGGTTCTGTTCCTAACTCCGACTGCTCTTTTTCTGTCTCATTGACTAGCTCCTGTAGCTCTTTCTCCCTCCTAAGATGCAGTCCTTGGCTCAACTCTATTCTTCCCCTTTCTCTAAACTAATTCATGCTCCCCTCTTCAGCCATTATGTTTGTCAAGTTCCTTGAAGTGAAATCTTTGGCTACAGTTGCTTTCACTCACATTCCAGTCCTAAATGCTAGACTTGCCACCACCTCAAACACAGTTTGCCTAAAACCAAAGTCAGTATGGCAGTTCCTCAAAATATAAAATAATTCCAGCAATTCCACTTCTGAGTATACTCGGATAATCAATAGAAGGGAAAGCAGGGGCTGGAACATACGTTTGTACACCAATGTTCATAGGAACATCATTCACAATAGCAAAAAGGTGGCAACATCCTAATGTCCATCAACAAATAAATGGATAAACAAAATGTAGTATAGATATATAAGGGAGTATTTACCTTCAAAAGGAATGACATTCTGACACCTGCTACGACATGGATGAACCTTAAAGGTATTATGCTATGTAAAATAAGACAGACACAGAAGAACAGATATTGTATGATTCCATTTACATGAGGTACCTCGAATTGACAAATTCATGGACAAAAAGTAGAATGGTGGTTGTGCCAGGTGTGGGGGGAGGAAGAAACGAGGAGTTATTGTTTACTGGGCTGACAATTTCAGAAAGAGAAGGTAAAACTTTTCTACAGATGGATGTTGGTGGTTGCACAGCAATATGCATGTACATAGTCCCAGTGAATTATACCCTTAAAGATGGATAAAATGGTAAATGTTATGTTATGTACATGTTACCAAAATTAAAAAAAAAAACAAAACAACAGTTATCTTTCTCTTACCCTCTGAAACTGCTTTTTCCTAAATCCTCCTATCTCCATTACATGTTTCTCTATATCTATCCCATATCCTCCACTCCATTATCCCCAGGTATCAGGAAGTCTTCCTCTGAGTATCTTGCATACAACCAACAACCCCCTACCATTCCCACTATCACCATTCCAACTTAAAACTTCATCTTTGCTTAACTAATCTCCAAACCTCTACTTTCTTATTCTTCCAATCCAACCCGGACACTGATATCACAGCAAACCTCACGGAACATTTGTATCAGTGTGACCCCTGCTCAAAAAGCTTGTTTACTGCCCACTTGTTATGAGATAAATCTATGCATTCTGGCAGTTATAATTCATTCATTCATCCATGTACTTGACAAACACTACTGAAGTCCTACTATGTGTCAGACATTCATCTTGGGACTTGGAATTTTGTAGTCTACAAAACTAAAATCACTGCCGTGTGGAACTTTCGTTCTAATGGGAAGACATGGACAATGAATAAAATGTAAATCTTAAAAGGTGGCCATAAAAAATACAGAGGAAAAATAGAGCAGGGAAGAAGGAGAGAGGAGGGCACAGAGGAGAGCAGTCCATTTTCAATAGCTTGCCAGGGATGGTCTCATTGAGAAGGTGATGTCTGAACAAAAACTGAGAGAAGAGGGCATAAACCAAGCAGATTATCCAGAGGGAGAAAAAGAACAAAGCTCTTGAGGCAAGAGCAAGGCTGGTATGTTTCAAGTACAGCAATGAGGTTAATGTAGCTGAAGCTGAGTGAGCAAAGGGGAGAGGACCAGAAGACGCGGTTAGAGAAGTAACGGCGATGCACAGGGGGGATTGGGTAAAGCCCTGTCGTCCATAGTAAAGATCTGGCTTTTCCTCTGAGTTAGATAACAAGTCATTCTGAACAGAGAAATAACATGAACTGACTTCTGTTTTCATTGGATCACACTGGCTGCTGAGTGTAGAACTGATTTTAAAAGGCTTAAGGGTGGAAGCAGGAAGACCATTTAGTCGAATATTATAATCAATGAGGGGAGAGACAATGTGGCTTGGATTAGAGTAGTAGCAGTCCACATATAAGTAGTAGGCAGAATCTGGATATATTCTGAATGTACAGCCAACAGGATTTGTTACAAATTGGATATGGAATGTAAGAGGGAGAGTAGCTAAGGAAGACACCAAGGTTCTTCACCTAAGCTCTTGGAAGAATTGTGTTGCCATTAATGAGTTCAGAGCACTGTGAGAGACACAGGTGTGTATGTGGGGGAAGCGGGGAGGCAGAGATCCAGCTGTCACTGAGATATTGACTGGGAAGTTGTATCCCTAACAATCTTTCTGTCCTTATTTTGTCTACTTCTCACACAAACCCATCTGGTATTTTCAAGCTTTTGAAACATAGGTTCACATTATTAAACATACTATGTGCTAAGAACTATATATTGTTTGCAACTATAGTGGGAGAAAACTTCAATGTATTAAGCAAGATGTTTGCTTATTTGTCTTACCAATCTGTGTTTCTTCATACCAATTACCTCTCTCTACCGCTAAGAAAACAGCATATGTCCTGCCCTCAAGATACACTATTCAGAGAGGAAAATAATGACACAGATGCATTTTCTTTACTTTTGAGGTTCAAAGTAGACTTTATCAATCTTTGACAAATCATGCTTAGCCAATTCCCCATTGCCTGAGACAGGGACCCACCCTCCATTCTCTGGGAAAGGAGCTGGAGTTAAAGGATTAATGGAGAAAAGCGTATAGTGAAGACTAGGAGAGAGCAAGATGGTAAGCAGACGGTATAGATCCCAAGTGACCCTGGATCCTTCCGTCTTCCAGAACTAGAAGGCTTTCAGGGTGCGGGGCTGATGGGGATAAGTTTAATGGTGATGTGTGGCTCAAACCAGACTGGAGCCTTAGGAGACCTTCAGCCTCACGCAAAAGCCCCCAGACTAGCATAGTGGAGAAGCACCAGCTGAGTGCAGTGTCGATGCAGATGAGTCCATAGCATCCCGATGTGGGCAAAGAGCATGCAATAGTACCAACTGCCCCAGAAGAAGCATGGAAGGACCAAGAAAAGACCATGAACTTAAGGTCTTTATGTACAATCAATAAGAGGAGCAAGAGTTTCCAGAACATGAAGAGTGGGACAAGAGTTCGAAAAATATCCCCCCGGTACTTAAATGCCCCACAAGAATGTTGGAACATTGAAAGTAGATCCAATCCTTCAATTGAAAATATTTTAAACTTGTATGTAACTCATTTATAGAACCTGACTTTATTATGTACCCCAACAAGACAGAGAACAATCCATAAAGTGAACAGATTAAACTGTCTGTCATTAAGAAGGTACAAGACTGAGAGTCAAAATTAATTCAAGTTATAGAAATAAAAGAAGTTACATCCCTGTAAGTCTCAATCTGAGACCTTTTCCATTACTGTATTTAAATTGTATAATATCTGCAGTAGTCTGAATAATGGCTCCAATGATGGCTCTTTGCCCACATTGGGATGCTATGGACTCATCTGCCTCGACACTGCATTCAGCTGGTGCTTCTCCACCATGCTAGTCTTGGGGCTTTTGCGTGAGGCTGAAAGTCTCCTAAGGCTCCAACCTGGTTTGAGCCACACATCACCATTAAATGTATCCCCATCAGCCCCGCACCCTGAAAGCCTTCTAGTTCTGGAAGGGGGAAGGATCCAGGGTCACTTGGGAACTATACCATCTGCTTACCATCTTGCTCCCTCGCAGTCCAATCTCTGGAAGTTTAGATGTTACCTTATATAGTAAAGCCTTTCTAGATGTCTTTAATTTAAAGATATTGCAATGAAGAAATTATCCTGGATTATCCATGTCAGCCCTAAACCCAAATGTAAGTATCCTTACAAGAGAGAGACAGAAGAGATTTGACACAGACAGAAGAGGCAAGGACAATGTGACCACACAGGCAGAGACTCAAGTGATGCGGCCACAAGCCAAGGAATGATGGCAGCCACCAGAAGCAGGAAGAGGCAAGGAATGGAGTCCTGCTGATGCCCTCCGAAAGAGAATGGCCCTGCCAACTCCTTGATTTCATCCCAGTGTAATTAGTTTTGGACTTCACCTCCAGAATGGCTAAAGATTACATTTCTGTTGTTTTAAGCCACCACGTTGGTAGTAATTTGTTACAGCGGCCTTAGGAAACTAATACAATAATCTAATGAGCACATTTTATCTCCATTTGACAGAAAATTAAACTGAAGTTCAGAATAACAAACATGTCAGGACTTGAACAGCAGTCACGTGTCCGCCCCAAGTCCGAGCTCCTTCCCTCTGCACAGCATTGCCTGTGCCTTCACTCCAGTTCCCAAAGGCGGGGTGGGGGGCATGGTGTATGGGGGGGGTTGTCCCTTGCACCTCTGCTGAGTCTATTTGTATCCTGCTCATTCTTTCAGTATCACCTACAATCTCTCATGTTCCTGCAGTTCTCATGTTTCAATCACCTCAAATTCCTTTATTTTGAAATGTGTTAAATAAATATTTGCTAATTAAGTGAAAATAAACAACCACATTTTGAGTGGAAGGGGAAAAAAAAAATAATGGGCAATATTTCCAATTATATCAGTTTTAACCTCACATGAAAGTAACACAAATCACATGCAATTGGACTGCACCCAAAAAGGAAATAAAACAAAATGGATAGAAAAACCAAACACATTTGAACAGCTATGACAAATGTGTAACAAAAGAACTCGCATAGTAATATGTGATCACCAAAGAAGAGCAGAGCAGTCTAGTCAGGGTTTTACTGAACATATGCAAATAAATCTCAGCATATCAATCTAGAAAAAAAAAAAAGGGATATAGTATCTACAGAAAATTTCACAGAACCATAATACCAATTGTTTAAATAATGTAAAGTACTAACATTAGGAAAATATGCTGGTGATTTTAAGAAGAAAAATTTATTCAAATAAAGCTAGCACAAACTAGAGTATGTAAGAAAGCAAAAGACATACTTTCCATGCCTTCAAAGAAGATTTCTGGTCCTATATATTGAAAATTCAGATAACATATAAGAAAGCAAATAAAGTCCAGAGAATGAAATGCAGCCACAGGTTCTTACCTTAGATACTCACCTGGTAACAGAGACAAAACTTTCTTATTACAGAATCTGGCTTTTTAAAATTGTATTAAAGGAATCTTTTTAAATTGATGCATCCCCATCCCAATTTGGATGCACTGTCATATACCATCCCCCAACCAAGTCTCATTGTGGATAAAGGATTAAGGCTACAATAATCCAGATAACCCTAAGAGGCATAATTGATGATCAGTTAATCACATCTTACCGAAAATTACTGTTGTTGTTTTTTTAAAGGCAGATATCTAAGTAAATACAGATCTTAATAGGGAGAAAGTTCAACATGAAGATACGAGATGCCTAAATGAATTATTTCCTCTGAGAGGAAAAGAAAAATGCTAAAAGGTGGGGTGAAAAGTTACTAGAGACCAGTTTTGTTTTGCCTAGGCCCAGGCATAAAACATCATAACCAAGAACTAAGGAAGGGAAAACAGAAACAAAGGAAATTACTAGTCTAGATGGCTTACAATACTTTCTCTTGACTCTTCTTCTTAAGTCCCATTCTTAAACCAAGCAGATTTTAACCAACTAAGTAATCCTACAAATTTCTAATGTATTTTTTTTTCTTTTTAGGAGGGCGCAGCTCACAGTGGCCCATGCGGGGATTGAATCGGCAACCGTGGTGTTATTAGCACCATGTTCTAACCAACTGAGCTAACTGGCCACCCCTATAATGTATTTTTAAAATATCAAAAGAGACACAAATCAATTATATAACGAGGGGCCCTTTGCTGCAACACTTTAAAACAACGATTTTACAAACTATTACCCAGATGCTTTCTGAGTTACCATTTGAGAAATGACCCCAGATAACTTTCACATAGATTCATCATCATTATTTTAAAGACCTTATTTTTAAAACTTCATAAATACATCTAAAATACATTAAAATATCTCATTAAAACTTCAAAGATACATCTTTTTTTTTTTGAAAACTTTCGAAACTTTAGGCAATGGAAAGGGAATTACAAGGATGAATACCCCTCCTACGGTATGTAGGTAGGAAAATAGGAAAGACCACTCTTAATTCACTTCAACTTGGCAACCAAAAAGGAGGAAAAGGGGAAAGGAAGCTTCCAACAGTAAAAAAAAAAAAAAAAAGAAAAGAAAAATCTTTTTTGAAACAAAAACAAGTTTCATATTGCTTTAAATTTAATTTTTGTTTCTGACAGGTGTGAAGTCTTATAGTTACAGAATGAAATATTACCAAATAATGATAACGACATAAAATTCTGTTTTCTATTTAATTTTCTGAAACTTTCTCTTTAAGGAAAAAAAAAGAAGAGAAGAAAAAAGTTTCTTCTGAAACTGTTGATTTAACTTCAAAGTCTTTTAAAAAAGCTCAATCCTCCCAGTATGGAAAGTGTTCACCTGTGACCTTTCTGCCTGGATTTCTTTGCTGAATCTACTGAAAGTACGGCATGGGGCTCAAATAGAAACCTGAGTCCCTACTCTTCTCATCACTTGATAAGAGAAGAAACAAGAGTGGCTTTTACCTCTGATTCACCCAGAAAACAATTCTTTGTATACCTTTGTTACAGGAAACTCCGGGAGACAAATGGTCCTTGTACTTCTCTGCGCTAGGTAGAAACTACATACATTTTGTCAATCTTATTTTCAGATAAAAATGAGCAACCTCTGACCAAGCAAAACAAAAACTGGAGAAGCAAGGAATAAAATAGGGCTCAATTTCTAAAAGGTTCTTTAACCTAAGAAAACTACTTAATACCAGCAAGATCCCCCAGAAAATTGCCACTGCCAAACTCAGCTCCCCAAGTCCAATAAGAGGAAAATCTTGACACTTCAGCTTGAGGGTATAAAGGCCTTAATGGATCATTCTTCAGCAAATTGAAATCGTCCTCATATTAACTCGGACTGAACGATCACAACCTGTATTCACAGAAAGCCTATTTTTCCACAAAGTGTTTGCATATATATTATCTCAACCTAAAGAGCTTAAAAACAGCTTCCATAAATTCTAAGTTACCTAATACATCCTTCAAGGACTCAGAGTAAATTTCCATCTGGACATGGCCTGTGATTTCTTTGGCTTCTTTTCTAAGTCTCTCCCTTCTGTGTACATTGTACTGCATCCTCTGAATGTTTGATATAAATACCTTACAACTGAATACAGCTTAGTTCAAAAACCATTTATTTGTCCTAAATCCTAGGTTACAAAGATGTATGTGTACACAGAGTTCCAGCTCTGATGGAATTACTGTCTAGCTGTAATAATATGATCACTATTATTAATACAGTTGTGAAAATTAATATAGCAGTACAGAAGATAGGTACTTGGCCCAATCTGGGGCTTCAGGAAGATGTCTGAGCTAAGTCCTTAAAAATCTCTTTAAAAGTTAAAAAAAAAAAAAAAAATCTCTTGAAAAGTTTAAAAATTGTGCTTATTTCTTTTTTTTCTGATTACTAAAATAATATACTTCCATTACAGAAAATTTGAAAAACATGAACAGCTGATAATCACAATCCATCTTTAAACCTATCAATCAGGAATAACACTTAACATTTCAGTATATTCCCTTTTTGTCTTTTCTCTGGTCTATATGAGTATCTGTGTATATATTTTTCCAAAATTTATAAATATTATTTACATATAAACATAAAAAAACCATACACATTTCCAAAATTTTTTGAAATATACTTTTATTCAACCAGCATTATAATCTTATGTTTGCCCACATCAGTCATCAAAGGAAGAACTCCAAAACATAAACACAAGCTGCATAACTTACATCCTATGGGTATACTGTAAACTATAGCATTCCCCTATTATTATAGCATTAGGTTTTATTTTTCTAATTGATATAGTAAATAGTCCTGCTTCAATAGCCTTATACCTATTTCTTGTCCAAATATGCTTGTTTCCCACACCCATCCATGGCATGTAGTTGTGGGAGCATCACCTCCCAGGACACAATTCATCACTATCACTCCTAGTGCTTCCTGTACCACTCTGTTATTTTCGGGACTTGCCATTTCTTAACAGATATATGAGAAAGGGTGGTGCCAGCAAGTGTCTTGATTGACTACGGGTACAGCTTCTGAGCCGCAGAAGTCTGAGCCCAGGGACTGGGGATATGGAAGAGGCAGGTGTGTCTCCCTATCTGCTCTGGAAAGGGTAGATGGAAAGGGTAACTCTGCTTCGTAAGGCTGAGCATGGGATGCCTCCAACACGGGATGCCTTTCTCTCTCTCCTTTCCCTAAATTATGGCACAAGGTTGGCTGTCAGTCAGCTTTGATAGCTGAGGGTTTTCACTGTCCTTTGTTTACATAGGTATTTTTAGGAAACAGTCATTATACTTTGCTGACATTTTTTTACTAAAATTCCAAATAATCCTTGGAAGAAGCATAGCAGTTAGCCAGGTAAAAATGGCTGAGAAGGGATTTCCTGGGAATCTTAACAGCATGAGCAAGCAAAGCAAGGCATGGAAACCAGTGTATGCTGGCAACTAGAGATGGTTCTCTAATCTATAAATTAGAGGAGGGAGGGGTGAGGCACAGGGCGGGAGACAGGAGGGGGGCTCATGTCACAGGTGTTACGAGCCTTGCCAAGGACACTGGATCCTAATGCAAGGAGAATCTGGCCTGCATGCAGATGGGTAACTTTGGTACCACCAGAGGCAAGGGGAACAGTTGTGAGACTAATGGAATACGAGGAGAGAGATGAGACTTGAACTCTGGCTATAAGGACAAGTACCAAGAAGGGAAAATCAGCTGTACCAAGAGGCAGATTTAGTTATGAGCACTCTTTACTGGTTTCATATTTTTTATCTCCAACCTTAACATGCTACTAGAACACCAAGTCTCCTCAAAACTCAGGCCAGGGAGACAGAAGTCTCAGTAGAGAAGGAAGCGCAGCGCTACAAGTCTTACAGGCGTCACAGTTATTTCTGCTGGCGGTGAGGGTGATGGCAACTCTGGCGGCTGGTGAATTCCAAACAGCACAGAAAGAACAACTACATATCAGCTCCAGACAACAACAACAACAAACATTTGAGCCTTTATTGTAAAAGAAAAAGAGAAAAAGTGAAGTAGCAGCTTCAAAGCAGGTGGCTGTGAAGCATTCCTTCACTGCTGCTGTGCACTGCTTCTTTCTGAAAGAGATCACGTGGGTATCGCTGCACACATAAAATGGCATAAAAGCCTCCAGTCATTCATTTTGCTTATTAAAGCTACTCCACAATGATATTCACAATAGAAATCTTGGCTGTCCCCAGCAATGACACTACACTACAATTAATTCCTCTTCCTGAGGAGTCTAGAGGTATGCGCTTGAGGTACTGTGTTAATTGCCATGGCTTCATACCATGGCTTCAATTAGGAATCAAAATGGGAGCAAGACAAACATAGATCCCATTAAGTTCCAGAGGACTTAAAACTGAAGTTTTTTTCCCCCCACCTTCCTCTTAGCAATGATTATAAAAACAGAAGACTCCATCTGGGGAACTATAGTGACATCCAGTGGTTGTGAAGTAAAACACACCAGTTATAAAACTCAAGTTTATTACATCATGAGACAAGGGGAAATATTTGTTCATATACTGATATTTTATACTCAATGCTTATAAAATTGTGTGTCCAACTAGACACTCGTCATAACATCATCCAAAGTCAGGCAAATCAACGATTCATAACAAAGTCAGGATGTTTAGCTGCCTTCGATGATTTATTCCACCTATTAAAATTCTCAGCCGCCTTTATTAATAATTATGGGCAGAGGATATGAAATATTGATATTGTATTCAAAGTTCCAAATAGCCTATTACTATTTATGTCGTGTAGAAATTCAAGAACAAGTCATTTCCAATGTGACCTTCTTGCTCAGCCAAAATAAATAGCTGGCTCTGCTGTAAAGTGAACCAGGTTGGATCAGTTTGATCCTGATAATTTCAATACTACCTTAGTAAAGATTTATCTGAAAATGTTCTGGAGGGTTCAAAATATAAACTTGTAACATGCAAGAGAGATAGAGATGGAAATTTAAACAGAGACGACCCAACAACAGAATCCCAGGAACATTTGCCTGATCTAATAGGGTGAGGAGAAACCAAGAGGCTTTCAAGGAAAACACATACACTTTAGAATCTGACAGAATTTAGATCTGTGCAATATTTGACTCTGAGCAAAGTATTTCATCATCGAGTCTTTGTATTACTATATGTAGATGGAGATTAAAAAAACATACCTTGCAGCAGGGTTGCTATGAGGCGAAGTACTGAGAGCACCTACCAAGATTAATGTAAACCCATTCACTCCGTGCCTCGCACGTATAAGATACACATTAACACTACCTATCACACACATGCATTCATATTAAAAACACTAAGAAGACTGAAGTTTCTTTGGCCACAGAAAATATCACCCTGAAAACAGACTTTAGATTCCATAAACCTACTGTATTTTGAATGTCAAGGGCTCCTTCTTCTGACGTTAGTAATTTGGAGTACGCTTTAATGGATCAGAAGCAACTGTAGCAGCTCATCCACTAACAACACAGAACGTCTCTGAAACTTTCCTAAGCTTATCTTGGACATTAAAGTGAACTAAAGTGCCGAAAACCTTCAACTGTTTTCTATCGCACAAATCAAAATGTTCTTGCCTGTAAGGCTTCAGGATCTTGTAAACACTAAACCTTATCAATGTGCAGACTATAGGGTGAAGACAGTACAACAGGGCGTGCACAACTAGCAGAAATAAGAGATGGGCAAGGATCAATCCAGGAAGACTCCAAAAGGTCAAAATCTGCCTTCTGGCCTTCTTAGCAGTATCCTTGAAAAACTAAATCAGATCATACTGCCCTCTGACTCAAAGACCTCCAGTCCCTTTTCCTCTGACTCAGTGTAAAAGTCCTTAAGTCCCCTCCATGACCTACGAGACCCGCCAGGAGCCGGCTCTGCAGCAGCTCCGTGAAGTGCTCTCCCATTACACCCCACCTTACTGACTCCACTCCAGACACATCGGCCTCCTGTCTGCTTCCTGAACATAAGCACATTGCCTCATCCGGGCCTTTCCACCTGCTGTTGCCTCTGTCTAGAACAATCTTCCATTTCACTGCAAGGCCTGCTGCTGTCAGCTTCAGGTCTCTACTCAAATGTCTCCGTCTGGGAGGCCTTTACTGGTCCCTCCACTTGAAGTGCATCTCCCCCCACCGCCCCACCCCCACCCTAGGACTCTGTCCCTCTTCCCTGCCTTCTTTTTCTCCCCAGTGCTTATCATCACTTAAGGGACTACACATTTTAGTCACTTATTTATTTTCTCCCCACTAGAATGCAAACTGACAAGGGCAGTGCTTTTTTTCTAATAGGTTTGGTACAAAATAATCAGTAAATATTTACTAAATTGAGGAAGGCAAGAGGGAAAGGCAGGGAGAGTTCCTAGTTTATGTGGAGTCCCTAAAGTGAAAAAAAAACTAAAATACTCAGGATGTATTTCTTAGTGTACACACACAAAGAAGGTAGTCTACAAAAGTGAATGGATAGTATAATTAGATAGTGTGTTAAAATAGAGAAACTAATAAATGTCATCTCAGTGTTGTAAAACTATGGATAATATTGTTTACTTCTTGACATCTTTATTTCTCAGTTATTTACAATGAGCTGAATTATTTTTGTATCAAAAATATTTTTTAAGATAACAGATACCACCCCCTCTCTTTTAGAATTCTTTTCACTGAAAATTCATTATGTCAATCAAAGAAAGGTCAAGAGTATCTCCTGAACAATACACAGAACTGAGTAGCTGGTCACCAAAGTTTTGACAAATAGTTTGTCCACTGGTTCACTGTATCAAGGACACTCACAGAAGATTTACAGATCAAGGTGTTAGTGGTTCATTCTACAGACACGAGCATCTGCAGCTACATACCCTACTTAAGCGGGGAAATCCACTCTAGTTCTTTTCCTTCATTTTAACATGCAAATGAAGAAAGTTACTTAATACCACTGAATAGATATTGCAAGAGTATTTATAACCTACAGACCCACAAAAATTAAATGTACATAAATAAACACATCAGTTTTATATATTATGCTGAGGAAGACCAACAGTGGTTATGCTCCTGTTACATTGTTAAAGAAAGAATTGGAAGCCAGCCGGTAAATCAATTACACATTAGTATTTGGGTAGCATTAGTGTCTG
The DNA here is from genome assembly GCF_004115265.2 of Rhinolophus ferrumequinum. Taxonomy (NCBI): domain Eukaryota; kingdom Metazoa; phylum Chordata; class Mammalia; order Chiroptera; family Rhinolophidae; genus Rhinolophus; species Rhinolophus ferrumequinum. Next base: position 58,529,899 of record NC_046291.1, on the reverse strand, counting down.
CAATGTTTCTACTGTTTTAAAGATATAATCTGAGTGAAAAAACAAAAAGTACACAAGTAGCTCTAGAACTAAATTTCCTTCTCATAAGCTTTGGTCTAATGCATGGTTGATGAAGCCATGAGACAATATTCTCACACCTTTGATTTTATTTCAGTGGTTTCCAGAAAATACAGTAATGGAGAAATGTATTTCTATTTGATGCCTAAAAGCTTAATTTATTATGGAGCTCAAATTAATTCTCAATGTTCCATTTTAAGCCTCTACATTAAAAGACTTGTGGGTTTTATTCCTTTATAGAATTTGCAGTGGTCTCAGTGAAAACTGCTGCTTGATTTACAGAGTAGATTTTTATTACTGAACTTCGAGCCATTTGTTAAGGATACATTGTAGTGACTATAACAAAAAAAAAAAAAATGTTTAAAAGTCTCCCTAAAAGAAAAATCTAAGAGTATAAAGTACTGTAATTATATATTACACTAATTAAGAGCTATGTTCCGACAAGCACAAGTAAGTGAAACAGTTTGGAGTACGGCAGATATCGATTGAGAGTTAACACCATATTTCTAGGAGATGAATTATCATGAACAGAAGTCAAATTAGTCACAAGTAGCAATGAAGAAAGTATAGGTGGGGCTTTTTCTGCCTTTGGGAGGGTGAGGCAGTAAGTCTCACTGCTCAGAATAGCATACCTTCAGAATTCAGGTTTTCTTGGCAGGTATAGGCTCAGCTGTCAAGATCAGCTGACGGATTGTAGTTCATCAATTATCAACTGGGGGTCAGAGAAGATGGGCTGGGGTTCACATCTTTGTGGAGCCTGTCGAACTACAACATTCTTTTCCACAGGCTTCACTCTGTCTTCTGCCTGAGGTTCTGACATATTCTAGGACAATAGTCTTCAAATTGGAAGCACAGAAACACTTTCTGAAGGGTTCAGGAAATGCAAGTAGTTTTAAATGAGCCCCTTTTCAGAATGTTTTAAAAACAGATCCGCCTAAGAACACACTTTTTGTGCCAATATCACCTTTATGCTATTTCATAAAGCAAAGGCAAACTTCTCATCTGAACTGAACCTCACTTTGGCTATTGCTCTGGGGTGTAAACCGTCTATGCATCAAACAAAGGGAACATTTTATATATTGGTAGTTAGCTTTGCAAGAAAGTGAATAACCCGAAACTAGATATAAAATTCTCAATTCTTCCCAAACAAATAGAAAGAATTAATTCAACTGTCACTGACAAATTACTTAAAATAACTTTAATGATTTATTACTAAAAGTATTTTTGCTGGGTTTTTTTTGGACATATACCATATTTTGCCATATATAATGCACACTTTTTTGCCCAAATCTGTGAGGGAAAAATAAGGGTGCGCATTATACAGGGGCAGACCTAATTGTTTTTAATTCTTTTATTTATGCTTATGAGTTTAAAGTATAACTTTAGAAATCTATAACGATATCCATATGCAAAACAATACCCTGGAATAAGATAATCAGTTTTGTTGAACTTACGATGAACTTGCAACGAGGAAGAGTTCTTGGCCTTCTATGATGCATGAATATCGTAAATGTGTTACCGGTACATAAAATTTCTTACACCTTGTCTCTGTTCTTGTGTTTTGTAATTATTTGTTACATAAAATTTCTTGTACCATAATATGCTAAAAAAATAAATGCTAATATTCCTTTATAATACAAAAACCAAGTACTAAATATAAACAAATAAAAATTTGAATTAAAAAATTAAAATGAAAGATTTTTTTTCCCCTGAAAGTTTGGGCCAAAAACATGGGTGCGCATTATACACAGCAAAACATGGTAATACCAAGGAGTTTATGGCAAGGTAAATAATAGCCCCCAAAAGATATCCACATCTTAAATCCTGGAACCTGCGAATGTTACCTTATATGGGCAACAAAATGGACTTTGCAGATTGAGTTAAGGGTCTTGAAATGAGGAGATTATCCTGGATTATCTGGGTAGGCCCTAAATGCTACTATTCTTATAAGAGAGAGCAGAGGGAGATTTGACACAGACATAAGAGGAGAAGGCAACATGACTATAGAGATAAAGATCTTAGTGATGGCGCCAACAGCCAAGGCATGAGCTGCCACCAGAAGCTGGAAGAGGCAAGGAACAGATTCTCTCCTAGAGCCTCTGGAGGAAATGCATTCCTGAGGACACCTTCGTTTCAGCCCAAGAATCAGTGATACTGATTTTAGACTTCTGGCCTCCAGAATTGTGAGAGAATAAATATTTGGTTGTTTTAAGCCACCCGGTTTGTGATAATTTGTTACCACAGCCACAGGAAACAAATACAGAATTCAAAGAACTGAATGGCATAGTCGTAACTTCTTCCTTTCTCAACTACTTATTATGGGAGCATGTTTTTCAACACTAATATCTGTAAAAATGAGAGAGGAAAGAGAAAATTGCTGCCAATCATGTCTCACTCTAGGAGAAGAATGAAAATTCTTTTATAACTTATTAAAAGATTTGGAAAGAAAAAAACAAAACCCTCAAAAGTTCACAATAGAGAGTTGCATTTCAAATTAAAAATGTTTTTTAAAAGGTTATTCTTTATGTTTATGACTTAAAATGTGAATAAGTTACTTATTTCTTCAAGAAAAATTTAGGGTGTATGCTCCCCTAAAGAGAACCACCGCTGTGGGCACTCCCCATGTCTGCCCTACACTCAGTTCAAAAAATAGTTCAAATAACCGCTTATTGTATTAACTTCTCAGAAAATGTTCATTGTGCTACTAAAGATTATTATGGCATTTATCTTTCCATCAATTTGGACTCTATATTTTGCTCAAAAATTCACATAAATCATTATTTAATAAAACAAAGAGGAGTGGTCAATGTGTAATATTTCTACCCTTATTTCCATTTTGTTCTATTATTTTTGTCTTTTCACCACCAATACCAAAAATAAAAGAATAAAGAAAAGGACTACTCATTCTGTTCTTTTATTTTTCTATATCTGAAGAAACTGTTTGCCATATGATCAAAACTAGAAGGGACAGAAAAGAAATGTGTAACTATGACTCTGTATCCTTACCTAGACCTACGTGAGGCAGGTGCTCAAAAAGGGTCCAGCTGTGGTCATCGACGTAATGGTTCTTCAGGATCAACAGCTGGCAAACATCTCGGGCAGTTATATCACTGGGAACCTCAAAAGCCCTGCTGGTTTCATCTTCACTGTATACTTTAATTACCTGCGTAGACAGAAATAAGAAAACGAACTAAAATACTCAATTAAAAATATCATCGTAGTCAGTCATCAAACTTATTGGTTGAGCTGATTACAAATTCCTTACACAGTTTCCTGTACATCTAATTTGTTTATAATTAAGTGACTGTTACTCTTCCCAAGACTTGTTTACAACGTGTCAAAGTCACTTTGTCCAACAACTTCCACTGTCTTCTCTTCAGTGTCTAAACAAGTGGCCAATGACCATTTAATGTCCTTTCCCTACCACTCTGGCCCATTAAAAAGCTATGTTATCTCTTTTCAGTATTTAAAATTTTCCTTACTATTTTAAATCCCATAAGTAATCCAAGAAACATGGGTTATTTATTCCTAGATATACTCAAGTAGTAAAAGCAATAAATAGCATCCGATTTTTTTAAAAGATTTCTCTATTTCAAGTATGGCAGTTTTGCCAAAGACTTGCGAGATGTTCACCAAATCTTTTTTCTTTTCTCCCTTGCTATTAATTGTGTCCGTGGGATTCCATTTTAGTCAATGGGATGGAAGGACATTCAATGTGGCACTTCCAGGCCTAGCCCATAAAAATCTCCCACATATTGTCCCCCATTCTCTTGGGCCCCCCTCTCACTGAATGGAAATGAGTACAAGAACCTACCGGAGAGGAAAGCCACGAAACAAAAGGAGCCTTTGTCCCTGAACAACCACAGGAAAGATGCCCAACTAGGAACCCCCATATGATACTTTGACATGAACAAGAAACACATTTTTATTACGTTAACTCACTGTGAGTTTGTACCTATCTATTAGAGCAGTTATGTTACCCTAATTTATACACAATTAGAGTTTTGCATACAATACTCTCCTTAACATTTACCAAGCTGTGTTTGCTGCTAGAATTTCCACTATTAATTACGTTTCATTATATATTGCCATGACAATAGCACAGTAAGATCAACACATACACCCAAAAGTGAGAAATGGTAAGACAATTCAACATAAAACATCTGTTACAAAAACATGACATTTGAACATCTTTAGTAATTCAAACAAATGCAAATTAAAATGATGTATCAATTCTGTCCTATCCATTTTTTAATTATACTTAATGACAGTGCAATAACAGTTGCTCTCTTACAACGAAGGTAGTGATATAAATTGGAGAACTATTTTGTACACCTATTGGAAAGTATTTATCAAAACTATCAAAAGTTTCTTTACTTTGGCCCAGTAATTCTACTTAAGCAAACTATCTTAATAAGTCTGTCCTAAATGTGGAAAATGGCGTTAGGCATAGACCTGTCCAGCAAAGCATTGTTTATAATTCTATCATTCTAAAGACTCGACAAGGAAAGAATGGTAAACTACAGTACTTTCACAGAATGGAATATTAGATGGTCCTTACAAATGTTCTTCAAGGGAATGGTATAAGAACTTTCAAAAATTCTTCAGTAAAATAAAATCAGGGCAGAAAAGTATATGTTATGTGGTACAGTGCAAACTTACTCATTGAATTTGGCTACCAGGCACTTACCCCTCTTCTAAGAGTATTCTGATTGCCTTTTAGAGCACCACCCCTCCCCTCACCATCAATTTTTATGATTCTGGCTGCTCCACCTTCAGCTAGAGATGGTGTGCTAAAGCTGCTGGAACAAGCTTGTAAGGACTGATTGTTAAAATTTAGAAACTTTGCAAGCCAGGCATCTTGAAATCTGCCATGGTGGGAGAGTACATATACCAAAGACACTGACAAATGCTACAAAAGTGGCCTTAAAAAAAATGTTTTTTTAAGCCAGTTTTCCAGTGTACGACTGACTCGGCTCCCGATAAAACATGTGATCCAGACTGATGTATCAACACCTAGAATCCCCCTGGCAACAATGATTCCTTCAGAGATGGGTATATTACCTGATCAGAGCCAGTCAGAACCAATCTGGTATTGGTCCACATAACCATAGGGTGAGCTCTCTTTTCTATTGGGCAGATGTAGGGTAAAGCTGCTACAATTCATAAAGACAAAGACTGTGGGAAAAGGGGGCCCAGATGGAGTTAGCCTTGCCAAGAGATGAAGAGAGTTCTGAGACTATCACTGAGCCCCTGGATCAAGGAGCATTTGAATTCTTTGTGTTTTTATCATCTGTGTGCTGAGGCCATGAGCGTGTAGAGGGAACACCCACCTACTTATCTCCCTTGTTCTAGCCATGGACTCCTCCAACTCATTCTCCACACCGACAGCAGAATAGACTTTCTAATAGTCAATCCAATCAGGTCACTCTGTTATTAAAACTCTTCATTAGCTCCTCATTGTCCTAATTCAAGCAGCTCATTGCGTTTATTAAGACCCCAAGTAAGGTATAGGTCATTTGCTAAGTGTTTCAATATAAAGCCATCACAGACAGAGATGGTTGTTACCTTCAGAGATCAAGTCTAGCAGGTAAGTAGTATTAAAAACAATAAAAGTACAGCAAGTCACTAAATTTTAAAATGGGGGTTAGGAGAGGCTCAAAAGACATCTGGGAAAAAGCAATATTTAAGCCAAGACTTAAAGGAGGAGTGGGTAGGAGTTAGACAAGGAGAACGTAAGAGCATTTCAGGCTAAGGGAACAGAAGCTGTGCAAAGTCCCTGGGACTTGAAGGAGGAATCGGGCAGGTTATAAGGATTAAGAGGAGTCAGGGATGGCAGGAACAGCAAAGAGGGAGCATAGTCCTAAGGAAACTGAGTGGTAAGCATGCCGGTAACGACAGGGATGGAAGAACCTAAATCAGAATTGACTTCAGAATCATCAAGCTTACAAGTGCTAAACAAACGCATGGACATGAATACATCTGACAAGGGAGAAAACAAAGAACAATGACAAAAAAGAGAATCTAGGGCTGAACCCAAAGAAATTCCAATATTTAACAGTGAGCTCGAGGCAAGAAAGCCTAAAAGATAAAGTGAGGTAGGAAGGGAACCAGGGGAGTGGGACCTCATGGGATAAAGTCCAAACTGCTCAGAATGCACACTCCCCAGCATCCTAGCCTATGGAAGAGATCATTCTGTGATCCTAGCCAAAAATGACAAACACTTGCAACCCATTTTTTCTTAGTTGCACGTGAGGTATCCTTTACTTGGAATCATGCCCCAACCACCAACAATATGCTTTCTTTGGCAAATTCCTACTTATCATTTGGCCCCAGTTTCCATGGCACTTCTTCCAGAAAGTCTTCCCTGACTGCCCATGGCTTTGTAACATGCCCCTCTTATGTGCTCTTATTTTGTATTTCATGTCTTCCTCCTCATGCAGTACTAGTTCCTCCTGTACTAGTAAGCTCCTATAAGAAAAACCTGTTTGTTCACCAGTTGTCATCAAATCCTAGGGACCTAGCCCAAGGCAGTGCATGCCTTAATAAAGATCTTTGGAATGAATGAACTTTGTAACCTTGCAAAGCCCACCAAAGTGTTTTGCACAAAGTAGGTACTCAAAGCATATTTGTAAATTTCAATTTAAAAATATTTGGGTACAAATTATATGACTAATTTAATTTTTACACTGAGGAAATTAAAATTCTTCTCAATGAGCAACAGATACACTTTTTCTTCGTATAAGTAATCCTAGGTGAGCAGTGACTCAATGTTGCTGCCAGTGGGCAGTTCTGAGTTTTTCAGGTCATTGAGGCAGCCATAAAGTTATTTGAAAAAGGTCATAAAAATATACTGTCAAAATCAGAGGTGACTGAGTTTTTATTTCAGTTCATTTATTTTGTGGTTAATACATGTGGTTCACTGAGACTCCGAGAGCTGTTGGCAATCTCAGTGACGCCCATGACTGCATTTGAGTAGGCGACTGTTGTTAAGTGTGCCCCTTCATTATTTGTGTCTGTACCAGACAACTGGCGGGGCGCCAAAGGATGCTGTCCACTGCACATCCGTGTGGTTAATGACTGAATCAAGCAAGCACTGGTGGGTGCTTCTACCAAAAGCCGCGTGAAGACGACCATGCCTGAAAGGACGAGAAGAGCCAACCCTGGGGCTGCTCCACCATGTGAGACGAGGAGGACCCACTATGTCAGGGCCCTCCGAGAAGGGCTGCACAAGAAATGGGGCAATTGGGAATGGCCTGCTGGCTGCTGAATAGGCTCCTTGCACTTTCTGACTACCCCTGATTTCTGAGAGCAAACTCCTATCAGCTGGGGCGACAGAAGCATGCCTCTTATTTGTCATGCTCCAGCTTTTCTATCAGAGGGGCTAAGAAAGTGAAAAGCTGGAGACATTCTGAAGCTTAGGCCAAATTCAAGGAGAGGACAAGAACAGAGCAAGAGGTAAAGTTGGGGAAAATGAAAAAAAGAAAGCTAACCAATCAGGAAAGCCATTATTTTCTTCAAACTGTTGCTGCAAATTTGAAAGAAACAAGTTGTCAAGAAGCAAGACACGTAAATTTAGAAGGGCTAGGCCGACTTAGAATCCTGGAATAGGTACATGCACTAATTTTTTATATAAGTAACACCTGCTAAGAGAAAAACTTAACACTTCTTTTGGAGCTCCATTTCAATTTTTTTTTTTAAATCCTATTTAATGCTGATATTTGTCCAAAATACACATTTATCTATGAATGATAAATTTATATTTTGGTTGACATTCCATGGCAGTAAATCCTGGTCATTTCTTAGATCAATTCAGTAATTATAAAAAATCTTTACACTAACCAATGGGATGCCTTTGTTAAAAGTCTAATTTTATTTCCATTTATTGCTCCTTAAAATTTAAGAAAAGGGGAATGTTAATCTAAGACTTAACTCTTTAGGAGAGTTGACTATGCTTCTTGCCAAAAGTATGACTATATTAAAACTTCCTATTTAAGAAAAGAAGTCTTCAGAAAAGATACATGACTAGTATTGATTAAAACTAAGTTAAAAACTTTTGTGATCATGTAAAAACCAAATCGCAGAACTGTTCTTAAGAATCATTAGAGCAAAATACTGGTATCCTGTTTCCTCCATATCCTGAGAGGTGAAAAAGAGATTTGAAGATCATACATGTATTATCATGTTATCTAATAAAGGGATATTATATATCTCCAGGTCAGTGGCCAAATTCACAGATTACTTTATAAAGTAAAAAACAGGGTAAGAAGAATATTACCCATATCAATTTATCTAGAAGATCATTTGAAACTGTACACCAGCAGGAAGAAATCCTGCCTGGACCCTAAAGAAGACTAGGAACTATATTTGTTTCAGCAGTGAACAAATACTTGCCTAGTAAGAGAGAAACGCACTGATACAGTTGGTCTGTAACATCCCCACCAGCATAAACAGAGAGAGCACCCAAGAACAGCCAACAGGGTACACACAGGCTATGTTCAGGAAGCCCTTCGTGTGGCTGAAATTCTGACACTCAGAACAACCTTGGCCTAGGGAGAGGTTTACAGCTTCAAACACTGCTCTGGGAGCACATGGCATAAGCAACAAAAACGTACTGTACAGACACAGCAGCCCCTGCAGGGGGTCCACTGGGATGTAGGTGGAACCGATTTGTTTTGGCTGGCATCCTTATCAAGGCAGTCTCTACACTTTATACCTCAACTCCCCTAGCCTGCCCTCCATAAAAAGGAAGGGAAGGCAAGAGATTAATTAACAAAACCCATTTTTAAAACAGTAGACACAACAATGTTCAAATAAAGGGACAGCACGAAATGGTTAACTTTTCAGAAAAAGGCTTGAGGTCTCTAAACCTTGAGACTAAAAGAGACAAAATATTTAAAATATAAGGCCATTTCTGGAAAAAGAAACATAGAGATCAAGTTTGAAAGTTGATTCAATATGTATCACTTTGCCCCCATAGCACACCAAGTATTTATCTCTACAATCACCGGCAATTCTGATTTTCAGAGCAGAATATATGGAAAGCCTTAAGCAAGCACTGAGCGAGGGCTAAACAGCCAGCCTTTCTCCTCTGGCCTGTGGACCCCAGGAATGTGATGGCCAGAGAGAGTCAGGTCCTTTTCCAACCTGGTTCACACTAGGATATTCGAAATAAACTCAGGTTGTCATTTGGTCATTTGGCAATGACACTGAGCAGAAAGGGCCATTGGACCCCATATTCAGCAATTAGATACTGACTGGAGAGCTTTCCCCCATGTATTCTGTTTCTCCAGAGGGGGAAGGAGAGAAGAGGGATAATCATTCAGCAGGGAGAGAGAGAGAGGAAGAGAGAGAAGGGGAATGTGGGGGAGGGGGAAGAAAAAGACTGTTGGGGTGTGCTTATCTTCTGTGTCAAAGTTTCCATTTTAGGAACACAAATTTAATTTTTAAATTAACTCCATTTAAATACCACATTTAATTCTCATTAATTTTTAATTTAAAATAATTTATAAACACCACATTTAAATACCAAGATCTTGTGATGAAAAGTATATAGCTTTTAAACAGAAAAAAAATTTTCATTTATTATATCTATTAAATATATGTGTTGTTTATATATAATTAATAGAAAATAAGAACTAATCAGAAACAGTCTCAGAGATACAGAGAAAAACACTGAGGGTTGCTAGATGGGAGGGGGGTGGATATGAGGGAGAAGGTGAGGGGATTCGAAAGCACAAATTGGTACCCACAATACTGCCACGGGGATGCAAAAGACAGTTTAGGGAATATAATCAATAATGTTGTAAAGATTATGTAGGGTGTCAGATGGGCACTTGTCTTTTTAGGGAGACCACTTCATGGACAGGGTAGATGCCTGACCACTGCAGTGCACACTGGAAGCTAAAGCTGAATGATACTGAATGTCAACTACAATTTAGTATATATACATGGTCACAGGATGTGGAGCACAGCATAGGGAATAGAGTCAATGGAATTGTAATATCTATATCGATGTCATCAGGGTAGTAGGTTGGGGGAGGAGGGTTATCACTTTGTGAGGGGTGTAAATGTCTAACTATTACGTACACTGTTTTGTACACCTGAAATAATAAATAAATAAATAAATAAATAAATAAATAAATAAATAAATAAATAAAAATAAGGAACAAAGCCCATAGAGATTCGCTCTCAACTACCGTGTTTTCCTGAAAATAAGATGTAGCTGGACAATCAGCTCTAACGCATCTTTTGGAGCAAAAATTAATATAAGGCCCAGTCTTATTTTAATATAAGACCAAGTCTTTAACATAATATAATAAAATACTGGGTCTTATACAATATAATAATAAGACCGAGTCTTATATTAATTTTTGCTCCAAAAGATACATTAGACCTGATTGTCCAGTACATCTTATTTTCGGGGAAACACGATAAGTCCCAGAGGAAAACTTAATTCTACAGTTCTTCATAGTTTACCATCCAAGCACAGTAGGATTTAAAGCCATCTTTTAATGTTTCTAATATTTTTAACAGATAGGCAACGTACTTAAGACATGTGAAATATTTTTATATCGAGGTCAGAGTAGCCCTGGACTTTTACATTCTTCTAAATAAGGAACACAGTGTCCTACGATAAGCGGAGACATTCTTAGATATTTTGAATTAAGCAACTTAATGTGTTCCCTTGAAGGGAATGGAAAATAATATATTCATTATTACTTATTCTAAATCTCTAACAAAATGTTGTATTTTAAAAACAAAGGCTGTTCCAAAAGACTCTAACAGCTCAAGAAAAGCTGTTGCTTCTTTATTGCTTCTTTATTACCATCCTGTATCATTTTGCTAGCTGTCAAATACTTATTTAAGAGCAAAATAGTACATAGTTTAGAGAAATCAGTTAGCAGGGAGTCAAATTCTCTTTTGAGATATTCAACAACACATTTGATTTGAGCATGACAATACATACTTGATTAGTTATAAGATATTAACTCAATATAGATATTGAGTCACCAGTATCAGAATTACAGGAATTGATTGACACAAAGAGGTCCATTCCATATACTTACATCCCCTTTTCAACTTTACTCCCCATAATCCCTTCCTTATTCTCTAACTCCAACCATATATTTTTTTCCCTCAGTTTCCTGAGATAGCTTTATCCTTTCCTGACAGACACAGGACTTTGCACATACTGTTCCTGCTGCCTCAGACAGTGTCTCTCCACCTTCTACTTCTCATCCCTCAGACATACCACTAAGGAAGCGTTCATTGACTCTCCCAGTGTAGGTCCAGGCTCTCTGTTCCATGCACGTGAATGTTCAGCTTTGTAATTACTATGCATGGGCCTCCACTACTCAAAACGCTGCATGACAGCAGGGATGACATCAACGTTTGCTTCCCATCATAACCCCAGCAGTTAGCACAGGGCCTGGCACATAGTGACTAAATATCCATCAAAAATATTTTTAGTGATGAAGGAAACCATCACGCGTAGCTGGTAGGAGGCAATGTTAGGGATTCCAAAACAGTAGCTCTGAAACCTCACAGGGTTTGAAAATCTCTAGGGGAGAAGAGACACACATGAACCAAAGAGAAAACATAGGCAAGGTTTCCTGAAATTTGTGAACTGAACAAAGGTGGATTAGGAGACCTCTATGGCACGTTCCAAGTCTGGGATTCTGTGAGAATTAAAAAAAAGGTAGGAAGACACCTGTGTGGGACAACCATTATGAGCAAAGACACGAAGGACTGACAGTAAAAAATATGCACAGAACAGTACATATGTACAGAAAGCACTTTGCCACGCTCAGAGGGACTAAGTTATGAGGACCAGGTGAGGAATCACAGGTACCTGTGAAAGGTATCTGCATCCAGAACTGCTGAACACTGGTTTCCATAAATACAACTAGAGAGGGGGCCACTACAATAGGGGATCGTTTTTAAGATATACAAGTGACAGGGTACCTTCTTCAATGGTCGAAGATACAGCATTACGCTTTAAATGACTGTTTTACAAGAATATGATTACAAAGAGGTAAGAGAATAAGGATAAATGGCCACATGGTGACTTAATCATTTAGGAACAGGTTCAGCTACAAGTAACAGAAAAGCTACCCTACACTGACTTATTAACCAAATTGAGGTTTATTTATTTTTTTCTCCCATTTGAAACCAGAAGCAGACAGCTCGGGGTTTGGTGAGGCAGTTCCATCAGGCCACCACGGACCCAGGCTCTTTCTGTTGGTCCACAACCCTGAAGGTCACAAGATGGGTCACCCCCACACCACTTCTGTAAAAACTCTGAATGGTACACATTTGCATGTTGTTATATTTCAACGGGAAAATTACAGGGCATGCCTGGATAGAGACGAACCAATTCAGAGTTAAAGGACCTGTGTTACTGGGTATCCATACAGGTCTTCCATAAGTTCTGGATATAAACTCAAATGCAAGGGTAAAGTTTTATGATGTATTAATTTGTTTCCCAGCCAGCATCAGGCCAGGCCAAAGAGGCCCAGTACGGCCTCACTACTGGAAGTGCCCCAAACTTGGCAGCGCAGGGGTTTAGCACTGCCACACCTGGCAGCTGGGATCAGTGACACTGCCGAATCATGCCCCGTCTAGGCTTCCAACCAAGAGAAGAAAGACAGTCTGCAGGCAAAGAGGACCCACAAAGTCTCCTTAAAGTCCTTCTCCTTTATCCCTTACTCAGATCTTCCCCTTTCTGTTCTTGCCTCAGGCCAAGAGCCTTGCAGACTGCTCCTTCCAAGGGCTTCTTTTCTCCCTTGAGGGTAGAAAGACGCTCACTCAAGTGGGGGTGCAATTTTACAAAGAGAGAAATTGGAAGCCCTTTCAGTTTGCTGTTATGTGGTAGAAAAATATGGCAAAAGAAACAGCTCCAATTTCATTATAAAAGAAGGTAAACATTGAAAATGAAATTGTAAAATATCCTAAACCATGGATGCACATATACACTCACATATACATAAGTATATATACATGTTATCCTAGGACCTCAATCCAGTATGAATACTAAAGAGGGTCAAATCACAAATCCCACAGTTTCCAATGACTTCATCAAAGGAGTGTTCTCTGAAGCCTCAGTGTTTTTAAAACTTATGCAATTCCTGTGAAGATGCCAGTGCTGATTAATTCATCTTTGAAGTGAAAAAACCTTCACAAGTGCTAATGCTTATTCATATTTAAAGCAAAAAAAAAAAAAAAAAAAAAGCCACTGGTCATGCTTATGTTGGACAAAGTGTCATTCCAGTATCTCATTTCAGTTTTTAAGCAATCATTTATTCCCAAAATAACCATCAGACATGTCTAAGCAAAAAAGTTAAAAATTGTTTCACAGTGAGAAAGGACAAGTTGGGGGAAGGGGAAGGAAGAAGTGATTAAAAGAGAAAAGAGGAAAACATGAGGAGAGGAAAGAACATTTATTAGAGCCCAGGACATATCAGACTTTATCACAATTCTTGAGCTGGCTGGCTCAGCTAAAGCACTTTTAGAACTACCTTATTTCACTGATTTTTAAAAGCACACTTTTTCACACTTAACTTCACTGAAATTTGGGTGTAATTTACCATCAACGGTATGTCACAGTTTAATTGGAAACATATAAAATAATTATGCTTCTTGCAATTTAAGGTGCCACAGAAGCCATAAATATGCTATGTTCAGTCTTTCTGAAATATGTGGGGGCATTATTTGACAAACTTATAACAGCATACAAAATATCACTTTCTAGACCTAAGACAACACTAGGAACAAATAATTTATATCCATTTTTGTAATTTTACCTTTGCTTCATTTTTCTAAATATTAATTGAGTTCAGTATAAAATATATATAAAGCATATTCCTTTAAAAGAAATGAAATCAATACTGTTAGAATCATAAAATACTAACAGTTAGAAGGGTTTTGGAGAACATCCACTAAAATTCTCCGATTTTACAAAAGAAGAAGCCAAGGCTGGAAAGGCTGTGACTTGCCCAGGATCTCCAGCTGGTCACTGGCAGAGCCAGCCATGGAAGCCTGTCTCCACTGGGTTCCTACCTGATCCTGCCCTTTCTACTCTGCTCATCTGACTTTCATCCTACTTTAAGCTGCTGCTTCTATACACCATCTTGGATAAAACTGTTAGACAACTAAACACTAGAACATAAAAATGCATATATGTCCCAAAGCACCTCATTTTTTGAATGTCAAAAAGGGTTTTTTTCTTTGTATTTCACTTTTCTCAGCATAACGTGACAGAAAAATTGCATACATGAAATAGCCAGCAGAGGGAGTCTCTATTTTTCAGTGGATGCAAATAGAGAAAGTAAAATATGGTTTGAAAATTACAACTTTAACAGTTAACCCTACGGAGGTCCTGCTGAATATAATTACAAGCTTTTAACAAAGTTTAAATCTATTCCTAAATATTCTTAACTTTTTGAAACTTCAATAAGAGGAATATTGACATATACTGTGTGTGTGTGTATATATATATATATATATATATCAGGAACACACACACACACACACACACACACACACACACACTCACTCACCTCAGCAGGAATCTGAAGCTGGAGGTTCTCCCTGGCATTTAGAATGGTGACGTCAAAATCTTTCTTCAAATCTTGATAGAACCATCCAAACTAATTTGACTTCTGAAACTATGAAATGATATTCCTGATATCTTCACAAACACAACCGAATGTATATGTCCAAATATGCATGTCCAATTAGGAAGCTATAATCACTTTCTGAAGTGCTGTTCTTGCCAAAATGATTTTTTAATTTCTCTTTTGGAACTGTCTTAAGAGCAATCATTTTTAATATCCTACAGGGGTAGAAAATCATTATCCTTTCAGAGGGTTTAATATCTGAAATTACCAAAGATCTTGCTTCTCTTTTCTGCCAAAGAGAGATTCGTATTTTCTAGATTTGGCTTAGGGCGCTGGAGCACAGCCATGAAAGCCAGCTCTAAGACTGCCCCAAGTAAGAGTCTGAGACTGTTAAATCAGCCGGCTATTTTTAATCTGTCTTTCTTGCCAAACGTGAACCAGGCACTGTAGTTTACAGCATAATATGGGGCCCAGTTCCTGTTCTCATGGGGGTTCATCCAGGTGCTCATGGCTGTGATGGGCCCCGGAGTCCGCTCTGTGAACCAATCCCAGACCATTGGCTTATCAGTTATGAGCCTCAGATTCCTCATACTATAAAATGGACCACATGCTGACAAACTGATGGCACTCAATTAATGTTAGAGATTATTATAATAGTTTGAAAGTCAATAAGGCATATGAGTAAGACCCAAGAGACTCCTACAGTCCCACTGCGCTCTAAGTACTTCTAACACAGTTTAGTCACGATGTCTTTGAGATTGAGTGAACAAGGGAAAAATAACAAGGAGAGCAAAAGGCAGATTGGCAGAAAGGTTCAAGATCGTCCAATGAGTAGATTACAGGTGAGAGGAGAGCACTGCAGCTGTGCCGTGGTGACAGCTCAGTGGCTGGCATACATGTGCCCATGCGATTGTGAGAAGCAGCTTCCTGTGCTGGCAGAGCAGGCCTGGAGCTCAGTCCTGCCTCCATCATTTATTAGCAGTGTGTCTTGGATAAGATACTTAACTTCTCCACACCCCACTTTCCTCATCCAAAACTGGGTTTATCCACCAACTGTGCATGGTTCTTATGAGGATTAATGAGAATTTGTAATCAGGGCTGAACACATTATAGCTGTTTTTATTTTTATTGGTGTGTGGGGAGGGCAGTGAGTACACCAAACTGTCCATAGCAGCAAGATGGAGTTTGTTTGTTTTTTCAACTGTGTTTACTGAACTGACAGTAATTATACATCAACTCTGTACCTTTCCCTGTGCTGAGCACTGAGCCCAGTGATGATCAAAAGTGACACAGCCCCTGCCACCATATAACTATATAGCATCATCTTTGTCTAATGAAATAATGTCTAAACACTAGACACAATTTTACCTCTTTCAAATATATGACCCAGGAGTCCCTGCCGGATACACTGCCGGATACTCCTTAGGATAATAAAAGGAGAAATAATCTAACCCCCTATTATCACCTAGCACCACTTACCAGCATATAATAGTTAGATTTAAATTCAAATTAGAATCCACCTAAAGTTACAGAAAGGGAGCAAATGGAACAAGGATTTGAAAGGCATATTATCTTTCTCTCCCTGGCTGCATTATATCAAGGACAACTACTTTTGTTTGATTCATTTGCTACATGGACATTTTTATATAACCACCTTAATAGAACAGGGAACAAAATATTTAAATTCATAGTAATCGGGAGATTTTAAACTGTGGAACTAGCAAAACATGCCATTTTACAGATGAGTGGGGAAAAAGGAATTCACGTTTGTTGAGCTTCTACTATATGGCAAGTACTGCTAAATATTTATCCAGTTTAATCCTCACAACTGTTCTGTAGGGAAGCCTCATTATCCCCAAGACAGAAAAACGGATTCTCACAAAGGTTTAAAAGAAGACTGGTCAGTGACAGAGCTGAGCTTAAACTCAGGACTTCCTGGCTCCAAAACACACAATCTCTACTCCATCGCACTTCCTGAAAACTCACTTCTCAGCAAAGAAAACATTTTGTGAAAACACAAAAACCATTCATCTGTTTGGTACTCTTCCTGGGTCAATATGCAAATGAGTCACCCTGTATAAAGATGAAAAGGCCAGAAGAAAGATCAAGGTTTGGCAAGAATGAGAACTCTGGGTAAATGGCAGTAACAATACTTACGACCACCTTCCAAGCCTGCCAGCCACCTGAACTCAGGGCGCTATCTGTGGATCTCCATTACCTTCCCCTACTCAGGAAACCTGCTCTCTCCCTACTGAGCACACCTTCTGCTATCTTCATACAAGTAATGGGATACGTTTGTTCAGACAGCATAACCATATTTCATATCTGGCAGGGCATTAACACAAATCCAAGGTAAACATATACCAAATGCCAATTACGTCCAAGGCACTTGTAGTAGAGATGGCTAGCTGCCCACCAGGCACTACCCTTCCCCTCTCCACTCCTAATGAATCCTGATTCTGTTGAGGAGGGCAGTGTGTCGAGCTCAAGGCCTACATTTCCTGGCTTCCCTGTGCCCGGGGTTGACCACGCGACACAATCCTGGCCAGTAAGATGTAAGCAGAAGCTCCTGGTTATTTCAGGGCGGCACTTGAACATCTGACAGAACGGATGGCATGCCTAGGTCTTTCCCATTTGTATGCCAGGAATGTGAACAGGATGACTGACTGCAGATTTGCATTTATCTTCCCATAAAAGGAAAAGGGAACCACACTAAGAAGGATATAATAGAAAGTAAGCAGGAGCTTAGTTGCCTCAGGATGTTATGTGGCTGCTACATTAGCTTTGGACTGATTCTTCTTGTAAAGTAAAAGAAAAATAAATCTCTTCCCTGTTTAATACGCTGTCTTTTGAATTTTATGGTTACATGAAATGAAATTCAACCTGTAACTGACAAAGCACTTTGTATAAAAAGACTTTCCCTTACAGTTTTAAAATCCAGTTATAAGACAAAAAGCGACAAAATTTGAGAACTAAATAGTATAAGATACATAAAAAATACACAAGATACACAGAAAAGACGTAAAGTCAAATCTGAAAAGCCAGAAACCATAAGATACACACCTATGGATAGCTAATAAGACTTAAATTTCATAAAAGGTAATAATAAAATTGATGTCACATGACCGGAGTTACTGAATTGAGAAGGGAGTAACAAAGGCAAGTCCACTAATACTGAATCAAGATAACATTAAGATAAATGAGAAAGAATCTTAGAAGGTTCCAAGATGGTACACAGCCTGAGCTGGGGCACAGACAATAAACAACCTTTGGAAAAGCAAACAGGAGCCTGGAGTTGTCCCTAGACCATTGAGCAAAAGACTGAGAGCAGAAGTACAGAGGGAGAAACAGCAAACACTGGAGCACAGGGAGAAAAAAACAATGCCAGAGAGGAGGCTTTGGGTGAAGCTAGAGAAACTACGGTGTATCCAGGCCCTGAAGCACAGTGACTGTTACATACGTTCGGATGGATTTTGTACATATTTAAAAGTTTCTGAACAAAAGAATGATATGATCTATTTCATTTTTCACAAAAATCAACTAAAAAAAACATAGCAATGATTCTAATTGTATGAAGAAGGAAATGAATATAATAAACTATTCTCTTGTACCGAAGAGGAATTGAATCTTTTGATAAATGGCATTGCTCCATATTATACTCAAGAATTTGAGATTTTTAAAAAGGATATGAATCTTAAGAAAAATATATTCTAAAAGTTATCCCTTTCTTCTCTGAGAGTTCAGAAGACCCTTTGGGATCTTGTGTGTTTATCAACACCTCTGTAACTGTAGTATGGATAAAGAATGCAGAAATGCTTGTAAACATAATTTGCAAAACAATGTGAATCTGATAGAGGCATGAAAGATTCGTCGTACCCACAAAATCAGAATATGGACATCCTGGCCTTATGATCCTGTAGCCCTTCTAATAAAAATAAAATATGTGTATTTTATATTGTACTTCATTTATACTTTACCCTGCTTGAGTCTTTGGTTAATTTTTTGAGACCTTAAAATGTTTTCTTGATGTAATGTACCATCTAGAGTTCCAGATATAAATTGTCTTTCTCCCTCTCTCCCTCTCTCTTTCTCTCTCTCTCTCTCTCTCACACACACACACACACACAAAAACAAAAATCACTCACTTTGTTGTTTACAACTGCTTTCTGAATAAAATGTTTTCAATACTAGAGCATATGGGGAGTTGGGTACAGATGAAGATGAAAGGATTTGTCTAAGGTAATTCCAGACTAGAAGTTGAATGGCAATTATACACACCATAAGGCAATTTCATTAACATATTAATTTCAGGAAGTCACACGCATCCAGAAGAAACACACTGGAAGTCACAAGACTTAGATTCTATTTCTAACTTTGCCATTGACCTTCTGGGTGACCTTGCATAAGTCACTCCACCCCCAAGAAACTCAGTCTTCTCATCTGAAGGAAAAAAAAAGGCATAACCTAGTAGTTATAGGAGAAAAATGCTATGAAATAAAGGATTCATTCACAACCTTTGGTGATAATTTCTGGAGGCTATGATGAAACCTTCATCACTAGAACCTTGATTCACTAAGAATCAAGGAAATCAGTTCTAAATAAAATTAAAGGAAACCAAAAATTTCTTTCCAATGTGCTCGATAGAGAGTCTACCAAAATACTCTATTCTTCAAAGATCAAAGTGTATTTGACCGGCCCCAAAAAAGATCCATACCATGTTAACAGCCATAGTTAAAATTCAAGTTCCTAACCATTCTCAGGAGACTCTTAATGGCCATTTAGGTCAGATATGTTAGCTGATGGAAAATTTACTCCCTAGTGCTATGAAGCATTGTCAGAAATACCCTTTGCATTTCAAATGATTAGGATTCCAGTTGGCAAATTATTTTGCAAGAGCTACTCATTCAGGATGAGCAAACTTTATCCCAAACCTGTGGGAAAAGTATCTGCCTTCTTGGGAAAATGAGAAGCTGCCCCCAAAATCCTCTAAGAAATGTTTGTAACTGATGTGTAAGATCACCGAATAATGGTGCATATAGAAAATGACAAGTTAATTACAAGTGTGGAATCATTTCCTATTTTGGGGGAAAAAATGAAAAACATGGTGTAGCCAGAGCAGATGGATGTTTTTTAGTCAGAAAAATAGCCAATTCCAAAAATAAGAGACACTAAAATTTTCAGAACAATATTATAGACAATGAATCCTTTGGCGGTCAAAATATCAGGTGAAAGAAATGGCCCAAGTACTTTCTGCAAGTCATAATGTGCTAAATTATATGAACATTTAATTCGTGTACTCAGTGTTAGGGAATAACACAGATTTGGGCTTAGGGAATTTGGACTTATGTAATTATTATAACAGAAACCTGGCAAGAAACTTATTATAAAAAGACCAAGAGAAATCACAGTGATGTGTCTAGTGGCAGCTCAGAACTAACATCAATTCTAATCACGGCTTTCCAGAATAACCTTGGTTTGCTACTTACTAGTCAGTGCTAGAAGCTATTTTCTAGACAAGTTTTACTCATAACAATTTCCCCTAGACTAATTACTCAAAGTTCTTGAAATTGATAGCATCTTTTTTAGCTTTTTATACTCTAAGTAAATAAGAAATGGTTTACTATAACTATGAAAACACAAACTATAGCATTTGATTCACATAATTATGGATGCAAATGAGGCTGAAGAGAGCACTTAATGAAAATCTCTCAGCTATTATCTTACAGGTGAGAAAGTAATGACTCTGAGAGTTCAAGTGACTTGCCCAAGGTCACTCACACAGCTAGTAAACGAAGAGTCCAGGTGGTATGCGTTCCATCACACCAACATGTTGTCCAAAAACACCGTATGATGAACATTTCTTGGTCAATCTAAACTGCAATATTAACTGGATAAAGAAGAACTCAAACATAACAACATAGATTTGATATATATTAATATATCTTTTCACATTTGCAATGAATCAGGAAACCTATATGGTCATTATTAATGCACTGCTAAGTCTAAATCTAAATAAAGATTCAAACTCAAAGCAAAATATTTTTAATTAAATTTGTTTAAGATGAGAGAAAGGAATCAAGAAAGATAAAGGACAAATCTTGGCAAAATTACCATATACTATTCCAACGTCAAGTAAAATTCCCTAGTGAATAAATGGTGGACTGGATAAGAAAATTTGAAAACCTAAAAATTAAAAACAAAAAACAATAAAAAAAAGACACTCGTTTTCTTAAAAAAAAAAAACCTTAATTGTTAGAGTTGTCATTTTCAAATAAATTCAACCATGACTTTTAACTTAATGGAATACAATAATAATTAACTAACAGTTAACTAAAAAAGTCAAGTATGGAAACAAACATTACAGTTCCTAGTGTCACCAAAACCACTCAGAAAGAATATTGCCAAAAATATGTTTTGGTGCTTTCTTTTTCTATGCAACAGATTTGATTCTGCAAAGAGTTCAATATAATGCTGTTATTTAGTGTATTCACAAGAGAAATTTAGTACATTTAGCTTTATTTAAAGGCTTCATTATACGGTGTATTTATTATCTTATAAAATACACTACTGCACGTAAGGCATAAACATAATCTTTACAAAAAACTAATAGATATTTTCATACACAGAAATGGTTACATTAATAATTAACGGAAAATCCTTTCACAGAGAAATTTAATGGAAAGTTTTTCTTAAACAAATTGGGAGAAACTCAATAGAAATGGGCAGAAACCAGAGGATAATAAACTGGTGCCATATGTTTAAACAGTAAAACAATTATACAGTCCGTTCAACAATGAAGATGGATGTGTTATAAATTATAGTGAAACAAAACAAAACAAAAAAACTGTTCCTCAGTAAACAAATATAAAACATAATAGCAAGCAGATTCCCTACTGAACTAAAGGCAAAGAGGCCTGAAGTTACAGCAGAAGGACAAAAAAAAAGAGAAAAGAAAAAGCTTCAATACAGTCTCTCAATCACAATGCCCTGAAATCGAGACCAAACTGCTTTTACGTGGAGCTTTTTTACTACAGAGATGTTCTGGCGCAGCATGTTTTTTCTCCTTAGTCTAATTCCAATAATATAGCCTTTAATTACCTGTAGCCTCAATGAATTACAGTCTCTCTCAGGATATGTAACTAAAGTTTCTCACATATTAATAAACACAGTAACGTGGCGGGGGGGAGAGAAAACAGCCAGAAAAAGAAAAAAAAAAAAAGCCAAAAGCAGCCACATACCCTCTTCTGTAGAACTATTGGCGTTATTGCAGGCAGAGTGACTCTTCTCGCACTCAAACTCATGCCTGCTCTTCTTAGAATGATCCCCTCTCGTAGATCATGGACAAAAGGAAAGAACTCTTTTACAGTTACTCCTTGGGAATCTCAGGCCTCAGTGCAAAGAAACAACTAGGAAAGCAATAAATGTCACCCTGCTTATGTGATCCCAATCTACCCAAAGCCAATTAAGGATGGCTGTGGGACAGGACAAGGCAGCAACCAATCAAAGCCCGGAAAACTCCGCCTTTGTCCTTGGAAACACATTCTGATACTTTTGTTTATGATATTTAAAGAACCAGATTAACAGGCATCTAGTTCACTTAACTTTTTTTTCCAAAACAGTGCAATTCAATGCCATCTTTGTTGACTAGGCAGTTTTGTCTTTACTTTACTAAAACATTTCAACATATGGAAGATAAGAATCTGTTTACACTGGTCTATTTAAAGTATATAAATAGGCAGATGAACTAAATTTACTTATGCTACTCAAAAAATTGATATATGAGTCAACTGGAATGTATTATATGAGGCACAAAAATAATCCTGAAGTCAGAGTAGGACAAAAAGTGTAAATTTACATATTATAATAAAAGATTTCTAATATACATGTAGGCATTTCATTTCCTAAATAGCTGAAAGTTTTGCATTATGGAACTTTCAGCTTTCCTTGAGGTTACACACTTAAATATTCCTGTTAAATATTATCTGAACAATCAACCTAAATAATAATTGTAAATATTAAACTGTAATATATGAATCTCAAATGCTTATGTTTTTAAGAAGCACAGATCTGCATAATTTAGCATATTTCATTGCATTAAAAAGATTTAAACAATAATCACTGCTCAAAGCAATCTCAAAATTTTAATGATCATTTTGCCTTTTTTCTCACAATAACTAAAAACTGTATTCTGTTTTAAGGAGTTGGAGGAGCGTCACAACTAAGCATTGCTTGCTGAGAAGAAAACTTTCAATAAAGTTTAAATAAAGACTAAAAGAAACACTCAAAAATGATAAAAAGGTATTGCAATATTAAAGCTAATTTGAGTTTTTGTCATTATAAAATCCTTCCTGAACTGACATTTCAATAAGCACCTCCTCAGTGCTCTTCAACTTGACCCGTGGAAACCGCAAAGCCTTCAGCAGGAGGGGACAGCCTCGTAATTTCTAGATTACACCATGATTGTTGTAGTCACAAGGCAAATGGAAGATTCTGAGCAACTCAGACACAAACTTTCCACTTCATTATCTAGATGACTATTAGACAGGGTTCCCTTTACTGCTTTACTCTTGGGTGTGTTTTACATGCGTGGTGATCTCATATTCCTCAAAAAAAAAAAAAAGAAAAGAAAAAATGAAAAACAGGAACACTACAAACTCTATAGTGTTCCCTACTTTGAATTTTAAAACCTACAGTGACTCACAATGGTAGCCAGGGGGGAGAAAATTCACTTATAAAAAGTCATGGACAGATCTCGGTTGGGGGCATTCATTTGATCCTTATTCAGTTAGGTTCATCATGGGCTTTTAAAATAAAACTACCAACAAAAATCTATTAACACTGGAAGGGGAGTGCTCATTTGTGAAGTAAAAGAGTCTAGCTTAACCTTGAGTCACTTTTTAGCAGGCCAAGAATAACAAAGCCTACAGTAACTACATAATTTCAAGATTATTTTAACACTTGGCTTTTTCTTTCTTCTTTTCTCAATTTAGTCTTTGAATATTACAAAGAAGTATTATCTCTGGTCTGAAAAATGAGGTCCACCATAATCAAAGCAATTCCCCTCACAAACTCATGAAGCACAGTACCTACATTGTGCCAGGTACTGTGTTAGGTGGTAAGAAGATATTGATGAACAAGATATGGTCATTGTCTCATAGTGGAATAGAGATATTTGCTTTTAAATTTTAAAAAATCACACTCAGTAGTGGGCTAAGTGAGTCTAATTGTGATTAAACGCCGTGTTCCAGGGGTACACCATAATAGAAGAAACTACACATCAGAGGGTGACATCACGGCAGGCTTCAAGGAAGAAATGACATTTGCTTTGAAATGTAATAAGGGGGAAAGAATATGGAGAACTTGATAAATGAAATGGAAATAAAGTGGGGTTCTCAAAGCCGAATCCAAGGTTTGAATCTAGGTGTGTGAAAATCAAAGCTGCTGTTTTACAATCACACTATAGAGCTTTTTAAACACTAAAATGAATCCTTCAAGTCAAAATAATGTCCATTTTTATGTCTGTATTTATTGCACAATATGCCTGCCCTGTAAGGGCTTAAAAAACATTTGACAGACAACTAACTGCTAAAGTGTCTTAAGTCGTATCTTTGAAACACTAGAATACTGAAGTTTGTTAAGTTTTCAGTGAAAATCACGAAAAGTAAAATGCAGCCTTTGAAAAATGAAACGTACACTTTTCATAGTTAGCAGGCTGAAAGACGAATGAGATGACATTCACACTTAAGATAGAGAGTCTCATTTTTCAATAATCCTTCCAAAGTGTTCATATTGACCCTGCTTTATCTTCCTAGCTTTTGTAGATACTGATTCAAAATTTAACTTTAGTCTATTATTTTCTATCATTATTATAAATGACTTTCACACTCACTCATCTTGTCACCTGAGCCTTCATTTCCTCAGCTGCTGCAAAATGGGGATAAAAAGTTATGGCCAACAATTATGGAAGTGCTACAAGGATCAGGGAAATTAAGTTTGTATAAGGCCCAGAAGAGCCCCAGGCAGGTGCTGAAAAAACACTCCTTGAGCTCCTACTGCAGAGAATTGGGACTAAAATGCATTCTCCTTAGACTGTGTCACAGGTCTTTATTTTCAAAAATGAAATTTTGACAACAGGGTTTTAAACTTAACATAGCAGGGTCAACAATGAAGCATTATAGAATAGCACTGTTCATTATTTTGCTTTTTGCTAAATATTTTGAAAGAGTAAGGGTCAATTTTGCCACCCAAAATATGCATGTCAAGGTTTCAATGTGAATTAAAAATAACAAGCATACCTTGTTATTATGTTATTATGTTACATGTTACATAATAACATATGTTATTATGATTATTAATAATATTTATGTGAGCACCCAGTATGAGCCAGGCACTGAGCTAGTTTACATTTAATCTTCACAAGTCTTATGAGGTAGGTACTAGCTATTCAATAGATGAGGAAAAGAAGACCAGAAGAGTGGACAGCTGAGAAATGGTCTCATTTCCTAGGTTGGTCAGCAATGCATCCTTCGAATTCATTTGTGACCAAAAGGGGGTACTGTAGTTGACAAAAAGGGGGGTTCTATGGAAAGTAACCTCACAAGGTTACATAAACTCCTAACTGGGTAGGTCATGGTAGGTAGTCATGCCAGGTATATAACTTTTTAGTAAAAGGTTTATCTTTGCCTTAAGCAGGACCTGTCCATTATTTTTGTGCATCTAACACACCTTTAAAATAAACCCTAACCACCCTCAGGACAGCACATAACCTTAACTATCCTGTAATCCCATTCCCAGGTTGCTTCCTCTTACCTTCATGTAATCTTCCTTACATTCCACCCTTAATCTCAAATGTATAAAAAAAAAACACAAACACCTGCGAACTGTTATTCTCTGAAGCATTTATCTCAATCTGTTGAGATCGTGCTTCCAGGTGTATTCTCTGTTTGGCTCAAAAAAATGTTTATAAAAATTCAAAAAAAAGAAAAAGAAAAGAAAGAAAGAAATGGCATCAGATAGAAGTACATATTGCGAAAGAACTCGCCCAAGTTCACAAAGTACATAAACCAATAAGCCCAGGGGAAAACTGCATCGGGCCATCTCCAAGCCACTCCACTATTCCACTCTACAATATTCTCTCCCACATTGTGCTGCATAATTTGATACTACATTAGCATAAAATGTCATCTTCAACAGCTCTTGTTTCTGATGTACCTAAATATTTGTTTGTTTTACTAACTCATTTAATAAATATGTATTGAGTGTCTTACTATGTATAAAATACTACGCTGTTTGCTATGGGGAATTCAAAGTTGATCAATTCCTGGTTCCTGTTTATCAAAGGCTCTGACACACAGCAACATGTAAAGAATCATTCAAAGGTGTACAAGGTGGGATCCAGCCAGAAGGACCAAGCTGGCCTTGCAAACCTCTTCTCCCACTCAACATCAACAAAACCTTCTTGGAGCTCTCAAAAGCACATTCTGTATTCCCACCTCTTTATTTATAATATTCTCTCACTAAATGACACAAATCGTTCAAGGCCCAAGACAAACTACACATCTTCTAAAAGTTGCATTGATCATGCATCCTTTAAGCATCTCTCCTTTTTTTGGCACAGGTTACCTTAAAATTGAGAGGTACAGAAGGAGGGAGAGACGACAAACACATATCATTTGCCTATGAAGTGTTAGGCACTTTACACATTTCATTTTATTCTAACCACCCTGTAAAGCAGGCATTATTTCATTCTTTTTTACAGATTCAAACCATAACCACTTTTCCTTACTGATTCTTTTCCCTTGATAATCTACTAGTTTAGTCAAGTTTCAGCTACTGTTTCCTATGTGTGCGCACTCTAAATCATTTGGAATGTAGGCTCCTTGAGAGTAGAAACAGGTACTTCTCTTTAACTGTTGTACTGTCTACCCAGTGGTTTTGTACAGAAAAAAAAAATGCTATGACAAAATAATGCTTTCTGATTACTAAGTCCTAGAAATACTTCTTTAGCTAACCAACTGATCAATCTCCTGCCTTATATAAAATACAACTTGCTCTGCCCCTTCACTTTCTCCCTGTGTGTTTTGTGCTATGGTACTATCCATTTGGGATACCTCAGTGCCTATCTAGGTCCATCTTCTCCCTCAAAGACTCAGATCAAAATTCACCTCTCCATGAAGTCATTCTTCCATCTAAATTATACCATTCCTTGTTTTGTACATTTTAGGACTTCAACTTTTCCATTTCTCATGTCTTGCTCTGTACTTACTAATACATTGTTTTGATAACTAACTAATACATTCTTTCTTAGGCCCTAGTTTGTCGTCTAACAAAAATATAATCTTTAAGCATGGGACCCAGGCTTCTATCTCCTCTGCTGCTCTCAGAACACCTAGGAGAGTGCTTTCCATACACAGTAGGCATTACGTTCACTCACAATCAATGTGGAAAGACTAGTCACTCCGGTTACATGGCAGACAAGCCTCTTTTCTCATATTATCAATTGCTAGCCTTATGATTTATTCTGAACAAAAGCATACAGTCTTCCTCACAGGAACATTTGGAAATTCTGTTGCTATCTTATATAGTTCTGTTAGTGGTTAGCAGTGTGGATACTAAATTTAACTGTTGTCCTAAAAACACCGGTTTCAGAAAAATCTTAAAATAGTTTGTTATACCAATTAATAGTCTAAATCTTTAAATATAAATTCAGTACCTCTAGTTTCAACCTGCTCATCTCACTCTACTAAGACCCTTCACTTCCCTAGGTATATGACATGGCATCGGTCTTCATACTTGATGAGCGTGATCTGATCTACCTCTATCCTAATTCCCCCTCCATTCCGAGAGCTATTTCCTTGTAACAGGAATTTCTAGGATTTCTCATAGATCTAAATTCTAAAATAAAATGTCGTATTTCAAAGAAATTATTGAATGACTTATAAGCCCTAGTGATGATAAATACTGGCAATCCACAGTTCATGCATGTATTTAAAAAGTACTTAGGTTATTGTATACCCGATAGTTTTCTAGGAGTATTATTGCCTAATAAGGAACTACTGTCTATAGGAGGGCAGATACAGTTTAAAAAAAAAAAAATTATAACACTGTGTTAAGTTCTGTAACTGAGTATAAATAAAGTTTTGGAACCACAAAAGAGAAAGAGATGAACTTCACCATGAGGTAGCAGACAAGTTCCCCCAAGTAGACGAAGGATTCAAGAATGAAGGTAATTCCGGATAAAGAAAGCATATACAAAGATGAGTCTGGAAAAACATGGAGGGAGGGACCAGTCAAGAACAGTCATTCTACGTCATGCTGAGGAGTGTCTCTTGTCCTTGACGGTAACAATATTTGATAAAATGTGAATTTTACCTCAGTGTTGAAGTTGAACCTGTGTTATTTCACAGAATGCTAACTAGAAGCAAGGAAAACAACAGAAAGACCTAAATGAGCCCAAAATAGAAATTCAAATTACCAGATTAGAAGAAAGTCAAGATTTCAGAGATGACAAGGAGGAAGAAATAGCAAGATCAAGTAGTCAAATACACACAAAAGTCATTATTTTTTTTCCCTGTATATGAGCGTACAACACAAGTTATAATTAACAAAAGTATAGGCTATAAAGAGATAAACACCTTGTCTAAACTCTTCAGATCTCACATACTTTAAGGGTTTCTTAAGAAAAATAGTCATTAAAATTTTACAGAGATTAGATCAAGACAGAAAACAAGCACCTACCTTTCTTCATATCCCCAAAACCTTAAAATGACAACAAGAAAAAGAAGGAAGAGGAGAAGGAAAAGAAAAAAATATTTTCTTGCTGAGAAAGAAGAAGTCCGTTCTTTTTTTATTATTGCACGAGAATATAAGAAAGACACCTTCAGTAGACCATTAACTAAAAGAATTTGTGGAAGACCGAAAGTCATTGCAAATAATGATAAGAATACATGAAATTACAGCCAGAATTTGTGTGTCAGAGAAATGAGAGTGAAGGCAGATCTAAAGAAATTATGCTTAGAGTATACCTCGAGAAAATAGAAGCTCGTTACAAATATTACATAAATACTTAAGAGAAAAGTAATGCAGAGGCCAAGGCAACCCATACCTTCCAAGAGACCAAAAAGAAAAAAAGTTACAATCTCTAAATAATGAATTACAATAATGAATCTCTAAATAATTCATCACCAAGGATCAATAAGCATTTGAAGAAAACAAACAACATGAAAAGGATGTAAATATGAACCAAAAAAGAAAAAAATCTCCTCCAAAAATATAAGATATTCAGGGATAAAAGTTATAATGTTTTTAAAACTCTAACTGGACTCCTCAGATGACGTCAAAATTCAAAGTGCTGTGGCACTGATAAAATAGAATGTTCTGCTGTGTAAAATAAACACACCATTCTTGGATATTATAAATAGTATGGAAATATGACAACATAAGATCTTACCATAATGAACAAAGTTAAAAACTAATAAGTAATATGGGAGTTAATATTGAGAGCGTGTCTCACATAATGTGAAGGGAAAAGTCAAAGAAAAGAAAAGAAAAGACATGGAGAAACAATCCAGAAAGATCAACACATATAGAATACGAGTTATAGAAAGAGCAAAAACTGAAAATGAAAGAAGAGGTAGAAGAGAAGTTCCGAGTTGATAAAAGCCACAAGCCTTTAAATTAAAAGAGCTCACAGACAGTTAAATAATTTGAATGAAAAAATAGTGGGAAATGTGACACTTCAAAGAGAAAAAATAAAATTCTTAACACTCTTAGAGAAGAATTAATGTTTATATGCAAGGTATGAAAATCAGACTGGTATCAGAATATTATCTGATTTCTCATCGGTATCCCTCATGAACATATACACAAAAAATAACAGAAACCAAAGGAGATCAGAAATCCATTTTTTCAGGGAACACCATACCTCTATAGCAGTGGGAAGTCATATTAAGAAAAACTTCACACTTTCCCATTTCCATTAACTTAGAGGAATTAAAGAATTAATTAATTAATTAATCAATTCATTAATGAAAAATCCTAACACAAAAAAAGAAAATTCTTTTAAAGTTATAACTTGGACCATGACTGTCTTTCTGACGAACCTCTCATGAATATGTTCCCAGAAAAACTGACCCCTTTTGGATATAATAAGAAAATGGAACCATCACCCAATCTGTACAAACATACTACGAATGAAAAGAAAGGAGAAAAGGTACAGGAAAAACAAATGGCAGATGAGGACTACTCTCAGCTGAAGAAAAGGATTACTACCACCAAATATCAGATAAAATTTAAGATCATACATTAAAACAAGAATAAAAATTAATGAAATGAAATCATAACTGTTTATACACAAAGCAGAAAATTAAGAACATAAGGAAGAAACATCAAGATAATCAAAAGAAACATCAGCTGGCAGAGCTCAAGAGATTTAATTGCTATGTATTGAAATCTATAGTGAAATCAGAGTTAAGGTAAACAGACGACAGATACAAAAAGAAAAACTATTTTAAATTTAAAAAGTATTAGAAACACTTATCTAAAGAGAAGTAAAGGAGATCTATATACATGTAAGCAGAATCTCCACAGAAGAAAACCAAAATAATGGAAAAGAATAAACATATAAAGATAAAATATAAGAAAACTTTTTGTAATAAAATACCTATTGAAAGGTCACCGAGTTCCCCAGAGAAACTCATTTTGACAGTCAAGAGTAAGACATCCTAGTAAAGTTACTAGACTTCAAATTTTAAAAAAAATCTTTTCGATA
This sequence comes from Rhinolophus ferrumequinum, assembly GCF_004115265.2. Classification (NCBI taxonomy): domain Eukaryota; kingdom Metazoa; phylum Chordata; class Mammalia; order Chiroptera; family Rhinolophidae; genus Rhinolophus; species Rhinolophus ferrumequinum. Next base: position 58,499,452 of record NC_046291.1, on the reverse strand, counting down.
TTAAGGCGAAAAAGCTCCAGTAGCTTGTAAGTAAAAGGGGAGGGGAATCGGTCTCTGTCGTGGTATTTCTCCCCAACAACAGGTTTCAGGAGACCTCTTCTAGTTACTCCACTGAATGGAATAATGCCCATGAAACCCTTGGGAAAAGAAAATATATATGAAATTTTTAAATCCAGCCAAACTCATTAATTATAAAGGCAAGAGACAATGTTCAAAAGTTTTGATCATATGCAAACACACAAAATCTTATTCCCACGGGATCTTCTTCAGGAATTTACTAAAAAGATTAAACTACAGTCATCCAAGAGATGGTTGGAAAAATGAGAGTACAAGGACTAGAATAAACACCAAAACTAATTATGGAAATAAATCCCTATATAATTATGTTGCTATAATAAAATATAAGTAATATAAGCCTTAACAACGCAGAAATGATAAAACAAACAAAAAGAAAAGATGAAAGCTGAAGGAGGAAGAACATGGAATATTACTGAGATCAAAACAATATTATTTAAAACTGATAAATCACAGGAGAATTTAAGTAAGTTATTCTATAATGCTAAAATTATCTGGTAGAAAATGGATTGGAAGAGGAAAAATATTAATTTTATTATTGTTCTTCAGAGGAGATTAATAGATAATGTTTTAAAAAATAATAGGTTTTAAGGGTTTTCATACAGTTTTAGTCCTAATGACAACAGAAATATAAACCTTTCTAATTAAAAGAACACAAAGCTAAGAAAGCAGAACACATTACAATTTTTTTTCAAAACCCATAAATTTAAAAATATACTATAAAATAATATAACAGAATTAGTAACAAACTTTTATGTTATCTCAGTAAATATCAAGGAGCTAAACTAACCTACTGAAAAGAAACAAACTTGCCATTTGAATCATAAAGCAGATTTTATTCTATTCTGTGGGTAAGAGACCCCTATAACCAAGTCATTCAGAAAGTTTGGAAACAAAGGAATGGGGGTGGGGTGAAAATAGGAAGGAAAGAAGGAGGGAAGGAGGGATGGAGAAGGAAAAGAGGAAGAGAGGGAAAGAAGAAAGAAAAGAACACAGTGGTCAATATTTTGCAGGATTGAATTCAGGACAGAAACGCTTTAAACAAGAAATAAAGGAAACTTTGTAATGCTGAATGGTGTGATTCGGAATTTAAAAAATACTGATTATGAATATCTAGATAACATATAACACACATTTGTAAATCATACCTGATAGGAGAGAGGAGAATCAGATAGAAACTCATTATTAATAGACGATTACCAACCTTCTCAAACCATGAAGCACAGTAGATTAAAAAGTAAGTAAAAATATAAAAAATATAAATAGGCTGATATAATTAAAATGGATTTAACTGTTACATATTGAACTCTAAGGTTAAATAAGAGAATACAACTTCTCTTTAAGAGAGTGGTTTTTAAAAAAAACTTGGTCAAATTTTAGGTCGCAAATAAAATCCCATCATACTGTAATTCATAGCTTTAACCACATATCTACTAATAAACAAGAATAAAAATAAATTCATTAACACCTAAAAATCAGAAAACATCATTAAATTAAAAAGTAAATAGCTAATGAAACAAATTTAGAGGAACGAAAAAGTGCCAATATACAAAATAAATAATACCAGAGAAATGAAGAAGCAAATAAAAGAATATTAAAAAAAAACTACTTATCCCAGTTTTTGCAAATATAACTTGGATGAAATGGATACTTCTATAGGACAACACAATGTACACAAATTGAATCCAGGAAATAACATCAATTACCACCGAAGAAAGTTGTCAAAGAGCTACTCCTCAAAAAAGTGGCTGAGTCCCAGATGGTTTGTTTTACAGAGAAATTTTATCTCACTTTTAAGGAACAAATAATTTCTATGCTATCCAAACTGTTTTAGAGTAAAGAAAATGTGCACCTATAGCCAAGAAAATCAGAACAAGATCAGTAAGGAGGGTTTTCCATAGCTGATATAATTAATGCATTATAAAACTGTACTCATACAATTTTTAAAAAGAAAGTGACAGATACATAGGTATATACAACAGTTGAAATCAACAGAGAAAAGATGAGACACTCAAAAAATGGCTAACTATACCCATATGAGTAAATAAAAGATATAAATTCATTACTGTTAAAAAGAAAAGCACAGGCCTAAATTGGTATCACTTGTGCTAAAGCCCGTGACACCAAACCTAGACTTAATAGTACCTGACTTAATTGCAGTTTCAACCTTTACAGAAATATAATCTTAATAAACCAGTCTGAAATTTCTGGTCAACACCAATGAGGTAATCCCTCTCTATACCACCAACCCCTCAATAGAAAGAAGAGGTAATCTACATGATAAAAACTTTGCCCTTCCCTTCCCTCTCAAAAGATGATGTCCTGCTTTAAAAATGATCCTTTCTTTTCTTTTGCTAATAACTCTCTGCCACACCCTTCTTCCTATAAAAACCTTCCATTTTGTACAACCCATTGGAAGTCCCTTCTAGATGCCAGATGGGATGTTGCCCAATTCATGATCCCTTTATAAAGAGCTTCAAATTTACTCAACGGAATTTTGTTTTTAACATTACCTAACATGATACACTAAAATGGACTCTGAAATTAGAAAGCTAAGGAGAAATTTCTAAAAATTAACTAATTTATATACATGTTAGAAGAAATAAACAAAGAATGGATGAATAATCTAGTGGAAAAAAAACTTCCTAAGACCTACAAGCCATAAAAAAGAAAAAGGAAAAAATTAACTCATAAATATTTTTAATGTTTATAGTAGAAGACTCCATACATAAAATTCAAATATAAGGCAGATTGAGAGAAAAGAACTAACCTTCAGAATATATAAAGAGTTCCTAAAAACTTACAGAAAAAAATAAACACATCCCAAGAAAAAAATGAACAAAGGACAGATATGAACACACAATTCACACACACATATAAACATACTACTGAATATATAAACTGGAAAAGATATTCAATCTCACTAGTGATAAGGGAAGTGCATATTAAAATAAGGCATTTTCACCACTGGACAAAACATTAAAAGACTAATAATGTCAAGTGCTGGCACAAGTGTTAGGAAGGCAGCAGTACTCTCAGATACTGATGAAAGTAGAATAAATGAGAATAGACTTTGGAAGGACATTTGGCAGCGTCTATAAAAATCTTGAGAAGCCAGGTCCTTCGATATAGCTACTACTCCTTTCCTCGTTGTATACACTCAGACTAATCAGCAAAAATGTTTAGAAAGGCATCTGGAAGAATGTTCACTGTATCACTATTTACAAGAGAAAAAAAGTTGAAAACAACTGATATATGGAAAATGGTTATAGATTAACTATGGAATGTTAGGCAGCACCTGATAGAGCTAAGGTATGGATTAACAAAACAAGATTGCTAAACATACTGTTGAATTTTTTAAAATTACACAACAGTAATTTAATGTGAGTTCATTTGTGTAAAAACAAACAAAATACCTATACTTTTATATATACACAAAAGTATAGGTAACCCCATAGAAGAAGACCTAGAAGAATCCATAACAAATTTTTAGTAATTTTGATCTCTAAAGAGGAACATGAGATTGAAAAGAGATGTGATCGTGAAGTGGTTATTTCAATGTATTTATTTTTATAACTTTTATAATTCATTCAGTATTCATAGAAAAATTAAAATTTAACCACTATAAAATTGCTCAAGTTAGAGGTCAAGTACTTAATAAAAGTAGAGTGCCATGAGCTCTGACTGCTCAATATTGATAACAGTTCCTTAAGAATTCTTACTGTATTCTTTACTTCTGAGCAATTATCTCTGGTATTAGCATGTAATGCATTCTATGATACATTATCCATTTCTTTAAAATATATTATATTTAAGAAGTCCACATAACTTATACAATAAGCAAATATTTGAATGGTCTATGAAGTTATCTTATGTAACTTCGTACCTAGAAATCCTTTCTAAACGCCTCTGGTCAAATGGTCATTCAGAACACGCTCAACCTCCATATACAGAAAAGTAATAAACACCGTGTGTTGACAGCTTTGTATCCATGAGCCCACCAGGTTCCCAGCAGGCTCTTATTAACTATTAGCTAAATTCAGGCGTGCTGTAGTTGTTAGATTGGTATTCTCCTTTGTGGATCTCCTTCCTATCTGTGTGTCTCCCCTTAAGCGAGTGAAATATATTCCATTTTAAAGAGGAAATAGGAAACATCAGCCACAAAATATTTCCACTGTCAGACAAACAAATCACCCGTATCTTGCAAGCATTCTATCTTCCTTCTTTCTAAGTAAATTAGAAAATGTTCTCTTTCTTCTAGAGCCTTTTCCTCCAACTATGAGTTGCCACCCCAAAATGTCCGAGTCCTAATCCCCAGAAGCTATAAACGTTACCATACATGGTAAAAAAGAGTTTTTATTAAGATGTGATTAAGTTAAGGATCTTGCTAAAGAAAGATTATCCCTAATTATCGAGGTGGTCCCAAGGTATTCACAAGGGTCCTTATAAGAAGGAGGCAGGAGAAGGAAATCTGTCAACAGAAGCAAAGAGAGAAATAAGGAGATGTAAAAACAGAAGCAGGGTCAGAGTGAAGAGAGTCCAAGAGCCAAGGAATGCAGGCAGCCTTAGAAGCTAGCAAATGTACGGAAATGGGACCTGCAGAAGCAATATGGCCCTGCTGACACCTTCCTTTTAGCTCAGTGAACTAATTTCAGACTACTGAAATTATAAGGTAAAAATGTATATTGTTTTAAGCAACTAAATTTGTTGTGATCTGTTACAGAAACAATAGGAAACTCATACATCCCTCTTTCAGTCCCAGCTTCTTAGCCAAACTTTATGATCTCTTCTCTCTCGGATAGTCAACATATTAACAACCAAATTCCTCTCTCTGGCTTTTAAGCCCCTACATTTAAAAACAAAAGATACTAAAATGCCCCACCCCCACTGCCCCTGCTAAAATATCTATTTTTTTCCTCTGTTACCAACAAACTTCTTCAAATATATTCTAAGGCCTCTACTCTAAAGGTGTTAACCCAACTCTCACCAAAGATCTCCTTGAAGCTAAGTAAAATGGACATTTTTCATCCTTCTATTTGTCCTTCAACATTATGTTGACATTCTTGGCGAGCCTCTCTCTGTTGACCAAAGGGCCAGCTATTCAGACCAAAGACTTAGCACCTTACAGGCAGATGCACACAAACATAAATCTTCTCAGATATCTCTGTGAAGCAACAGACTCATATATTTAATTGGCTAATATGCCCATTTGGATGACATGAGAGCAACTTAAACTGGAAAAGTCCAAATAAATTCATGATGTCAACATCTCCCATCCAAACCTGGTCCTTTTCTAGTGTTTTTAGCTCAGGGAATGGCACCACCATCCATCCAGTTACAGAAAACACAAATTTGGGAGTAATATTTTACATACCCCAATTGTTCACACCCTATATACATCATGGCACCAAGTCCTGGTAATTTTGCTTCCAAAATATCTCTCAAGTTAATCTATTTATTTACATCTCTTATAGACAATTTGAGGAATGAAGTGGAAGCTTCAGACACCCATGACCACACACCTCCTCTTCCACACTGGAATAGCTGATAGGAAAACACAGAACACTGTGTGTGCTAATACACTCTCCCTCTTCACGGTTTTACAACGATTATTTACCTGAGTTCTCTAGACAAATCTTGTTATGCCCATTTTCCTGTTTATGTCAGTTACTCCGAGCCCAGGACTCCCAGGTCATCCTCAGGCCCCAGACTCTCTGCTTAGGATCAGTACATCACTTCCTCTTACCTCGTCACCCACACTTCCCCAACTACTGAAATCCTTCTATAATACTGTACCTCTGGAGCTCACAGTTAATCATGAACAAAATCCCATAAAATTCAACCTCTTCTCTCAACTTCCCTTCCTTCTAACTGATTATCACTCCATCCTGTTTATCACAGAGGACCACTGGTCCCCATATGGCCCTCTTACGGTATTACGGCTCTAATGTCTGCCCCACTTCTCATGGCCCTGGACCTAGAGACGGGCAGAGGTTCTTTTTACTCCTCATTACTGTTTTTACATAGGTCTCCCTTCCTCTTAACTAAGTTTGCTTAGCTTTAAATCTTTTATCATTAAACTGTATCACCCCCTCTTCCTCCTTGCAGCAGTCGTCTTTGGTCATCTAAGCTACTCTCAAGAATGGACAGAAGTAATCAATCCAATCAGAGGACAGAATGAATACTCCCAAGAAGACGATGAGTTTATCTAGAACTTAGTCAAGTTTTCGTACACAATGTCCAACACTTGATATAAACAAGTTAACTGACATACAAAGAAACAGGGTCGGGAAGGGGTGAGGGATGAAGGTAGAACAAACCATCTAGAAAAAGATCTAGATATTGGAGTTATCGAATATGAATTTCAAAACAATTTTAACAAATGTGTTCAAGAAAATAGATGACAACATGGAGAATTCACAAAAGATGTCAAATCTATAAAAAGGAATGGATATCCTAGAACTGAAAAGTACAATAGTGAATTTAAAAACTCAAAACCTGGCCTGACTAGTAGTTTGGGTATAGCCAAAGAGATTGGTGAACTGAAATATCTCAGTAAGAACATTCAGGCTAACATAAGAAGGCCAAAAAGGAGTACATATGAGGCAAGGAACAAAGATCATAAGGGCAGCAGAGAAAGAATTGGGGGAAAAATATTTAAAGAACTTTCTTCATTTCGTCAAGACACTCCAAAACTGAGAAAAGCCATCAAGTCAAAGAATTAAGAAGCACTCTACACATGAAGCAGATAAATAAATAAAAATAACTAAGCTCAGCTAAAGACATGAGAAAATCTTAGAAGCAGCCTGAGGGGGTAACATATCTTTGAAAACCATTAAGACTGACAGCTTCTTTCTTAACAGAAATGACAGAAGTCAGAAAACAATGAAAGGACATCTATATAAAATGTTAATAGAAAATAATGCCAATTTAGGATTTTATGCCAGTGAAAATATCGTTCAAAATATATTTCCAGACAAAGAAAACTGGAGATAATTTGTCACTAGCAGAACAGCATTAAAATAAATATTAAAGGAAATTCTTCAAGCAAAAGAAAATTGATTCCAGACTTTTTTTAAAATGGAGAATGCAAGGAAAAGCAATGAAAAAAGTAAATATATCAGTAATTCAAAATGAATTTTGAGTGAACATATTAATATCTTATTAAGTTTAAAATATATTTACACGGGCGGCCGGATGGCTCAGTTGGTTAGAATGTGAGCTCTGAACAACAAGGTTGCCGGTTCAATTCCCACATGGGCCAGTGAGCTGCGCCCTCCACAACTACATAAATTGAAGACAACGAGCTGCCACTGAGCTGCCAGAGGGGCGGCCGGATGGCTCAGTTGGTTAGAGCGCGAGCTCTCAACAAGGTTGCTGGTTCGATTCCCACATGGGATGGTGGGCTGTGCCCCCTGCAACTAAAGACTGAAAACAGCGACTGGACTTGGAGCTGAGCTGCGCCCTCCACAACTGGACTGAAGGACAACGACTTGGAGCTGATGGGCCCTGGAGAAACACACTGTTCCCCAATATTCACCCCCAAAATTAAAAAAATATATATATCACACATATATATGTGTATATACACGTGTGTGTGTGTGTGTGTGTGTGTGTGTGTGTGTGTGTCGTCTGTTTCCCCGAAAATAAGACCAGGTCTTATATTAAGGTTTGCTCCAAAAGACACATTAGGGCTTATGTTCAGGGGATGTCACCCTGAAAAATCATGCCAGGACTTATCTTCCGGTTAGGTTTTATTTTTGGGGAAATATATATATATATTTAGAATTAAAATATATGACATTAACACAAAGGATAGAGGGCAATAATAGACTTAACTGGTCTAAGTAATGGTTAACAGTATCACTTCAATGAGTCAAGAATGCATCTTACAAAGTCTAGCATAACCACAAAAGGAATATTAAAATAGTATAAATCCACAACATAATAGAGAAGAACAGTAAAATAATTTTAAAATACTTGATTAGCCCAAAGAAGGCAAGGAAAAAAAAATAAAAAACATAAAACAGATGGGAGAAATAGTAAAAGGGCATACAATGAACTATTTGAAATCGTAAAATACTGTACTAATTTTTACATCAAAATTGAAATAGTTACTTCATAGATTCTGATTATAAACATTCTGGGTAAGTTCCATTTCGTGGGAGTCTCCTTCTTTACTGATGTTGGAAATCACACTAATGTTTTGTCTTCCTGAGAATCTAATACAATTAAGTGACCTCATATGCACTTAGACATTCTAATCAAATTCTATAGTAATACTGAAGTTTAGAATGGATTACAATTAATTCAATTTATAAACTACAAAAGGTTTAACTGTATTTCAATTTCCATCATATTTTTATTTTAAATAAGAAAATTTTCAGCCCCAAAATGAAAGTTTTATTCTTGTCTTTATGAATTGTAACATAGGTACGCTCTGAGATGAAACAACATTTAGGAAACCATTTTAATACTAACATTATGATGTTAGATTTAACGTTAATCCTTATTTCCTTACAGAATATATATGTACTCAAAGCCTTCATTTAAAAAGCTTTCATATATGAACCCTCAGACTACCACATGTCTGGGTTATATTGAGAGACTCTAAAGATGATCTGTATTTGAACCCCAACTCTACCACTTAATGATGGTGTGATCTTAACTAAGTTACTTAATTCTCAGTGCCTCAGTTTCCTTACAGTGATAGTATATGAAATTAATACGCACTATACATATTAGCCGCTAGTATCATTATCATTGTTGTTGTTAATACCATTAGTATTAAGTTGGAAGACTTGAATTTTGTTTCCAAGTCCTCTACCAACTCTCAGAGCATCTATCCTTATTGGCAAAATGAACTATTTGTACAAAATGGTCCTTATGTATTTTTCCATTTATTTTAAGGAAAAAAACATTAATGTAAATTTAAAAACAAAGTCATGTTCTGAAAGAAACGAACATATGTGTACGTTTATCAGAAGGATGATTAGGAATAAGTTCCTACGATTCAAAAGTCCTTTTCAGGAAATTTAAGTACTTTTCTCTTAGACATCATCAATGTTGCAAAACTACACAGGAATGACTTGCCACAAATCAGTGTCACCTTATGACTAAAGACACAAAGTTCTGGCTGCTCTTCTTGCAAATATTATAAATCACACATAACCAACTCCCATGAAATATCTTGCCCTACTCCTTCATATCCATCAAGAAACTGCTAGTGCCTTTATAAAGGTTACACACTTCCTTACGGGGAACGCTGTAACTTAAAGAGTAAGATCTTTCAGTATCTTCAACTTCATCAGTGGAAAAGAAGTAGAAGACAGAATGCATTTTAAAATAGACCTCAACTCACAGCAGATTTATTATTGTCAATCCCAAGTTAACAAGATGGTTTATTTTCAAACTATTTCCACAGGTAAACAAGTGAAATGGCACAAGAAATTTCATTAAAATGCATATAGTATCTTCTGTCACGAGCAGTGTTTTCATATAAACTCCTGAAAAGGACTGAAAGCTGAGTAACTGCGATTTCCCCAATCTGACGGTATCCCTGTGTCATTACCAGTACTTATAGTTACTCATAAATATCAAGAAGTGATCATACAGATAATATAAAATCCTGTAGTCAAAATAGTCAACAAAGCACAATTTTAGTCACCAGTCAGCTCCATTAAAAAAAAACTCCCAACTTACTTTTCTCCATGTAAATAAAACGTTACAATGCAGCATAACTGAAATGCATCCATTCACTTATTTATTCAACCATATTTAGACCTTAGATCAGTATGAGGTGGACATATGAGTATGGCATAGTTCCCACCTAACAGCACTTCCATGCCTTATATGTCAGGTGCTATAAGAGATGCACAAATCGTGTGCTTTGGGTCACACAGATAAAGAGTTACAGACATTGATAAAGGCTTTGCAAAGGAAGGGGCTGTGGACCTTAAAAAGGAAGGATTTCTCAAGCATAAAAGGGCAGCAAGGAGAATTCCAGGCATGGAATAGATTCCCGGCATGGAAATGGAATAGTATGAGCTAGATTTGGGAAATAATGTATTTTGATTAAACTAAATGAATAGGTAGAGAATAGTGTAATACAAGGTTGGAAAGTTTCACTGGAGCCAATCTTTTGCATAACTTGAAAATTAAGTTTAAGAATCTGATATTAATTTTGTGGGCACTCAGGATCCAATGAAACTTTTTAAGCAGTGATGTGACCAGAGCTGTCCTTCTGGGATGATTAATCCGGCAACCATTCATCAGATGAATCCATATGGAAATATTGTTGATCCTACCATTTTCTTTTATAGACTTCTACCTTATTACAAACTGTTATGTGTCACCTTGTTATTTATCATTCTGTCTACCATTTCCACATACGGACGCTTTGACTTCTCCTTGTGCTGACCTCTAAATTTGCCATGTAACAAAGCCTACAGTATTCAAAGAAGCTCTCCGAAGTGAGCCAGTGCTACCTTGAGGAAGACCAGAGTCATGTCCAATAACCTTCATGCTAAAAACAGCCCAGACATCACTTTAAGAGCCAGAAGTCTATATTTAGATTCAAGTGCCTTGATCAAAACGATAAGCTCAGAGGAGCAAGGCATCTGAAGGAGAAAGAATAATTACCATATTGGGTACTGACCTCCTGGGGATTATAATTTCCACTTTGTAATAATGCAACTGATGATCAAAGATGTTAGAGGTTAACTTGCTCAAAACCACAATGCTGACATAATGCTTGGCAAAATTTGGACCCAGAAGGAAAAAACAGAAGAGGGAAAATAATGAAACACATAATGTTCTCTTAGCTGAATAAAAGACTGTAGGCTTGAGATTAAATGAGCCTATCAAGTACAGAGCAGGAATAGTGGATGTTTTAAGACAATTTTAAAACATATTTTAGTGAAATATCATAACCCCAACAAAAAGAGAAAAACTTCAAAGCTTCCAAAGAGAAGCTTAAGAACCAATAAACAAATCAAAACAAAAAGTCTTACTTACAAATAAACAGGAATCGGAATGGCAACAAAGTTTTTAACTTCAAAACTGGATGCTGAGAGACAGTGGATTAATATCTTCAAAGTTCTGAGAGTGAAATTATTTTGAACCTGGAATTTTATACCTAGACAAATTATGAAACAAGAGTAAAGGTCAAGTGAAGACGTCCTTAAGAATAGAGCTCTTTTCTCTGTTAATTATAAATGAACACTGTATCTGTTTCAGGCATAGTGCTAGGCAGTCACTATTTCTTTCAGGTGAACTACTGTAACCAAGACAGGTTTTCTGCATAAAAAAGTTGTAGTTAGTTAATTTTTATAAAAAATCAGTTTATTGGAATGCTGTATTCACTAAACACCCTCATCTCCAATATTTCTATAGGTAGGTATTTTGAATGTTAGAAATGACATAATAATTTAATATTGTTTGTATCTGCCAATTCTCATACCACAGACTAACAAATAACTTTACTGACAATAAAGGAAAGAAAGGAAGGAGGAAGTCAGTCAGGCAGTCAATAAGTTGAAACTCCAATTAATAATTCAAGGCAAAGATATTTACTCACTTTTATTTTCCCTAATTCAGTCTGTTAACCTTACCTATCAGAAACTGACATTCAGGATTATCTTCCAAAGCCAATTTTCATTCTAGATGTCAGGACCAATTGTAAAGAAAACTACACCTGACATAAAAATTTTCTCACAGAAATAAACCACATCAGAGAGGGAATTAAGTGGAATCGCTGTAGGTAACACTAGAAGGTGAGCATGTGAAGGGTCTTTTCTAAGACGCTGTTTGTCATGGCAATTTCTGATATAAAACATCCAGTTCCAAAGAGAGTCCCTGCACTCGTTCGGGACTTCACTCCATCACTGCAATCCTTCCACCTGAGAATCACAGTAGTCACCAAAACATTTCTTAAGCCAAATGAGATGGTCAACTTCTTGTCAATTGTTAAGAGATAAAAATCTGTGTTTCCGGTCTTCAGTGTCTCTCTACATAGGTTATTATAGGTAACAGGATTTAAACCTAGAACAACCTTTTAGAAAATATTACACCACATGGGAAAATGCTTTTAATATTCAAATGATTCGTTTAATGGTTTTATAAAGATAAGAAAACTACCGACAATGCCCAGCCGAGGGTAGGCAAGAAATGCAGAAATGTTGCCAATGTACCTCGTCTTCACAGCAGCATCCTTATGTTCTCTCATTAGACTCTCCTGAGCAGATTGAGTAGAACTACTGAATTAAATGAGGGCCAAAGAATTTCTCTACTCAAATCAACAGACCATCTGGTCTGCTATGCTGTTTCTGCCAGTGGTCACAGCAGAAACTTTGGGAAAGCAAATGTGGACATCATTATAAAGTTGTATGTAGGTGGAGAGAGAAAACTACTAACTGTAATTGTGGAAGAACATGCATTTTTGGACCGCAAGTTCAAATATTTATGAGGTGTGAGCATGTGATAACGATACACTGATTTAACAAATACACCAGAACATAAGGATACAGCAAATGAGTGAAACCTTCAAAAGTGACTGTCTCAGAAATTATTCAGGTAGAGCTCCTCATGGGCCGCTTCATGACAAATTGTTTAAAATAAACCTTTATTTTTATTTTCAGCCACCTTTATCCATTTAACAGTTTATTAACAAGAGACCATTATTTTCTGGCATAAATGGGGAAGGGGTGCAGGCTATTTTAGGTAACATGGTTCTAAAGTCAGGACAGCGGTTTTGAATATTCAGCCTGCTGCAGGGAAAGCTACTGTGAGAAAAAAAGATAGTTTCTATGTAAACCTCCCAGGCACCTTTATTCCCAATTCAGATAAATAATTCCAAAAATTTCTGTTACACAACATTCATAGAAAGGCATTCATATTCATATTAGTTGTGATGATGAAGTAGAATCACAGCTCTGTTACACATTTAATGTACACATCACAGTACACAGAGGTCTCTTCTGGACCCAATGTGCACATTTACAGACATTTTATAGGAGCTGGAAGAGAAGACTGTATTCAACTGCTATTCACAGGGATTTATATTTACTGTGTTTTTGCTTTCACGATGTTGTCATACTAGGATGTTTATAGCTCAAATTACAACTGTAATAATACCTTGGCCTTGGAAAAAAATACTATCCTAGTAAAAAATATTCTAGTTCGCAGTTCCACAAAAAAATACCACAGAAAAAGTTTTAAACTTCATCCTTATTCTAACTACGTTCCTCTCTACAAGCAATTTTTATGTTCTTACTAAGGAATATGAAAGTGTTCAAGTCAAGCAAGAAATGCTGAGCCTCATCAATGTCTTCATCTATTGCCTACTCTCAGTGCTCTCATGTCATTCTCTTTAGAGCCATTAGAATTGGCTCTAAACGTTTTGCTCTTTCTCAAAATCAGATAGTTGCAAGGAATTAAGATCAGTCACCAATGGGAGTATTTGTTAAAAGATTGTTATCAATCTCTAAAAACTAAGTCAGTTGTCCCAAAACTGGTGAGGAGTAACACCATCACTAGAATCGATGCCATCTTCCAGCGACATTTGTAATGCGACTGCACTCATTCCGATGTATCAATTCTGGAATGAAACAAATACATTGCTTGACCTTAAGCCACACCCAAATGAAGCTAAATTCAATAGTTCGGAGGTGGGGTGAAAGTAACAAAACTATTATTTAGATTATAATCTAGTGAAAATGGACCTTTAATGTATGCTTTATATACAGCACATAGCACCCTGACATGTTTAGGACATCCTAAACATGTCCTAAACATGTCCTAAACATGTCCTAAACATGTCCCATCTACAGCATTGTTTCCTCTAAACCTACGACTGAAAATACTTTGATAGTGCTTTATAGAAGTAGTTTCACTTTTTTTTTTTAATTTTGTAAACGAGACACAATCGTATTCTTCATTACAAGAGAATATTAACTCCATTATGTTGCTATTGTAATATTCTATTAAGATCAGTCATGATAATCTGATCTGTTCTAATGGTGATCTGCTCAACGGTGATTGATCTAATCCACATTTGCAAAACTGCCACTTGATTTATTTTCCAACAGTAATGTCACATGTGTAATAACATGGTAGTACTTGGCTGTAATCCTAATCAATTATGCAGTTCATTAACCCAGTAAAATTATTTGGCCTAAGGAATTTCCATCAGCTCTAAGAAAATGCTTTCAGTTCTAGTATTAAATTGATTGGGATAATACATGGAAATTTCTGTGTATTTCCCTGAGAGTTCTTCTCCAAAACAGCAGTCAATGAGATAATTTTGCACTTGAAAATATGCTTCCATGTCAGTCTTCTAGGTTAGAAGGGAGAGTTTCTAACAGTAGGGATGGAAAGAGACTACACAGGGAGGTTACACTAGCATTTGCTTCTATTGTCAGCATCTCACAGAGGTGGCCTCCAGCCCAGTCCATTAAGTAAGAGGTTTTGACCAAAATATGCAGTGAAAGTATCTACTGAGTAACAAAAGTCTTAGGATGTTTCAAGACTTAAAAAATACATATCATCGTTTCCTCCTTCTCCTTCCCTGCCATTCTCCCCACATCAACATTACCTTAAGCAGAGACTGGGCCTAGGGTGTCTTAATAGTACTTATGTTCTTCAATAAAAGAGGGAAAGGGGAATGCTATTCTGCAGACGCCCAAATGGGTCCTACAGGACCTTCCTGTAATTTTGCTACTTCTCAGAGAACTAGAGGACCAATATAGGAAGACCTGGCATCCTCCAGTCCTTGGGGTTGTTGGTCTGGAGGCCAGAGGTTTCCAGAGGACTCGGGGCAGTTTATTTCTCTATCTTCATTCCCACTAATTACATTCCCACAGAAACCATTTCCTGATTCTATTGCCGTCTCCAACGCAGTATCTATTGTTCTCAGCAGGTGGGTGGACACGCTTGGTAGGTTTGGTCCAGATCCTCCGCTTGCTAGACGACTGATCTCAGTGAGGCCTTTGGGACCCGACTCTGAACAAGCCAGCTCTGACTTCAAGGTCCTGCCTCATGGGCACTGCCAGGCTGAGATCCAAGCAGGTGGCTGGCACCAGCCACTGGGCACAGTATGTTCATGCAGCTTAGTCTGCACAGTCTGACACTTGTGTGCATGGCAACCTACTAACAATCTCAGTAATTAAAGGAAGAGTGGGACCTGCATCCAGTGACACTGTACAAAGATCATCAGAACACCTTGCTTCCCCTCTGCTTGATAAAGGATTATGGCCAAGTCCTGGCAAGTAATTCATTTGGGTTGGTTTCTACATTTGTAGAACAAATGATTAACAGGGCCCCTTCCTGCTAAAAGCTTATGATTCTAGAGCAAATACAGTATTTGATCAAAAACATTTTAATTATGTATAGATGCATTAAAAAGGCAGAAAAGATGAGGTAACCAAGACATCAGCAGGAGTATTTCTAAGCAATGGGATTGGGCTTTTTTTAGTTTTTGTTCTGTGGTTTTAGTTTTATCCTTTGTTTGTATATAGTTCCTAGTTTTCCATAACATTTAACAGTTAAAATAAATTATTTAAATTTAATATTAATTTTAAATTAAAAATACAAAATAAAATTATATAATAAAGTCCCAAATAAAGACTGATGTTAAAAATCAGGCAAGGTTTTTCCAAATCATCCAACTTTTTTTGTATTGTTGTATGCTGTTTTACACATCTCATTTACACATCCACAAAGCCTGATGGAACTCTTTATACAGCATCATTAACTAAATTCCAACCAGCAAAGTCTTTTAGTTGTTTTTGTAAAATGTTAAGATAGATGCCTGGAAAATAATTTCGTTAAAGGCATCATCCTCATTGTGAGTCACTGAATGCATAGTTATTGCTGAATACACATGTATAAGCCAAAAGTCACAGAAATCCTTAAAAATCTCAAGTCTATCAAAACTTTTCAAGATGTATACTGATATGCATTGTCTTTCAGAAGTGGGAAAACTTTCTGAGGCAAACTTTGCTATTAACCACAGATATTTTGGGAAGCATACAGTAAAACCAACTTTCTTCTCTGTTTACTTTGTATGTGCTTTGTATAGAGTAAAGCGCTATATATACTAGGTAAACTATTTTTCCACATGTAGAAATACTCCTCAGTTTCTGAAAGTTGGCCTACATACCCACCTCTAATTTTTGTGCTTCCTTCCACCATTGTGCTGCTTCTCTCATTGCATCTCAGCTCTGCCTCTATGCACCTGCCATTTTGATCTGCTATTCCCCAATCTTTTGCATTTCCCCATGATAAGCCTTGAGTTTCACAAATATGTGGTTGCAACTGTACAAAAAACAATCCCAAATTATAAATTAATACAAGTCAATTTTTGTCATACACTAGTTTACACCTTTAAGGTGCTTTCATGTAAAGATTTCCAGAGAAACTGTTAAGCCAAAAGTAAGTGGAGCATGCCTATAAATAAATATATTTATAGTTATCAATATTTGCATAAATAAATACAGGGAAATGGGTAAGACATTAATAAAAGTGGATCCCTGTGGGAATTGGGGGAGACATCAATGGATGTAAGAATGGGAGCAAGACGTTTCGAATTAATTTTACTGTATTTTTATATTGTGAACTACATGTATGCTATACCTACTCAGAAGAATAAATTTAAAAATTGAATGGATAAATGTGCTTTAAATGGATTTAAAGTTTTAAGAATAATGCATTTTCTCCTCCTTTTCAAATTCCCTCAAACAAGAACAATAAACAAAAAACACTAACTCCATCTACAAAAAAAACTGGTAAATAGATTTAACCATGGACTTTAACATATGGAAACATAAAATGGCAGGAAGAATGGCAGGATGACTTAGGAGAAAGAAGCGAGGTCAAACCTGAGGGCAAAAGCAAGGAGCAGCAAACCAATATGTCCAGTAAATGCCTGAAATGTTCAGAAACTAGAAATGTAAGTCCTGTAGAGAGGAGGTGTTGTTACTGGATATATTTTTTACAAAGTCATGGCCTGAAAATCTGTATAAAGGGTCTTTACACTCCCAAGTCCCCGCCATGCAGGGACACTACTTCTACCACTGAGATAGAAAAGTTATAGGCAGTTAGGGACAGGACCGCAGACAAACAGTCTCAAAATGAGATGGGAAAATCGTAGGCAGTCAGGGACATGCAGCGGAGGGCCTCAAGGCCAAAGAGAACAGTAACTAACAGAAAAGAAATGTAGAAAAGGGAACTAGGCGGGAGGGGCTACCGCATCAGACTGCAGTCAGCCAAGATACCAGCCCAGGTGCAGAAAGGGGACGCGGGGGGAACCCAACCGGCTCCTGGTAAACAACTTAAAGATTATGGATCCAAGGACATACAGTCTCCGGCTCAGCTTAGCCTACAGAATATTCCGTTCAGATCACCCCTCTCTTCGGAGAGCTGTATTCTTGCACTTTTAGCTTTTTCAATGAAACTGCATACTGCTTCAATTGATCTGTCCGGGTCCGCGTTCTCATTCTTCGAGTGCGCGAGGCCACGAACTCAGGGCACCAGACATCAGAATCCTATATCATCACCACTCTGAGGAGATACAGTCTAAAGAGAAATGGTGTTGGAGAGGCTCCAGGACCAGAGGAGGCTGGGCATGAAAATCTATATCCCAATCAAGAGGATACCCACTCTCCAAGCACTCTGTCCTCACCTAGCTCCCACATACTAGCCACCAGGCTTGTATCTCCAAGTAAAATGTTAAAGGATCCCCGTCCAGATGAAGTAAATAGCTTCAGATAAAAGACCTATATCATCTCAAAGCTTGAATCCTCAGTAAGCTTGATTGATACTGCCCCTATCATGAAATCTACTAGCCAACAAACAGATCTTTTAGTAATCAGTTTATGGTCTCATTATAAATAAAAATGGGCAGTGAAAAGTCAACGGACATTTAATGAATATCTCATCACAGGAAAAAGGAAGAATAACAAATAAACAGAGAAAAGAATTAGGTATAACAAATGGGACAGAAGATAACATCAAAGAAGGCATAAGTAATATCCTGAAAAGGATGGCAGAAATAGCATCCATTTACTATAAAAATAAAAAAGAAATACTTAGAAATAAGAAAAGAGTTCTCAGACATTAAACATATAATTACTGAAACGAAATGGTTATTCCAAAACGGAAACATAAATTAAGAAAATCACTCAAAAAGTAGAACAAAAAGACAAAAAAGGATGAAAGGAAAGAATGATTAAAAATTTGATCAATTTAATAGGCTCAACATCTGACTTATACAATTCTAAAATAGAGAAAACACAGGGTAGGAATATACAGAAATAATACGGAAAAAATGCTGAAGAGGAGGAATAATAATAATCTTCAGATAAAAGATTTATAAAGTATCCTACACAATAAATTTGTTTTTAAGAAATCCCACAAGACACATCATCATACAATTATAGAATATCAGTGACGAAGAGACGATTCTAAACTTCCAGATAGGAACAAGCAGGTCACAAAGAACAGAAATTATGAACGAACTGGAATTCTCAGTAACAATCTACAAATACAAAAGGGGGGGGGAGGGAAATGTCTTTAAAAGAGTAAAAATGACTAGAATTCTATATTCAACAAAACTAATACTGAATTGTAAGCCTAATTACAAAAACATTTAAGACCTGTAGGCTCAAAAATATTACTCCTCCCTCCCCCAGCTATGTACACCATCACAAAAACAGGGAAAAGAAATCACGAGACTCAGGAAATAGGGAATCCAATAAAGGTAAAAGAAAAAAGGAAGTCTCAGAATAAAGGCAAAACAATGTCTCAAACTCACAATAGCTCTGTGGCAATCCTAGAGAGTACCCTTTCCAGACAAGAACAGGACAAAAACAGGAGAACAGAAAGTTCCAAGAAGGATGCGTGGGTGGGAAAGCAACAGACTACCTGCACAGTTGACTACTCAGAAGGCCTGCTGAGAGTCTTTTCCCAGCTTCTTGGGAGGGGTGAATACATTTTGTCATAAGATTACAGAATAGGAAGCAAATTTTGAAAAACGATGCAATTATTAATTTCAGGAAAAACAAAAGGTTCTCACAATAAAATAAATGTCATCATAATATACTATGTAGCAGTGAATGGTATTTACATAGTCATATTAAGGTGATTACCAAAAAAATGTGACGTGATCATGTTGTCAGTAGGGAAGAGTGACGAAGAGACGCTGCCAAAGAACTGAAAATGTTCAGCTGCCATAATAGGAAGTTCATAGATATCAATTAAAGTACCATGTGTTCATAGTCTATCAAATAAAAAAAGAAATTTATCTTGTGTTGACTCACAAGACCACAGTTTATATATACTGATTAAAAAATACTGTATTACATAACAGAGAAAAAGGACTAAATCCTTTGTCAGAATTTGCCCCTGGGTTAGAATGACAAAAGAGTCTTTGTTTTGTTTTTATAAGACTTACTTTTTTGACTTTTTAAGCTATATGCATATATTATTTTGACACAAAAATAACTTCATGTGTCCACATGACTAATTTCTTATTTAATCTACAAGACACCATGGAATTTAAATGGGATGGTATTATCATCTCTGTATTACTGATGAGGAAATTTGCAGTATGTCTGCTAACTTCTGTAAAACTAGCTATTAGAGCCACAGGTAGAACCAACTTCCTTGACTCTTACTCCAGGATGTTGTTTATTGTATTTTTTCTTGTCAAGTATAGATGTTTCATGTAATTATTTATCAGGGACTTTCAAATAATCTCATTACCTACCACAGGTGCAGGAGAAATTTGGACTCACTCATAATTTGACAATCTCTTAGATATTAGCTGAAGTAGCCGCCATATCTAAGGGCAGGAAGAAGCAATCAATTTCTTTTTACATTTCTTCATTAGGTGATCTTACAGCTATACATTTTTTACCATAAATATTTTGTACACATTTTAACTTATCTACTAGATATTACCCTGTCAACTTTTATAACAAAAAGAAATTTACAAAAGTAAAATCAGGGTTTAGAGAAGGAAAAAGAGGAGAATACCCCTACTGTGTTCAAAGTAGACTCACACTAAATCTCAAAATCCATTTCTGCCAGGCTCAGCCAAAGGTTCTTCATAAAAAAATGGTTTTAATCCTCAAATGCCAAATTATAATATCAGATGATTAATAGGCCCATGTTTGTTTCATTCACCAGAGCCAACTCAGTATCTATAATACAGGGAACAAAATACATATTTATTAAATAAATCAACGAAAGAATAAAACAAGCCCAGATGAACAAATAACCTGAGAACATACAAAAGGTTTTATAATAAATCAATGTGAATGTAGTCAAGTGGGCATTTTCAGTTTGATAAGCCTACTCATTCTTTCATTCATTAAACATTTTTTTAAACCTTACTGTGCCACGGGCTATGTACTAAGGATTCATGGATGAGTAAAACATAATCTCTAATCCCAAAAGGCTGATTGTCTAGTGGCTGAAAGAGGCAGATATAAAAACCATAAAGGCACAGATGGTATAAATACTATGAACACAAACGCATAGGATACAGTGGGATACAAGGAGAATGTGACCCATTTTTCTTGAGTATAACAGGACATGCCCTTTAGGAAAGGCCTGACAAGCTACACCTGGAGGGGAAAGTAAAATGAGGAAGGAGATGAGAGAGCAGGCAAAGGGAAGGTTGTCAGAAGTCAGATCACAGAACTCCTTGTAAGCAAGCAATAGTAAAGAGCTTAGACTATTCTATAGGCAGTGGAGCGTCGTTCAAGAATTAACAGAAGAAATGTCATGTTCCGATTTAGGTTTTTAGAGAGAGTACTCTAAAACTCACAGAAAAAGAAGAGAAAGGTATGATCGGGGAGCAGTTGATGGCATTTCAAAGACTCCTGCAATAGTGCAGAATAAGAAGATCATGAGTCTAATTAGAATATGCTTAGTAGAAAATGTAAACAAAAGCTGCATTCTATATTTGCTACCTACATATCAACTTCCAACCTGGAATATACTATAGGTATTCTACTCCATGCATGATTACAAATAAATTTTTCCTAAACATAAGTGATTAAACAGTGATAGAAGGAACACAATAACAGTTGCTTTTTATAAAATCTATGACATTAATAGGTCAAGTTTTAGTAAAGCAAATAGTCTTTCCATCTTTTGAAATACTGAGTTTCTAAAGAATTTGCAACCAATTGGATATCTGAAGAATCCTGAACCCTAACATAAGAAGGTAATTATACACCTCAAGTCATTAAAATGCCAGTTTTATTGGAAAAAAAAAAAAAGACTAAGAATTACCAAGATCCTTAATAAAAGTTTCCTTACATATTTTAAGTTTCTCTTAAAAATTTCTCTTTAGGATTCTCTCATAGCTGTTTTTGATTACTTGAGGAATTATTTAAAGTACATTTGGCCTAAGAAGATAAAAATAGCAAATAGTTTTGAATAGTAAGAGCAAAAAACTGATAAATACACCAGGATAAACATTTTGTAGAATAATATGTTCTTCAACTTGGGACTTCTTCGCATCTTATTTTTACAGTTCAAATCAGGCTCAAGGAAACTTAAAACAAAAATTACCTTGAACTTTTCAGCATAACTTTTGTGTTATCCTTGAGGAAAGCTGAAACTGTCACAGTGCAGATTATTATGTGTGAGTAAAGAACTATAGTTCACGTGTCATCAAAAAACCAGCTGAAAAAAACATATTTCTTACATCTAGTTTTTAATCCTTGAAGTAACCTACCAAACCTTCATTTACTTAATCTTACTCTAAGGAATAAAAATAATGTCAGATATTCTCTTTACAACTAGTGAATTACCACACATCTATGCCTTTACACAGCTCCATTGTTTGATGGTATCATAACAACAGTCAAGCAGGATCACCAGAACATCAGTGAGAGTGTAAAATAAAGGTAAAAGAGAAACCCAAGGGCAAAAATTGACTTTAAAATTTCACACACTTGCATTGAACACACAGGCTAGAAATGTGGGGAATATGCAAGTATTCACAGGATTTTAAAATAATAATCTTTGGTGAATTTTCACCCTCTTTCTAGCACAGTTATATAATCATAGAGAGAGGTCATAATTTTGACCTTTAATCTTTACTCATTTACACAACTAATAAGTATTTCAAAATTATGTAAAAATGGATTATAGAGAAAAATTAGATGTACTCCCTCCGATCAAGGGCTTACAATCTAGTGGAAATGTCTATAATTTGTCTTAGTTATAGAAGCAGTCAAGGTGCCACTCACCTTCCCTAAATCTAAAAATAAACTGAAGGATCTAATTAACTATACCAACTAACAGTTCCCAAGGCATAAAAGAAATTAGGTTGATTTTAAAAGAAATAAGACAATGGGTGAAGAGGACGGATGGATGGAAGGAAAAAAGGGAGGGAGGGAAGAAAAGAGGGAGGGGAGAGAGAAGAGGGAAAGGGGAAAAAGAGAGAAGAAAACAGAAAAGAAAAGGAAAAACCAAAAGAAAAAAAATTAAAATTACTGTCATCTTTAGAAATAGGAAAGTGTAGAAAAATAGAAAGACTTAATCCTGTTGTCTACTGAGTTTAAGAACTGATACCTTGAAAGAAGGAAGCTATTGGGAAAGATGGAAAGGAAAGAAAGTACACCAATCTCTTACGATACTTAAAAGAAAGAGGGGAGGGAAAGCACTAGGGGAGCTGAACTATGAAATTTAACCAATAGGAAGTCCTGAACCAGGCTATTGCTCCCTTTCTCTTCCTCATCACCAAGTACAGCACACTGTCCAACTACATGGAGCCCTCACAACCTTCTCTCTTTCATCTTTAGGCTAAGAAGGCATCTGCTACCAGCTGGTGCTAAGAGTAAGGTAAAGAGCCCACAGCCACAGCTCACAGGAAGAGTAGAACCCAGTTCTTCTGCCAAAGTCAAATAAAGGAAGAGGTTGGACAGATGAGTGCAAAAATACCAAGCTGGAATTTGGAAAGCATTTTCCCATGGAAAACTGATAAATACGGCGATTACTTAAAGCACTACCCATTAGGCATGTTATATGTTAAACTGAATTTTGAATACCATTGTTTCTACGGGAAAATGCATTCAAAGTTTCCAAATTTACCAAAGAATATTTGGAATACAAATGACATAAATGTTGAGATTGACTATATAAAAAATGAGCATTCATTAGTGGTGTACGTTTATTTTTCTAGTATTACTTAATATATTTGAATATTAAGTGAAACACACTTTTATACTAGAATGTAACTTTGTATGATAGTAGTTAAATAGTACAAAACGGTTGGGCTGCGTATTTGAACAAACACTTTTTTGGGGTCCTTTTTGAGGTTGCAAAAGTTCTTTCTATCATGGTATTAGTTCCATGTTTTTATTTACCAGTTGTAAAGTGCAAAATTAATGATCTTGTAGAGTCCTCCAGAGGCAAGGGTAACAAAGGCAGATTAGAGTTCTGACTGTGACAGTAACCGTCTAGATGACCTTGAAGTGAGTATGTCACTTCATCTCTCTGGAATGCAGTGTTTCCCTATAAAAGGGAGGAGTTAAATAAGATTTTCTTCAAGGTTCTTTCTAGTTGCCACCATCTATTCTTGTGTCAGGTACTTCGCCTGTGTTCTGGTTATTCTACTGGGGCCTAACACATTGCCCCAAAACACAGTGACTTAAAACAACATCCCTTTTATTGTGTCTCATGATTTCGTGGATCAGGAGGGCAGGACTTCGCTAAGCAATTCTTCAGTTCTACATGTGTCAATGAAAGTCACAAGGTATTCAGCTGGTGGATGGGCTGGTCTGAAGGATCCAAGATTGCCTCACTCTCATGTCTAGCATCTTGGTAGGAATGGCTGAAAAGCAGGGCTGAGTGGAAACCACCAATCAGAGAGCCTATACATGGCCTCTCCTGCATGGTGGTCTCAGTATAGTAAGACAGGGCTCAGATAAGAAAGCTCAGGTTTCCCAAAGAGAGTACTCCAAGAAACAGGATACGGAAGCTGCCAGTCTCTCAAAGCCTGGGACCAGAAACTGTCACAGTGTCATTTCCACTGTATTGTATCAGTCAAATAATCAGAACCCTCCAAGATCCTACAGGATGAGTCACAGATTCCAATCTATTGCCATCCTGCATCCACCATAGTCTGCATCTAGAAACTGACACCAGTGGTGACACTCATAATTCTTTCTGTCCAATATTTCATAGCCAAAACTAAACAGATAAAAAGGGAACAGTCCCAGCCTTAAAAAATGGTCACAATTTGACAAAAAGAATAGCAAAAGAGGCATTCCTTTCCTGCTTAACCTAACTCAAGTTGATTTACTCTATTGTTACTAACAGAGCATTTATTGATAAAAGCATGTATGGAAAAACACGACATTAAAAACAAACGCCACATATCACATTATAAACAAAGTACATGTGCACTAAGTATGGGAAAGGGAAAAAAGTTTTAGGATATGGGATTTATTTCCAATTTTTTAATGATATAACCTGGTCTGAATTACATATATCTTCAATTCTTAGGCAAAACATTATACGACTTTATTAAACAAATAACTTGCAGGACATATCTGTCAATTCTAGTTTTATAGTCAACTAACTTTTTAGCATGCCAGACTCTAACAACTAAAAACAAAAACCCAACCTATAAAAGTTGGTAGCTAGAACCACTGTTCATAACGTAATATGAAGATGTGAATAGAAACCAGAATTAAATTTAAATAATTACAATACTTTTCTTCAAAATTATCTTTTTAAAAACTACCAATCACATGGTCCTTTTTTAAATGAATCATTTATTCCAACAAATGATTCTCCTCTCATAGTGTAAATTAAATGAATTAACAATGCAATCTAGAATAATTCATACTAACACAATCAGGTCACAGATTCTTTGGGTCATTTAAAACATACCCCCTCTGCTGTCTGTACTTGGAACTAACCACAGACAAAAACGTATCTCAACAGCACCCCCCTGTGTGATCTACTTCAAGAACCATTTCGGCCGTCATGGAGCCCCGACAATTCCCATTGCCATGGAGGTTCTCTATTAAACAACACAATTTATTTTTAAAGGTAATGCAATTTAAAGTTCAAGCAAAAGCTAATCAGGTTTGAGATGAAGCAAAAATATTTAGAAAAGTTTTATCCTTTAGACAAAATATTATAGAACCACAAATGTATATAAAGCATGTGATGCACTAGTAACACGTCCTGCCAAAATGAAGGTAGATTGCCCAATTCTTCCTCTGTGAGGAAAATGGTGTCCTTTCAACTCCTGTTTCAATCAGATTATACCATGGCTTCCTCAAAAGTGGTCTACAGACAACCTGTATCAGAATCATAAGAATCTCCTGGCAGGTGTGTCTTAAAAGTTCTAATAACTCAGCCCCACTCCAGACCTATGGAAATAGACTCCCCAGAGATGAGGCCCAGGAATCTGTACTTATACCAAATATACTAGGTCTGTGACATGCCCACTGAATTTTGAGAATTGCCACGCTAAAGCATTATAAATAAAACAACTGTTCAAAGATGGAAGGGTAATCATAGTGGTAAGTGAAGGATTGCTAAATTCTTTTTTAAAAATGGAATTTAATTCGATCTCTAAATATTTGAATCATTTTTGATTCCATGTTTTAAAAGCCAGTATTCTCCGCACTGATATTTATAGCCTCATAATTATTCTAATGATGGGTGTTGGACTTGCTAATGGTGACCTTGTAGTGGTATGACAGTTCAACTACAAAATCTCAACTATTTCTGAAGTGACCTGGGTTCTGTCTCAGGGGGAAAAAAGGTGAGAAAATACATTCCTCTTCACCTCATCTATTTTGTCAATTGTTCCCTAGGCCACAGAGCAGGATTTTTACTAACTTAAATCTCAATTAAATACCAGGGAGAGGTCTGTCAATGAAAATTAATTCAACACCCCACAGCACAACTACGTCAGAATACATTCTGATTTGAAAATGATCCAATTTGCCTGGTAGTTTCTGAAAAATCATTCAAAATCCTACAAATTAAAATAATAATAATAACAATAGGATTTGTGACACTTCCTCAAATAACAAAAAAAGGATTTTTTAGTTTTCTGAAAGCAATATACCAATACCATAGGAAAAACACTTCAGGTAGAGGGAGATCAAAATATATTAAGGTTGGGTTTCATGTGCAGTTTTAAAAAACAACTTTTTTTATTATTGTCACAACCCATGTTTCGCTATATAAAAATCTGCAATACTGAAAGCACAAAGGAGATATTTTGCATGTCGTTTTTAAAAAGAATACCACCTATTGATTCTGTGTAAGGTACTCAGAGCTAGAACTAATATCTGAAAATCTGGATTCAAGTCCTGGCTCTGTCATGCAGTACTGTACAATTTAACCCCTGATCTTTGGCCCTATCGCCTTCCATCTGTAAAACTGAGATAAAGCTACCTCATATACTTTCTACAGTCAGGTAGTAACATATTTGAAAGTGCTTTGAAAACCATATCATCACTAATACAAAGGCAGGATATATGCACCCATAGAAACCAACATGAGAAAAGAAGTCGCAGGACTTTACAGCTACACAGACCTCTGCAATCCACGATATAGTCTTCATACTTTTGAAGAATCATTCTTCCTAAAGAAGTAAAAGCATTTTTATATTTAAATTTTGTATGATTACTATTATATATATAATATATATATATATATATATATATATATGTGTGTAATATATATGGAGAGAGAGAGAATGCAACGTGCATGCTAGAATTAAACTAATCAAGTCCAAGCTAATGCTGAGTGAAAGAAACTTTGGATAAGTCTAAAACTGGTTCTGTTCCATCAGGCACGTCAGTTATACCAATGTACAAATGACATCTCAGCAATGCCTGGCTCTTGAATTCTACCCTTTAATACTTACTATTCATAGTATGGACCTGGTCTATTAAAAACCTTCCATTTTTGTCTCCAAAATGTTTTTTAAAATTAAAAAATAATAAGGAAAGAATGGAGGAAGGAAAAAAGGGAAGGAAGACAGGAAGGAAGGAAATGTCACTAACACGGGGCAGTCTAAGTTTGGATCCTGCCTCTGTCACTTCCCATCTGTGTAATTTTGAGCAAGTAATATCTTTCTTCAACCTAAAAGTCCTCCTTTACAAGACAAATGTGATGATAGTGTCTATCTCACTGAGATATTAGGAAAAGTAAACATTATACAACTTACCTTCTTAGCAGAGCACCCAATGCATTGTAAGAACTGAATAAATATTACTGATGATGGTAATAACTGCTAAGTTAGTACATTTTAAGTAAGCCGCTCTACTGATAGGTCACAGGAATATCTAGGCCTGAAGGTATCTTGATTTCTAAAGATTAACTGAAAAATACCTCATGACACTTTTGATGAACAAGATGAAGTAGGACCAGAGTGATAACACAATCATATATACCAAACATAATGACTAGTACAAAGGCACACATTCAATAAATATTGGTTGAACGAATGAGTATTGCTTTGAGAAAACTTAAAGTATTGGCTAATACAATAGCAAACCCCCCTGAAAGAAGGTTAAAGTGGCAAGCTTAGTCTTTCTTCAATGGATACATTGATATCATCTATACCTATGCGCAAATAAACCAAAGCTTAGAGGAGCAATTGCTGTAATAAAAGAATACAATTCAGTAATATCCTGACATGCTGGAAAAATGAATCAAAATTATGATTTAAATAAGGAAAGATTAAATCCTACCAAAATTTTTGCAATTAATTTTTTTCCTAACAATTATTATATACAGCCTCGCTTTACATGTAGTTCATAAGAAATCATTTATACAGGGATTTTATTAATCACAAGCAAAACAAGTTCATTATCATTGAAAATGCTCGAGGAGACTATATGGATGATCATCTATCAGATACTTCAGAGACGAATCTTACTTTAGGTAAAAGTGTTATCTGAACCATCCGTTCATTCAGCAAGCATTCACAGAGGACCTACAATGTGCCAGGTACAACGTAAGGGTCTGGAAATGTACTGATGTCCAAGGCAGACTTTGTTCCTGCTGCCCCAGAGAGTTTCCTGAATGGTGGAACACTGATGAGTAAACAGACTAACAATATAACATCACTGACCTGGGATACTCCCTCTAAGCAGGGCACCTAATGCAGATCTGGTAGAGGGAGAGAAGACTCTCTCAGCTGAATCTTCAAAGAAATGTACATGAAGTTAGCTAGAGTAAGAAGAAAAGAGATGCAGGAATAGTGAACATCATATGTACAGACTCGATCCTCACAGGGTCAGATAAGAGATAAAACAGTATACTAGAAACCTAAAAGAAGTTCAGTGTGGTCAAAGCATGGAGGATGAGGTAGGTGGTCTAACTATGCGGTACCCTAAGGGCCCAATTATGATCAGTATTAACATCAGTATTCAAAGAATGATGGGGGATCCAGGGAATGGTTTAAGAGAAGAATGACATACTCTTACTTGCCCTTTACAATTACCACTTCACTATAAAAAAGAGAATTTGATATTTGATCAAAGAAATCTTAAAAACCTTTAGGAAAAGAAGAGGCAATAACTTTAATAAATGGTACTTTTATGAGTCTGCATTATTTGGAAAAGAACTGGATTCCCATCATATATAAAAATAAATCAAGCTGTGTTAAAGACCTAAGTATAAGAAGTAGAATGTTTTAATGAGTGACTAAAATATATATGAAAGATGTAAAAGAAAAAATGTCTTAAGGTACACAACAGTACAAAACTACATTTAACTAAATTAAAACAAAAATATTCTGTATCGTAAGAGACACTAAACAGTTAAGACAATTCTCAATTACTGAGAAAACATCACTGCAATGCTTATAATTACAAAAAGATCAGTATCCATACTATATAAAGGACTCCTTCAAATCCTAAAATTACAAACACAATACAAAAATACAGATAATTCATAAAGAAGAAATATGAATGCCCAAAAGCAAAAGATGCTCAACCTCACAGGTAACCAGCTAATTAACACCGTTATTAAATTTCATTATATTTACCATATTGGCAAAAACTTTAAAATCTGAAAATACCAGCTGTTGACAAGAAAGTGTGGAAATGAAGACACGTCTAATGCTGGTACACACCTGCTCTAGAGCCAAGTAATTCCACTTCTACACGCATACAGTAGAGAATCCCTTGCACTGAGGCACAAGAATGCACACTAGTATGGTTTTTAATGAAGGAAATTGAGAAGATTCTCAATTTTCTTCAATGGGGAAAGACTAAATTAATTGTGACGTATGCATACAATAAAAATTAAAGTAAATTAATCTACATTTATTAACATGAATTAATAAAAAATTGACTGACATAACAAGTTGCAGAGAAACACATAAATTTTTACATAACACATACGTAAATCATTAAAACACAACAGAGTGCTTATATTGTAAAAGGATAAAAACATGGAAGGAAATGATACACACCAACCTCAGAAAAGTGGTTCCCTCACAGTAGGGGCAAAGGAGACAAAACAGGATTGAGAACAAAGGGATAAAGAGGGGGACTATTACCATGTATAAACAACCCCCTATTTCTTCAAAAGAAAAAAAAAATACATGTACTTCTCTGCATGTCTGGAACTATTTCATGGTTCAAAGCACATTATTACATGACATAATGTGGATAAACTTCAAGTACATGCTAAGTGAAAGAGAAACCAGACACAAAAAGTGACATATTATACGATGCCATTTCTATGAAATATCCAGAACAGGTAAATGCATAGGGACAGGAAGCAAATTAACGGCGGCCAGGGGCAGTGGGGAGGGCAGGATGAGGAATGACTGCTTAATGGATACACAGTTTCCATTGGGGTGATGGAATTAGGTAAAAATGATGGTTGCGTAACACTGGAAATGTACTAAATACCAATGAATCGTATGCTTTAAAGTGATCAATTTTATGTCATATAAATTTTAGCTCCTCGATAAAAAAAAAAAAATTAAGCATAGGGCACTTCTAGGAGTAAAGCAAGACTGAAAATAGAGTAAGCAATGAGGAGACTCTCAGAATTATTATGAGACAGATGATTTGGCCCGAAGTACCACAATGGCAGAGAGGTTGTAAAGAATGGATAAATTCAAGAGTTGTTTTTCCCAGAAGACTTTGTAACCAACTGGATGAGGAAAGAGATAAATAGAGGGGAGCCAAAGATGAACTAAGATTTCAGATTTTCTAGTATGAGAAGAGAGTATGCCATTCCCAATGAAGGGAAACATAGGAGGAGCAAGTTTAAAAGGGAAAGTATTAATTCTGTTTAGAATATGCTGAATTTGAGATATATATGGACTAACTGTATAAGTGAAGATATGTAGTAGGCAGCCCAGATATATATATATCTATATCTATATGTAGATATAGACATAGATATAGATAAATATATGGCAGTTGAGGCAATTGGAAGAGATGAGACCCTCGGCAGTAAAATGAAAACAAAAAGTTCTGGGACAAACTCTAAGGAATACCAACATTAGGATCCTACAACAGAGACCTGTAAGAGGTAAAAGTCAAAAAAGTATTTCAAGAAGGAAAGAGTAGTCAAAAATGTCCAAAAACTGCTGAGATATCCAAATAAGAAGTGAAGTGGGTTTTCAGGAATAAGGGGGTCTTCAGAGACTTTAATGAAAGCAATACCCTGCTAAGTTGCAGAAGAGCAGAAAAAACATATCAAATGTTTGGCAACCCAATACCCTCAATATTAACGATACAGGTACCAATAAAAAAAGAGAAGCTTTAGAGAGAAAGAACTTTGGCTAGAGAAGAACTGAGAAGAAAAGAGATAATAACCAAACCTCCTGAGGATTACAAAGAGTCACTTCCCACAGAACTGAAAACGACACTAGTGTTTCTCAAATTTTTCCACCAGAATTACCAAAATGCAAAAGAAAGTAATTACACAGCCTTTGCCATCTCTGGGCAGGCAATAACTCTAAGGTACTTAATTTGTTCTTAAAAATCCATGTAAATTGTGCCTTCTACTCGTAAAAAAAGGAAATTTTATTTTAATATAGAAATGTTTTCCCCTTATTTTCAACTGAAATTACGGCTCCAGAAAGGTGTTCCGTGTTTATCATACAACTTCCCATATGGCCCTCCCACAATCCTCGCACACCCCATATGCATACACACATCACAAACTCCCACTTGGTGAAATATGCAGGAGGTGTTTCGTTCCACAAGAGTGATGTCCTCTGGAAATCTCTGCAGAAAGCATCTGCCAGAGCACAAGTCCCATGAACTGCTCCATGGCCTGTAAAAAACATTTCTTCCTTTCATTTTTGTCAAAACAACCTCCTTCCACCTTCAAAGTACCTTTCAGATATCATGGAATTTAATGGCTACATCCATGTTGAGACTTTAATTATGCCTCCTCTTCATCTTTCTTGGCTACAGAGCCGTAATTTATGAAGTACTCTTTACATGGAGGTTGACCCAACGCCTTCAAATATTTTAGTCACTTGTCTCTAAACCTCTCCCATATATTTCCCAAGGTGTAGACCTGGTTTTGTAAAGGGGCCCTTATGCCTTTGGAACAAAGGCAGGTTCAGCCTAAATGAGGTCATTAAAACAAAACATCAAGTTCTCAGTGCCCTAAGATTCCAAGCCAATGACCTACAGAGTGTTCCAGCTGATCTTAATTTCCCTGGCACGGCACAGTAAGAGTACTGTAATATAATGCAAAATGTCTCTAAAGAGAAACTAGATATTGGCCCAAGTCTTGCCAATACACAGTTGAATAATACCAAAGTACCCCTTTCATCTGAATTCTGGGCTTCACACACATATGTCACCCTTCCCAAGAATGAAAGTAATCTTCCACTGTGAATGTGGGTTGATTGAAAAGCTTTTACTGGACTCAGCCCCATAAAGTATACATGCTTTTTAATTGGCACACAGGGGCTGGTAAGACTGAATATGCTTACCAAAGGGGACCAAAGAAACAAAGAACAGAACTTATTCTGAGCAAGGGTAATCCAAATTTAGAATGTGCTAATAGTGGTAAATCAATACTCAAATGTTTGTCCTGCCTAGGATCTCTTTTAACATCTACCAATTTCAGACCCCTCTTAGTAACTAATTAAATTTCACTGTTCTAAGTTTCCTTGCAAACTCTTTATCATTTATATTAAACTATCAGTACGTTCCCAAATATTCTCTCATTCCTTCCCTTACTAACAACCACTTCTCTGGTCTTTCCCCATTCACTTATTCATTCATTTATTCTTTCATTCAGCAAAATGTACTGAGGGCCTACTAAGTGCCAGACATTGCACTATGCACGAGAGTGGGTAGTATACAAAACAAAGTCCCTGTCTTCACAAGGCTTCTGTTTAGTGGGAAAAGGCAGAGAATAAACACATACATGTGTGAACATATAACATGCAAGATGATGGTAAGTGCTAGAGAGAAAAATTAAGCTGGGTAAGGAAGAAAAGAGAATGCAGAGGTAGTATAAGATAATGTCAATCTTTCAATTCCATCTGAGCTAGAAGAGTGCTAATGATCCATCACCCAGTAAATCAATTAGGGCCTCCTACAACAATGAATTGGAAAGGGATTTGAATTTGAAAATCCGAATTTGAAAAGGATTTATTACCCAATCACATTCATTCACTTTCTCAATTTCTGGACAGTTTATCACCAAGGCTTTACCATTAATGATATGCAGCTCTTTCACTTAAATGCACTTTGTTCAAACTAATACGCTCAGAAAAAATTTAGGGGAAAAGTGTGAATTTTATCACACCTTGCCAAACCAACATATGGTGAGGCTTTTGCATGATTTCTTTCCAATTTTTTTAAATAAATGCTTTTGTCTTATTATGTGCTTTACATATTTTTTCATCAAAAGTTTAGGGCTTAAATACAGGTTATTCAATTTAAAGAAAATGTCAACCACATAATTGGAAAAGTTAGTCGTTATTTTCAAATCAATCAGCCAAATCAGACTCATGAAGTCCAACTTTACTTTTCAATTCAAGAGGTATTAATATGCATTCTGAGAAAAAAATATCTAAAAAACACTGAAAATTAAGTAATGATTATATTGTATAAGATAAATAATTGAAAGAAGTCAAAATTAAAATAATACAGAACTAAGGGTTCTGAGGAGAATGATGAAGTGCTAGGAAGGACATGGAATTTCTTTGGTAATTGTATGAATATAATTTCCATCTTGACTTTCAACTTATGGATGTAACTAAATAAAAATCAAGTATAAAGTTAGAAGTAGCTCCATTAATTGTGATTTCATCATGATAAAAACTTCTTATGTGTTTAATGAAAGCAAATGGTATGTAACATAAAACAATTAGTCTAGAAGCTAGCATATTTTTATTAACAGAAAGTGGGAAATAGTAAAATATTTTATATAAAATAGGACGGGAACTGACTGGCATTGGAATAAATATTTCAGGATATTAAATATTGCACAATATTAAATACCACACACAAAATCTGAAAGAAATCATGTACATGTTATCTCTTTGAGTTTATACAATCTATCTTTTTTAAAAAAAACGGTAGTCTCAGACAGAATTACTGTCAAATGTAAAAGCATCGGTTACTGACTGTTGCAGATGCTGTGGTATACCATTCAAACCCACCCACTTCAGGACTCAAACAGTCCTTCTCACAGCTGTCAGAGTGCCAACCACTAACACCTCCTGGCTGTCCTCCCTGCCGGCCATTGCACTCGGCTGAAGAAAGCTGTCATGCCCACAGCCATGCCATCCTGGGCAGCCCAGCCCTTTGGCCCTAATTCTGAACAATTCTGTAGGGCTATGCATACTCCTGAGCTCCTATGTGATTGGCTATGGCCTTGGTGGTTGCTGCACTGATGTCTACTCCCCGTGTCTATCGCCACAGGCATTGTTCCCAAGACCTCTCGGCAGTAAACTTCCTTCAGGCAAACCTGTGCTCCAAGATGGCTTCCCAGGGAACCTCACTGCAGCAGTAACCTATATCACATCAGGTGTCTGGAGGTCTATTTTCTTTCAGCTACTGATGTGTCCCAAGTATTGAGCATAGTGGAAAATACACTTAAATACCTGACAAAAGGCCACTTTCAGCATTCAGTATTTCTCACTGATGCACTATTTGCTTTGTTCTTAGGAAACTCTCCCTCAATGGTTACACATTCTCTGACAACAGGCAGGAGAAGGAAGGACTGAAGTCAATCATTGAAAATTTAAAAATAAAAACTGTCACTACGCCCATTACACCATCATATATCTAAATTCAGAACATCTCAATACTCGCCAAAATTCTCATTTTCAAATATATTTCCCCTTAACAGAAATATGTTTAAGGTATAAAAAGACAAAAAACACTTCTGATTTGTGGTGCTTTGATTAATCATTAAAAGAAGCTTTCCCTGTGGTGATGGCCTAGAGGTTTACATGCCCCCGGGTAAAGCACCAGGTGAGAAGATCATTGTGAACACAGGTGGGCTCTCGGGAAGATAAGTTTTAGGAAAAAGTGCATATGGAAGATGAGGATTTAGAAACTGATTATCCTAAATCTATGAGCTTATACACGCCTTGGAAAGCCTTCTTGTATAATCAAGAAGCATATGTTTCCCCATTTCCACGTGATGAACACTGGCCTAATCCATTCACCTATGACATTAATAGTTAATAATTAAAACATTTGCTAATATCTACCCCTTGCTCTGACAGACTCAGGTTATAAACCCAATTGATTTTTCCACTTAAGTTTTTCTAAAATTTAACTAAATAATAACGTATAAAATCAGAAATATATCTATTAATTTCATTACACGCGATCAAAATTTCCTATGTGTGTAATGAAAGCAAAAGGTATATACTAAAATCCAATTGGTCCAGGATCCTAGCATATAACTTTATCTTTGTTAATAGAATCTGTTAATAGAATTAGAAATATATTTTTAATTTGATGAAGAGCACAAAAAAGACTGATCATGATTAAAATAAACATGTCAAAATACAATTTGTTAAAATTGGTTTTAACTATCTTCAATAATCCAGTAATTCATTCTTTTAATGAAAGAACCCAAAAACAACAAACCCAAGATATTTTATTTAGAGGGGAAAACAATAAATAATTAGACTAAATATATAAACAAGACAATTTAGATTCTGGTAAAGTACAGCCAAGGAAATACAACAGGAAATGTGATGGGGTGGGGAAAAAATAACAGGTATAGCGGACTACTTTATGTAGACTAGTCCCAAAAGGCCTCCCTAATAAGATAGATGATCTTGTGCTGAGACCTAAAGAATAAAGAGGAATCAGTTATATACAGAGCCAGGAAAAGAGGTTCCAGACAGAGAAAACAGTCAAGCCAAAGGCTCTGAGGTAGAAAAAAGCTTGCCAAGTTCACAAACAGGTAGGGCTGCCCTTCCACCATGGCTGGAGTATAATGAACAAAGAGTAGAATGCAGATGAGATTTAAGAGGTAGACAGAATCCAATCCAAATGTAGAGTGCTA
This sequence comes from Rhinolophus ferrumequinum, assembly GCF_004115265.2. NCBI lineage: Eukaryota > Metazoa > Chordata > Mammalia > Chiroptera > Rhinolophidae > Rhinolophus > Rhinolophus ferrumequinum. The sequence continues at coordinate 58,463,851 of NC_046291.1, read as the reverse complement.
TAAGCCTAGGTAAAAATTTGGATTTTATTCTAAGCTATCAGGGAATGACATGATATGATCTACATTTCTAAAAGTTAACTGTAATAAGTATATGGAGAAAGGACCAAAATAGGCTAAAATAGAAACAAGGAGTCCAGTTATGAGGCTTCTTTACGCGACAAGACAGTGACTTAAAGTGGGACAGTAGCAGTGGAGATGGAAAGAAGTTTATGGATTCAAGTATATTGTGATGAGAGATGTAGCAGCACTCCACAAAGACCATTTGGCGTGAGCAACCAAATGGATGACTTGAGGATAGGACAAGAGGAATTCAGAGAAGAACTCAGAGGCTATGACAGCCCCAAACTCTTTAAGTCAAGCAAATCCAAGTACACACTGGACCTATGCCAGCCTCAAAAGTTCACATCTAATCTCATATACTTATTTCTAAGTTTAAATACAACTGTACCACTCAACTTGGCCCCTTTCTGATATGATACCTTTTCTGACCTCTAACATTTGGACTTGACTTTGATGAATAATTTTTAGTTTAACTAGTCCTTCCTGCCCCCACCATCTCCATGAAGGTGGCTCCTACGCTCCTTGCCCCAGGCCACCCTAAATGGACTCTTTATCAAAGGAGGTATGGTGACCACATGGGAAGTTCTGAAAAAAGGCCGAGAGGAAACTTCTGGGACCAATAGAACCAAAGCAAATTCCCAAGATTCCTGTATATACTACACGAAGTCACTAGTATTAATACTTCAAGAGTTATCAGAATCACTTGCTCTCAGAACAGGATAAAACTGTAGTTCTCAAAGGCCCAGAGAGTGTGGACAATGGGCTCATACAGCATCACTCGGCAGCAGGACCGTATTCAAAACTAGGCTTGCTGATTTTCAGTCCAGTATCTTTTAATCACATCATACTGACTCACACAGAAACAATATTAAAAATGGTGCACAGGATGCTGTAAATGTAGTATTCTTTGGAGCTATCATGGGTGAAAAAACATTTACTGATTGCCGTAGCAATCTAACCACCACATGTAACATTACACCTATAGAAAATGTGTGCACAGCCAAATTACAAATGATCTTCTGAAACAGACAGAAGCATTTGTAAGAATATTAATCCTCCTATTTGTGCTTATTTTTTCTGTGGCTTTGAAAAATACTAAATAAGTGGGACCAAAGGGAAGAACAAGAAGTAAAGGATGCTCTCCCCATGTCATCTCTCCCATTTCTCTTCCGAATTGATTCCAAAAGCTTCCCCGCTGCTTCCGAGCCTTGGCTTCTTAGGTTCTCCCTTGAGCTGTCCTTTATCTAAAGTGCCAAAAGAACAATTCCCAAGTCTGCTTATACTCGCTCAAATACACATTGGTGTATACTTACATAACACAATTTATTACTATTCCTTTTCAGCTGACATTTGTGAAAGCAACATCCATAAGACTGCAGAAAGCATTTTTATATTAATTAAGATCCACATTTATATTGAACCATGAATGACTCCAATTCTCCTTCTCTTGATAGAAGATAATATATGCCCCTAGGGAAAAACAAACTAGAAGCTGAGCTTTCAAAGAAGTGAAAAACAAAACCCATATTGCAGACAAAGGTTGGACTGCAAATGTACCCTGCAAATTAACCAAAAATTAGAGGCAATATTCAAACTGGAAATAAAATCTTGACAAACAGAATATCTGGTGGGGATTTAAGTTTTAAAAAAGGAAGAGACAGCTGTCTTCTGCTACAAAGGAAGGTAACTAGCCTGAAGCAGGGAGAATCTGGCTACGGGACCTCGCTAAAATGTAAGCTCAAGACAACGGCCAAGGAAGATTACCATCACTGAAACACTGTCAAATAAAAACACTTCAAGTGAATTAAGTGAATTGAGGTGAAGGAACTGGACACTGTGAACTCTCTAGGCTAAGTCAGCCAAACCAGTCAGTGGATCACCATATATCATAGACTTATGGCAAGAATTGGTGTTTGTGCCCTCCTGTTTCTTTGTTTGAAATCTTTTTTTCCTGGGGCACTCACTAGCTGTCATTATGTCCTCACCACCCCTATATGCCATACCTACTGAACCTGCACTTCCTGTTCACAAAATTTTTCCCAAAACCCTTGCTGAATGAGCAGTGGTCCAGGTCCCTGTGTCCCCGTAGCCACAGCCGACTGAATAGGAGCTCGACAAACTGGGCTAATATCTCTGTTCAGATACAGACTCCAGTCAGTTACCACGGGCTGACCCACTAACAGGAGGAAATATTTATTCCCCAAGGGGTGGCCATTTGGGGCAGTATGCACTGACACACACAATTAAGACAAGCATGGCTGCAGAGAAACATCAGAGAATGAAATAGATTTACAAGAAGTACAGACTATGTGCTGTGCTTGTGAGAGAACAAAAGTCAGAAAGTGGCTGCCTTGATGATTGCTGACTTTCTAATTCCCATTCCAATGTCTCATGAGTTCAGTGAACTTTTGGCTTTCAGGTACTATAATATAACCTTTCAGGCTAGTTCTACCAACTAAAGTCCATTTGTAATATTGCTACCTTTTCTCAACTAAATGAAATTGTCCACAATTTTGAAGTCAGATTGCCCCAGAGTCTGAAAGTTGCAGAGGATAAGAGTTCCCCTGATTTTATATCTATGTCAGAGAAAAAAAATAAAAAATCAAATTCTTATGCCCTTCACCCGGAAGGTATTATTCAATGGGTTTTGCAAGTATCTGTATTTTTAACAAGCATCCCTGCTCATTCTGAGGTAAGTTGGTGCAGTGACTACACTTTGAGAAGTACTGCTCTAAAGCCTGTTTCAATACTGCTACAAAGATCTTTGTACTTTCAAATTCCTCTACAAGAAAAACGATATTCACCAAGTGCCAACATTCAAAAGTAGCAATTGCTATTGGAAAGATATTTGTTTGAAACCCTAATAGGAGCAAGTATTGTTTCTATTATTCTTTCTGTATATACATATTTGCATTTCATTTCACATTAAATGGGATTTTTGTAAAATGACTTCGGGGAGCCTACATACAATTTAAGATGTTGTTTCATATGAAAATGAAGTTAAATTTACAAAGAGCTAATTTAAAACTTTTGAAATATAACCAGTTTGTAATCTGAGGATTTCATGTATCACTCCAGCTGAGAAAATTTGATTATGGATGGTTTTAAATGATACCAAGAAATTAATATTTTTGTTAGGGAATAACGGCATTTTGGTTATTTAAGAAGATGTATTTTTCAGAGATTCATATAAAATTACGTAAGGATACAATAACAGGATGTACAGAATTTATTTTAAAATACTTCAACAAAGACAATAAAAACTTTAAAAAGGAGTAGATAAAGTAAGCAAACAAGGCAAAATCTTGAAAACTGCCAAATTTGGAGAATGGGAACAGAGGGGTACAGTTTATTGCTTGGTACTGTGTATACTGGAAAAATGAATACATGACAGTTTGGTTAATGGAGCAGCCACACAAGATTCCTGACAGACTACATGCACAGGTTAGCACTCTACAAACTGAAGTAATTACTCACATCACAAAAGATTGACTTCAGAGGCCCTTTAATTTGGAGCCATAGATGAACTTATCTTTTTATAGTCCCTGACATGTGAGAGGAAAAAAATTCCAAAGCAGAGCATATGGAAAAGTAATTTCTTAATTATTGGGAAGATATTTTTTTTATTTTTCTGAAATCATAAAAAGGCTTAATTCAATACAGAATAGACTAGAAATAGTGTAGTGAGGGACAACACACACTGAGACATGATCATCTTTTTTATCTCCCTTCATTTAAGCTGTGGAAGCACAGGCAAATTACCTGTAGCTTTTGCACTTTTTTAAAGCTTAATATGTGGGTGACAGACCCACTTGTGTTTGCTTGTGTTTACTTGTGAGGTAATATCCTATGGGCTTATAAACTACACACAAATGCTAGTTATTAGTAATACTAATAAATCTTATTTGGTGCTATGACCAATTACTTGATAAATTTTTTCTATCAATGTTAGGGAGAAGATGGAAAAGAAAGCTAGAGAAAAAACAACACAAACAGACAGTTATACTTTCAAAGGGGGGAACAAAAAGAGGATTCCAGGTCCTTAGATGAATATTTACTAATGGTATTTGTCACCCTTGCTTTTATATTATGGGTAGAGTTATAACTAACAACACTGATATAATGTTATTACTTGTACTACACTTACGGTTCTCAATTTCTTTGAAAATTGTACATTCCTAAAAAATGGCTGTCAAAGCCTCCAGAAAGTCCAGATTTCAGGTCCTAACTATGCCACTAGCAGACACACAGCGTTTCTTAGCCTCACTTACTCATCTGTAAAAGAGCATTTAACTAGATGATCTCAAAGATCTGTTCCAGTTCGAACATTCCATAACAGTTTTTCACAGTGTCTTTTTATTTTAAAATCTTCAGAGGCTTTATTTTGAATTAGTTCTACTACATAGTCCTGAGAAGTGATTAACCAGAGCTACTATACAAACTGCATCCAAGCAAAAAAATTTTCTGGGGGTTGACAAACTCAAGACAAGAACTGATTCTGCTGCAAGGGCCAAAGATCTCTGATTCTTCCCCTTTCTTCAAATAATTGCTCAGGGATGAGTTCCCGGTAAATTTCAATCAGAAATAGCAACAACAAAAATTTAAATGCATAAGGTAAATCACTTTTAATATAAAATTTAAATTGCAAGTAACTTTTCTGGACCATGTATATAAAGGAATGTATATTATAAATCTGCTTTATTGATGAACACAAAGACATATGCCTGGGAAATATATCTGGCCAGTATTATAAAAACACTAGGAGGGAAAGGGAGTAAAGAATACAGATTCTATCTCATTCTAGCTATCATTTTTAAATGAAAATACTATAAGCCAACAGTACTGTATACTTTGGGTCATTCCACTTGCCAAAGGGGATAAAGCATATCTTACTTGTGGCCTGAATGCACTTTACTCCTCTTACATTATGTACACATTACAAATTATAAAAAAATATTTATGGCCTATAAAATGATTTTTGACTGTGGTTTTGAAAGGCCACACAAATTTTAACATTTCTAGTCTGGATTCTTTCAAACTTTCTGGTCATTTATTTGTACATAACAAGTGCAATTCTTCACATTATCTATAGGAAGAAAAGAATTGCTAAAATGACTGGAATGGTTAAACAAACCAAATGAAAGAGGGAATATAAGGAAGGGACATCACCTCCTATAATGTTTCAACCATAAATAATACTCAATAGTACCTATCACATACTGTCATTTACATCAGCTCAACCAAAGGTCACAGACAATTGGACTAGAAATGCCATCTTGTAAAAGGGTAATCTGTGTCACAAAGATATTGATCTTGGGGAAATTACTGACATAGAGCCATCTATTCCCAAAACCTTACTCATTCCAAAGAACTGAACATACAAAAGAATAAAAACAAAGGATATGTTCTAAATACAAAGTCTAGGTGGGGAAAAGGAAATATAAAATACATACGAGTATATAAAAAGGAACCTCCCTCTTCCCAACTTTGGGGCAGCCTTCTCTTCTCAGAGATCCCCAACCCTTGGGCGGAAGGAGGAGAATAGCAGAAAGGGCCCTTTCCAGTGGAAACACCCCTCTGGGACTGGTCTCCAGGCCTCAAGCCAGAACGCTCTGCTCATGAAACAGCACAGCTGTTTGTGTGGGTGCAGTGCTCCCTGAGAAGGTCATTGTGGAAACAAGACACAAGGCCTGAGTAGGAACCAGTCTGAGTCAATAGTAATATAGCTCCCTTTTCCTATTTGCCAATTTCCTAAACCTGATCTGAAGAGATGTCATTCCCCAACATGAGGCGCTTTACTCTACGATAATGACTAGCAACACTTAGGGCACCCTCTGACTTAACCCTCACGCTGACACCCACTCTCTCTTTTTTGCTATTAATACAAGTTGGGTAAGTATACAACACTTTCTCTCTCTCTCTCTCTCTCTCTCTCTCTCTCTCTCTCTCTCTCTCTCTCTCTCTCTCAATCTCTCTCTCCCTCCCCCCTCCTCCCTTGCTCCCTCCCTCTCTCTATATATATATTCAAAAGAAACCTACCACATGGACGCACCTCCTAGACACAATATTCTTCCAGTATCCGTTCACAAAAATGGGAGTAAGCCCAAGCCTGGCCCTCCTCTCTCCTTCCTCTGTTCAACTCCGAACTCCTAACCCCTAACCCAACTCCAAATCAAAGTCCCACCTTGGTAAACACCCTTCAGATGGCATTTTTGCGTAGCTCGGTGTCTCGGAGACTAGGATAGTGCAGAGAACATAACAGGCCCTCCATAAACAGGGAAATCTATTCAACTCCCCAGATGTATGTTGTCTCAGACATTTCCTTTCCTCCTTGGTCACACAGACAATCCAGAATAATTTTTCCACCACCATGACACACAGACAAACCTATCATCCATATTCCCCCACTCATACCCCAAAAAGCCAAGCTCTCAAAAGGCCCAGACGTTTCAGCAGGGCATTTTTTCCTTGGGATCTGACTTTAAATCTCATCCTGATAATAAAGTTCTCAAGAGAGTCTCTTCCTTGTTCAATCCCGCGTTCAAAGTCACAGTCCCAGAGACTTAAGGCCTTGCCTCCCACAACAAAGACTAATTCAGAATACACCTCTGCTCCAGGGATACTGACTCCCATTTTCTCCAATCCTTATCCAAAAAGCACATGCACCAATTAAATTTCAACCCTCACCCCCCAAAGTATACATGCTTTGTTATACCAGACTTTTATCAAAACACAATATTCCATGGAATACTTCCGTACTGTCTGTATTACTGCTGTATGTTATCAAGAATTCATCTGTTTCTTAGGATATGTCCTCCATTCTTAAAGCTATAAACAGACATTACTAAAAACACATCACAGAGGTAGCAAAAGTGCAAAAAAAAAAAAAAGGGAACAACAGTTGGGGGAAAATGTCTAACTGTCTTCTCTGTTCATTGTCCTTCTCACTGCAAGTATCTGATTCTTTAAATTTATTGCTTCTACCCTGCAAGAACAAGGTACTTTCTGCCTACTGAAGCCTCTCTTTGTTTTGTTGACTCAAAACTGGGAGGAAGCACATTAAGAAGAGATAGGATTATTCTAGGATACACTGATATTTTTTGTTTGTTTTGCAAAATATATAATCATAATGGATCTCCCTATAGTTGTTTCATCTTTGAACTCTAATTTGCTTAAGTCAATCCCAAACTAGAAATTCATAAAGAAAGGAAATCATAAAAATAAAGTCCACTTTCTAATCATCACTTACAAGTCATTTGCCTTCTGCAGCCAGAAGCCTCCAAACTGAGGAATTCATTGAAATAAAGAAGACACGTCAAGTCCTAAACTCCAATTACCTTTGCCACAGATTCACTATATCACTTTCCTTTAGTAAAGGAGCTTGGCTTGGGTTGAAACGTGCAAGATTAAACAAGGTATTGAAAGAACCAGCCAACCCCCTTTTCACCCGAATACCACTGCACTCCCTTCCAATTTCTAACTTAAAATTGATCATCTAGAATTGATCACATAGAATTCTCCCACCAGTTCTGTGAATAATTATAGCTCTCAGACTCTGTGCTTTACATATGTTCTCTCATTTAACTCATCCCAAAAGCCTGACAGGTAAGTTTTAACATTCCCATTCATTCCCATTACACAGCTATGGAAAACAAGTCCTTAAAGGAAAATAATGCCAAAGAACTATGTCTGTCAAAAGAGTTATTTAAAATAGGCCATGCTTATCCTTTGTTAATGTTGTAGGTTACTGAATATCTTAAAAGACTGAATGGATTTAGAACTCCTAAGATTTCTGAATCAGAAAAGTTTTAAATGCATACCTGTTTTTTCCCTGAATTAGCTTTGGGAAACAGGCCCGCTGACAACACCGATGTAAATGGAGAACAGCACAGCTCAGGAAAAGGGTTAGGAATAGACGGCATTTCCAGAACATCAAGATCTTTCTTTTTTCTCCTACACCAAGAGAACATAGGATGTAATTTACATAAAACAGAATGTAAAATGTAATTGCTGTGAGGATTAAAAAGTTGAGGCTAACATGTACCACTCTGCAACAACATTATCATATAAAGTATACAGCCAAGGTCTGTAATGTACTTTCTGTGGGTCAAAATAAAATACGTTCATTGATCTAAATCAATCATCTATAGTATCCTATCCTTTTGTTTGTTTTTGTTTTGGGCCTTTAAAAAGTCACCAGGCATGGAAACCCCATTTCCAGCTCTTTGATAATTTTCCTGAAGCCAAAATACATACTGTAATAATAACTGATGCAAGAATCGTCCTGAGGAGTTAGATATTGTTATGCATCCATTAAATTGACAAGGTCTATAGAAATTTAGCGAATCCATCCCTATGCTATTTTACTAATCACTTTTGGAAGTTATGGTTTATTAATTATAGCTGTGGTTCATCTCACTTCAAATTTCATTCACAATGTTGCCCACACACAGTCTGTTGATGTTTCAAGTGCTTATAGATACTAAATCACAAGGCAGTGTTTTTGAGGAGGTAAGTGAATAGAACTAGTATAAATGTACTCTAGTCCACTGCAGAGTAATTTTAACTTTAGTGAAGTTGAAGGACTTTGAAAATCTGGGGAAAAGTACCATTTAAATGTATGACTATAAAGGACTATACATTTTTGTATTGTTGCAGCCTTTTTCTTTCCTAAAGTATGTGCAAAATTGTTAACTCTAAAGGCACTTAAGTGCTGAATGCTGTGGAGATTGGGAAACCTTTTAAAGCCTCTGTTCTTTCGTGTTGAACAGCAAGACTGCTCAAAAGTCATCTGTGCTTTGCTTCTCCACGGTCGCTATAAGACTTTATGTAGGAGGTGAACTCATTTATGCCACAATTTTTTAAATACATAAAATAAAAAAGGTTTGTTTTCAAAATGCAGGGCCATGATGGGTGGTCAGCCTGGAGCTTGGCCTCTTAGTTCACACCGATGGATAGAAGCGAGAGACCGGGAGCTCTCAATGAAACGGTGATGCTATTTATAAGGCTCTGCGAGATCGCAATGTCCTGCTGATCCAGTGAAGCCAGCTCAAAGGGAATTGTCTTCAGAGACTTTCACAAACTTGGCCCAGCTCTGGGCACATGGCTCACCCCCTAGGACCGCCTCCTCACCCCCTCGCCGGCTGCCAACCCAGGACACTCCCCCGCGCCCTCGGAGGGCTGCCTACCTGTCTGCAGCACAGCCACGGGTCCCGTCCGGAGGGGGCAAGAGCTCTCGCGCGTGCAGCCAAGGGGCTGGCGCCAGGTCACGGGCGTCGCCCCTCCCCTGGGCAGCGCCGCACACCTGGGCGGCCAGCGGCGAGTCCCTGGCAGCCGCCCTACCCGCGGCGCTCTGCCCATCTTGAAGGGAAGTGGTCATTGTGGCCGGTCGGGGGGCTCCGGCGTCATGGGAGACCCGGCGCAGGGGAGAAGGAGGTCGGGTGGCGGGAGGCGAGGTGCCTGTTCGGCGGCCCGAGACTGCTGCAGGTGCGGTGGCCTCGCCGCCTGCGCTCCGGGCCCGGGCGGCTGAGACGCTCGGCCGAGCAGTCGGCGAGGCGGCGGGGGAGGGGAGGGGGCGGAGGAGGAGGGTGGGGAGAGGGGAGGAGCGGCCGGTGGGTGGGGGCCGCGGGCGGCGGGCGGCGGAGCGACGCGCGGAGGGGGCGGGGAGGGCGCCGAGCGCCTGGCGGGCCCCGCGTGGGGCCCGGGGCGCTCGAGGGCCCTGGCTTCGGTCCCCAGCCGCCCGCGCTGGGCCCTCCGCTGCCGGCGCCCGAGGCCCGGGCCGCCGCCTCTCCAGGTGGGCGCCGGAGCGCGAGGCTGAGCGCGGGGTCCAGGCGGGTCCCGCGCCGCTGGAGGCGGGGACCCAGCCGAGCCGGCTTTCGCGCCCGGCTAGCCTGGCGGACCGCAGGCGGGGTAGGTGGTCTGGGCTGCGCTGACCCCCGACCCTTCCATTCTTCCTGCTCTGCAATGTGAGATCACCTAAGCTGTTGCTGGGCCGCCATGACAGGCCCCACCGTGCCAGGAAGCCAGGGGGCCAAGGGGCCGTGGGGCTAGTTTTGCCCCAGTCCGTCCCCACGTGCTTTTTCCTCCTTCCACTCCGTAGCCGGTGACAGGGGTGGGGGAAATGGGGGTGGGGGGGGGGAGCCGGGAGTACAGTCAGTACAGAAAACTGAGATGTTTGAGAATTCTTAGCAAGGCATGAGTAAGCCTGATGGTGTCTTGAGAATTAGAAAAATGATTAATTTTCTTTTAGTAAGAACAGCTCTCGTTTAATGAGTCCCCACTCTGCCTTCTATCCCCTCTCACAACAACCTCATAAGTTAGATATGTACCCCATTTTACAGATAAGGAAATTGGGGAACAAAGCCATCAAGTACCTTCTGCAACATAGCACTAGTAATTGGTGCAGTCAAGCTTCCAACCCAGTTTCCTTCTCAAACCAGACTGTTGGAAATAGTAATTACATTATGCTCACCCTCTGGAATGCAGCGACCCTACTCTGAAATTCTGGGTGATAGTATGTTTCTTCCAGTAGTGCCCCCATCCCAGTGCACTGCTGAGGATTTCCAAATGGTTTACACACTCTTTGTTCTTTGACCAAATTAGGTAACATTTGTCCCTGGCATCCATTTCACCAGGTTTTCTTAACCTTTACAACCCCTACCCAGGAAAGGCAAACACTACCTCCTGAAGAAACCCGCAAAACCCCCTCCATATCCGTGCATTCCCTCCACCCCACCGCTCCCACCCATCACACACCATGCAATGGCACCAACCGCAGCTGACACTCCGGGGTTACTAACTCCCAGAGTTTACAGGGAAGAAACTAGGGGAAGCTCCATGGAGGCAGAAAATCTGAGTCAAAGAGCTTATGAAATCCAAGTTTTTCATTTTCCTGATGCCAAAATTAAGACCCAATAAAGAGCAGTACGTACTGGCCAGGGTCACACGGTGGGTGTGATCTCCAGGATACTTTATAACAATGTAATTGCCAAGCCAGGACAAAACAGTAGCTCTCCTGAGTGCTAAAATTAATAATACTAATGAGGATAGCTAACATCTCTTGATGCTGTGTTCCAAGCAAAGCCCTCACTCACATCCAATTCCCTGAATTATGGCCTGGATTCTATGGGTTTATAAACGATGAAATGTAAAAGCGTACAGATATGTGGAGGTCATTCCAGTAAAATGAAAAAGAGTTATGTACGCGTATTTGCGGATAATTTGAACTAAAGACGTACCGAAAGAAATAAACTTTTATCATCATCATCATCATCATCATCATCATCAACATCTCTATTTTCATCCAATTGTTGCAGGCAGCCATTTCTCCTCTAAAAATGATACCGTTTGAGCATTCTAACCGGAGAGTCAATGACTGAAGTTTCTTTCCTCCCTACTTTCAACAACCCCCCCCCCCCCACACACACACACACAGCAAGCTGGTCTTTTTTGTTAAATGATAGGTGACAGCTGTGTATATCTTTGGAATCACTAGAAATACTTTTTCTAGTATTGTAAATATTGTATCTTGCTCTACTTCCCAGCATAAATTTTTAACTTCAAGAAAAAGTATTCATTGGTTGGAATGAGATCTCAATTGTGTCTCCCCTCTCCAGGCATTTTCTCACTTAGTAAAAATCCAGGGAGTATCCATTTACAGGCTTTATGCTCCTCCTCTAATCCCTATGGGTAAAAATTATAATACCTACAGTTATCAGGGGCCAAAAAGAAAAGAAGTCTCTAAGGAATGAGAACCTAAATAGTTTTGTCTTGTAAACTATTGTTAAATATTTAATTTATGCCCAGATACCTTGAGGATTTGTACCAAGAATTATTAGAATTAGCTCATTCACATTTTTTAAGCAAGCCAACAAAAGAATTAGTTTTTGAATCCAAGAGGTTTACAAAAAATGATTCTAAATAAAGCATTATGCGATGTAAAAGGTGCAGAAGACTATCAGACCTAGCACAGCCTAAGAGAATGCAGAGACATTCTTTTATCAAAAGGAGAGTTAAAAAAGGAGATTTTTCTTCCCATACATGACAAAGTTTGCTGAAACAATAAGGCAAATATCTTGGTACCCAACAACAAGTTCTCCCAGAGTGGCTGTTGTTCCTTTTACCTTAAGCCTATAAAATTCCAAAGGAAGCAGTTTGTCTCCTGGCTCCACCCCCGCTATGAGTCTTTTCTGCCCCTTTACGCCTCCCTCACCTGTCTCTCCCCAGGGATCCTAGCCTTCCTAGCTCTCAAGAAAAATGTGTCCTTGCTTTACTCTCCCTTTCTTATCAAATCAAATTTCTTAACCCTTTATATTGGGAAGGATAATACACATACAGAAAAGAAGTTCACAAACAAAATTGCGTGATGACTTACCACAAGGCAAACACTGATGTCAGATTACGAAAGCATTACTCTTATTCCTCCAAAAGCCCCTCCCACCAATCCAGATCTTCATAACAATCGACTCAGAACCATAAGTATCCATCCCTAAGCACAATAGAGTAGTTAGTCTGCTGTTGACCTTTATATAAATGGAATCATACAGTATGACCCTTGTGCATATTATTCACGATATTCTTCCATGCTTTTACAAGCTGGTGCAGTTTTTTCATTGTACTGTATGTAAATACCACAATTTATCCATTCTACTGAAAAATATCTCGGCTATTTCCAGTTTTTGACCATTATTAATACTGCTGCAATGAGCATTTGGCACACTTCTCTTAGTACACAAGTGCATGCATTTCTGGATGGTCTATATACCCGAGTAACACTGTGAGGTTGTGATACCATGTTTCCCCGAAAATAAGACCTAGCTGGACAATCAGCTCTAATGCATCTTTTGAAGCAAAAATTAATGTAAAACCTGGTATTTATTGTATTATATTATATTATTATACCTGGTCATATAGTAAAATAAAACCGGGTCTTATAGTAAAATAAATTAATTATACCAACTTCCACACCACTAGCTATACATAAGTTTCCCAAGTTCTTCTATCCTTGAAAATCGGAATATTATTAGGATTTTTACAATAGACATTCTGGTGAGTGTATAGCAGTATCTCATGGTGGAATTTGACTTTTTTTTATGACTCAATGAGGTTGAGCACCTTTCCACATGATTGTCTGCCATTTAGACATCCTCTTTTGATAAGGACTAATTCAAGCCTCCCACCCATTTTCATGATGGGGTTGTCTGTCTTTTTCTTATTCTTTTTTAGGAGTTCTATTTGTATTCTAGTTACCAGCTCTTTAATTACCTTTTGTAAGCATATTCTACTATTCTGTGTCTTGCATCTTAGACCTCTTATGGTATCTTTTGATAAACAGAAGTTCTTAAGTACAATATAAGCAAATTTATCTTTTTATAATTGTTTTATGTACTGCTTAGAAATTTTCCCTAAATATTCCAAAAATTTATTGTTTTACCTTTCACATTTAAATCTCTGATCACCTGAGACTGATTTTTTGTGTGTGGGTCCAGCTATGCGCGTTTTTTTTTCAATCAACAATTTGAAAAAACTCCCAGAAGAACTGTGTAGCCTAAAACAGACGATGTGAATGGACAGTATGGATAAGTATAGTACAATATTTGTACAATAAGTATATTTTCTTTCTTATGATTTTCTTACATCATTTTCTTTTCTCTAGCTTACTTTATTGTAAGAATACAGTATATAATGCATAGACAAAATAGGTATTGATCTACTGTTTATGGTATCAGTAAGACTTTCAGTCATCAATAGGCCATTAGTTGTTAAGTTTGGAGGAAGTCAAAAATTACACATGGATTTTCTCAAAGTCAACTGTGTCTTTAATTTGCTGCAATCATGTTTTATGGTTTTCTGCATAGTTACCTTGCACATACGTATTGTTAGACAAGTCCTTAGATATTTGATGTTTTTATACTATTTTATTTTCTTTTTATTTTTTTATACTATTTTAGATAACTTTTTAAAATTTGATTTTCTATCATTTGTTGTGATGAGAAAAACAACTGATTTCTGTATTGATCTTTTTAATCCACACTTTCACACTTTAATTCTAAAAATTTAACTGAAAACATTTTTAGGTTTTCTATATACATGACCATTCTATAATTAATGACGGTTTTCTTTATTGTCTTTCTAATTTTTATATCGTTTATGTCTTTGTCTAGTCTTATGATACGGCTTAGGAATTTCAGTACAAAAGATTCTAGTCTTATTTCTGACCTCAAAAGGATAGATATTAAATATAATACTGTCATACCTTTATTATAGATACCCTTTATCAGTTAAGGGGAGAAGATTCCCTCATATTTCTTATTTGCTAAGAATTTTATCACAAATGGATATTGAATATTATTAAACAGCTTTTCTGCACCTACTGAGTTGATCATATGGTTTTCCTCCTTCATTCTATTAAAGTAGTTAATTATGTTGTTTTTTTAAATGGTAAACTAAACTTACATTTATAAAATAAACCCTACTCATTCTTTTTTATATATTTTTGATAAGTTTGCTGGTATTTTGTGTATAATGTTTTCACCTATGTTCATAAATGAGAATGGCCTATAATTTTCCTTTCTTGTAATATTCTTATGAGGTTTGTTGTAGGGTTGTGATGGCCTCATCAGAGAGTACATGATATTGGGGTTATTTGTTCCTTAATAGCTGATACACTTTACTTGTAAAGCCATGTGGCCCTGTGGTTTTCTTTGTGGGAAAGCTTTTAATAAATGACTCAATGTTTCATAATTTAAGAGGAATATTCTGAATTATGTCTTTTAGTGTCAATTTTGACAAACAATATTTTCTAGAAATGTATCTTTCATTGAAATTTTTAAATGTTTTAGTACAAAATTATTCATATTTTCCTCTTAACTTTTAGTACCATAAAGCTTCATTGTGTTGCTCTTATTCCTAACATTGGATATTTATTTGTGCCTTCTCTCTTTTTTCATTTATTATATTCACCAGAATTTATCAATTTTAAAGCTTTTCAGGAATGACCTTACTTTGTTTGTTCTATCTTGTTTATTTCTAGTCTTACCTTTTCTGTTTTCCTCCTTTTACTTTGTTTTTATTTGCTGTTCTTTTCCCCCCCTAAATTTTGACATGGATGCTTATAGCTCATTAATATTTAGCTCATCATATTTTCTAATATTCACATTTTAAGACATATATTTCTTTCCAGGTATGACCTTAGCTATATCCCTCGAGTTTAATAAGTTGTATTTTCACTATCATTCAGTTCAGAATATTTTATAGTTTCCATTGTAGTAGAGACTTTTCTACTGTCTTTTTGTTTTGTTCTTTTTTAAATATATCGTTTAATTACCTTGTTGTCACAGAATACTCTCTGATTTCAGTCTTTTGAAACTTGTTGAAACTAGCTTTATGGCCCAGCATAAGGTTAATATTTATATTATGTGTGTGGTTGAAAAGAAGGTGCGTTCCGCAGGTAGATTCATTGTTATATGTAATATGTCACTTAGGTCAAATGTGTCAACAATGTTGTTTAAATTCTCTGTATTTGTACTGATTTTATTTGTTCTATCATTTCCTGAGAGATATTATATTAAAATATCCCACTATGATGGTAGGCTTTTCATTTTTATATGTTATTTTTGCTTTGTATGTTTAAAGGTTATATTTTAGAGGTTAATTTTAGTATATTAATTTACAAATTTAAAATTATTAGGTCTCCTTGGTAAACTGAAGCATTTAATATTTTTAAGTGTCCTCCTTTATCTCTAGTAACTTTTCTGCCTTCAAGTCTTTGTCTACATTAATCAGTTTGGCTGATATTTTATGGTAAGTAACCTTTTTCCACACTTTCAGTGTCAATATCGTTTTATCTCCTTATTTTAGAAGTGTCTTTTCTAAATGACATGTGATTAGGACTTTTTGCTCATTTGGTTTTTATCCAAGATTCAAGGTATGACAATTAAGTTTGCGAACTTGTTGCAAAGATGTTGCTAACCTTTTTTTTTGCTATCAGAGGGATTATTCATTATGAATTTGTACCACTGGACAAACAGTTAACCAGGTTTACTATTTGGAAGTGCTAAAAAGGCTGCATGAAAAAGTTAGATGATCTGAACTTTTCGCCAAAAAATTCATGGCTCTTGCATCACGACAATGCACCAGCTCCCACAGCACTGTCTGTGAGGGAGTTTTTAGCCAGTAAACATATAACTGTATTGGAACACCCTCCCCACTCACCTGATCTGGCCCCCAGTGACTTCTTTCTTTACCTGAAGATAAAGGAAATATTGAAAGGAAGACATTTTGATGACATTCAGGACATCAAGTGTAATATGATGATAGCTCTGATGGTCATTCCAGAAAAATAGCTCCAAAATTACTTTGAAGGGTGGACTAAGCGCTGGTGTTGGTGCATAGCTTCCCAAGGGGAGTACCTCGAAGGTGACCATAGTGATATTCAGCAATGAAGTATGTAGCACTTTGTCTAGGATGAGTTCGCAAATTTACGTGTCAGACCTAATATATATTTTTTAATCCATTTATGAGTTAATGGACATTTGGATGGTTTCCTCTTTTTAGCTGTTGTGAATAATGCCACAATGAACATTTGCATACAAGTTTTTGTGTGGACATATGTTTGCATTCCTGTTTGGAATTGCGGAGCCATATGGTAACTTTATGTTTAATCTCTTGAGGAACTGCCAGAATATTTTCCAAAGTGTCTTCACCATTTTACTTTCCCACCAGTAATGTATAAGAATTCCACTTTCTGCACATTTTGACTAACACTTGTTATTATCTGTCTTTTGATTATAGCCATCTCAGTGGGTCCCTAGTACAATCTCATTATGGTTTTGACTTGCATTTCCCAGGTGGCTAATGATATTGCACATCTTTTCATGTGCCTATGGGCCATTTATATATCTTCTTTGGAGACATGTCTGTTCAGAAACTTTCCTCATTTTTTTAATTGGGTCGTTTGTCTTCTTATTATTGACTGGTAAAATTTTTTTACATATTCTGAATACAAGTCAATTGTAAGATTTGTAACTTGCAAATATTTTCTCTCATTTTGTGGGTTGTCATTTCATTTTTTGACATCTTTAAATCACAACGTTTTTAATTTTGATAAAGTCCTATATTTTTTCTTTTGACTCTTTGTGCTTTTGGTGTCACCATTAAGAAGGCCAAGGTCACAAAGATATACTATATATTCTTCTAAGAATATTAGAGTGTTAGCCCTTACATTTAAGTCTGTGATACATTTTTGTATTTGATGTAAGAATGGAGTCCAATTTTATTATTTTACATGTGTCTGTCCAGTTGTACCAGCATCATTTGTTGAAAATACTAGTTATTGTTTTTGTTTTTTGGTGGTTTATTTGTTTGTTTTGTTTTATTATTGAATTGTCTAGGAATCTTTGTCAAAAATCAATTGACTGTTAATATGAAGGTTTATTTCTGAACTTTCTAATCTATTCCACTGATCTATGTTTTTCTTATGTTAGTACTATACTTTTTATTATTGTAGGTTTGTAGTAAGTTTTGGAATTGAGAATTGTGAGAACAACTTTGTTCTTTTTTTAGGATTGTTTAAGCTATTCTGAGTCCCTTGAATTTCCTCTTGAATTTTGATATCAGCTTATCGGTTACTGCAAGGGAGCCAGCTGAGATTTTGATAGGTATTACGTTGAATCTGTGGTTCAATTTTGGAAGTATTGTCCTCCTAAAAATATTGTCTTCCAATCCATAGACATGGGATCTCTCATCATTAGCTCTTTTTTAGTTTCTTTCAACAATGTTTTGCAGTTTCCAGATTATAAATGTTGTACTCCTTAATTTATTACTAAGTACTTCATCTTTTTTATGTTAACGTAAATGGAATTGTTTTCTTAATTTCATTTTTGTATTGTTCATTTCTAGTTTATATAAATAAAATTTATTTTTGTACATTGAGCTTGAATCCTGCAATCTTGCCAAACTAATTTATTAGTTCTAATAATGTTTTGTTTTTATTTTACTAGATTCCTTAGTATTTTATGTACACAATATCATGCCATTTGCAATTAGAGACAATATTAGTTCTTCATTTCCAAAGTAGAGACTTTTTTTTTTTGGTCTCTCTTTTTTCTTCTTTTCTTTTTGCCTAATTGCCCTGGCCAGGAACCTCCAATACAATGTTGAATATAAGTAGTGAAAACAAATATCCTTGTCTTGTCTCTTATCTAGGGGAAAATATTCAATCTGCAGCATTAAATATGATGTTAGCTGTGGGTTTTCGCAGATCGCTTTTATCAAGTTGAAAAAGTTAACTTCCATTCCAAATTTTTGAGTGTTTTTATTATGAAGAAGGGTAGGATTTTCTTAAATGTTCTTTTCTGTTCACCTTCATATTTAAATGATTTTTTTTGGCTATACAATTCTTAGTTGGAAATGCTTTCATTCAACACTTTAAATATATTCCTGAATTGCTCTGGCTTAATTGTTTATATTGAGAAATCAACTCAGTATAATTGTCATTAATTTTGAATGTAATTTGACCCCTATCAACTCCCTTAAGATTTCCTTTTTTCTTGGTTTTCAGCAATTTTACTGTGATGTACCTACATCAGGATTTCTTTGTATTTATTTCTCTTACAATTTGTAAGTGCTCTTAAATAGTGACATAATTTTGTGTGTGTGTGTGTGTCAATTTGGAAATGTTTTCAGCCATTATCTCTTTAAATTGTGCTTCTTGCCCTTTCTCTCTTTTCTTCCTTTCTGGGATCCTAATTATACACACTTTAGACCTTACTTGTCTTTTAACCTTTTTCATGTATTATCAACTTTTTAATTTCTTCCTGCTTTATTCTAGGTATTTTTTTCCTGACAAATCTTTATTCAGCTGAGTCCAAGATATTAATAAACCCATAACAAAAATACATAATTTTGGTTATCTTCCTTGTTGAAATTATCAATCTTATTTCCTCTCCTTGAAAATAATAGGTGTTATTTAGAATATGTGACTGATAATGCCAATATTTGAAGCCACTGTGTGTCTACTCTTTCTGCTATATTTTATTCATGTCTTATTTTCTCTTTGAGCACCTGGTTATGTATTTTCATAACTTTAAGAAATATTTGAAGGCCTAGGGTGATGCTAGCATCCTTTAGAAAAGATTATATTTACTTCTGCTGGTTCCTAGAGCATGAGCACTCTGGAGTTACCTCATCTGGAACTGATGCAAAGCTGAGCTCTAGGGGCCCTAAAAGACTTACCTACTTCTGATTTGCCATTACTGCTATAGTGCATCCTAAATCAACGGGTGTTCACCAGGTCTCCTTTCTCTGCATTGATAATGCCCTATTGTCGTAGCCCTCACAAGAGTATAAACAGTTGCTCAGCCTTCCTACTATCCTCTAGAATCAATAAATGCTGTATTTGATGTCTTTTCATCAAATTTTAACCTATTATATTTTATTCCTTTAGACAGGATTTCTATAGCCCCCTTGTTTACAGCTAGCTCTGCTAGCAAAGCAATTTGTAATTGTGGGAAAGGCTTACGCATCTTCCATCTAATCTAGGAGCCATATTTTTTTCAGTGACTTTTAAAAGATTAAGTCCACACCGGAGTAACATAAAGCACAGGAGGGTAACACTAACAATTTAAGTTCTTTTCAGACAGAAGGGTGGTGCTGTGGTCAGCTAGTGCAGGACCTACTTTCTAAGAACACACTCTATTGGGGATCCCATTACCTTCTGATAAGTGGCCCTCTGCCATGAATGGCCATTTTAAATAATCTTTGTGCTTAATTTAAAATGAAACTTCTAGGAGCAATAACTGAGTTCACATGCAAAGCTACCTGTACTTCTTCTACATTTATTCGTTTGTCTCCTACGACAGCCTTCAGAGGCTCAACCCGATTTATGTAAAAATTTTGCATGGTTAGAAGTTCCTGTAGGGCCCCAAGTAAGTCCCATTACTACAAGTGTTTCAGCAAATGCATAATATTCCTCCCAGTGTTGCTCTTGCTTTGCTGGAAGAAATGTGTGACTCCAAAACTATCATGACATTTTTATGAGCTACATTCAGTACAATATAATTTTTTTTAAGTGGAAAAGAAAACCACAGCAGTACTCCCGAGTGCATGCTTAATTCTCCAGCCCTGGAAGCGTGATTTTTAGTGAGTGCCTATCAACACACCTGTGCATCCCTGCCTTTATTAGATCAAAAACGTGCGCTCTCGCCCTTTCCCTGCTGCGGCCGCAGCCATGAGTATGCTCAGGCTTCAGAAGAGGCTTGCCTCCAGTGTCCTCCGCTGTAGCAAAAAGAAGGTCTGGTTGGACCCCAATGAAACCAATGAAATCGCCAACGCCAACTCCCGCCAGCAGATTCGGAAGCTGATCAAAGATGGGCTGATCATCCGGAAGCCTGTGACTGTCCATTCCCGAGCTCGATGCCGAAAAAACACTTTGGCCCGTAGGAAGGGCAGGCATATGGGCATAGGTAAGCGAAAGGGTACTTAGCCAATGCTCGAATGCCTGAGAAGGTAACCTGGATGAGAAGGATGAGAATTCTTCGCCGACTGCTCAGAAGATACCGTGAATCTAAGAAGATTGACCGCCACATGTATCACAGCCTGTACCTGAAAGTGAAGGGTAACGTGTTCTAAAACAAGCGGATTCTCATGGAACACATCCACAAGCTGAAGGCAGACAAGGCTCGCAAGAAGCTTCTTGCTGACCAGGCTGAGGCCCGCAGGGTCTAAGACCAAGGAAGCACGCAAGCGCCGTGAAGAGCGACTCCAGGCCAAGAAGGAGGAAATCATTAAGACTCTGTCCAAGGAAGAAGAGACCAAGAAATAAAGCTCCCTCTCTTTTACCTGTACATAGTGGCCTGTACTTAAACTCAGCTTTTCTAGCCATTGTCCAGTATATGGATCAATCATTCAATAAAATAGCTTTCACCTGCCTAAAAAAAAAAAAAAAAAACGTGCACTCTCTTAGACTCCTCAGCTACAGATGGGTCACAGAGCTTCTCCCACTGACTTTTTAAAGTATAAAATGCAGCTATTCTATATTTCAACTTTTATTACTTTCAGTGACTGGATGTAGTTCCCTTCTTATCAATTATTTTTTGAAATATTAAACAAATTAAGTATGTCTTATTTAAACAGCAATGCCAGGAAAACCAAAGGCTAGCTTTTGAGTGAATGTCTTAAGCATTTAAGTTACTTTAAAAACAGCAAAAGCAAAAAGTTCAAATGGGGCAAGGTATAGACATGAAAATTCACTTAAGGAACACTCTGCAGGACTTGAAATTTCAAGTAACAGCTTTTAAACCAGCAATGTGCCATGTGTTCAGGCTGACGGAAATCTGACAGTATAACTAAAGAAATGCTAACATACACTTCTTTTTCTCAAGATTCTCTTTTAGCTCACATCCTAAGGAACTTAGATTTTCCAAGGAAATCAGAACATACCTGCGAAATTGGAATGCTTGTGTAGTCAGTCTCAGTGTCAATATCGTAGTACATTTAAGCATGTATACAGATCCCAAAAGTTTGCATTCTGTGTGTGATCACTACCCTTGGCTTTCGTTTATTTTGCTTTCTTTATTGTCAGCAATTGACTTTGACTTCTTGCTGCATATATTTCATTGTGGCTGTTATTTTTATTGTTACCTTGCAGGATGTTTTCAAGTCACCCCCAACCTCAACCCCAATCAAATGTTTTTGGAATGAACCAAGTGATGGATAGATGGATAGATAACAACACAGGGATGCACTCCTTAACGGTGGGGATATGTTCTGAGAAATGAGTCATTCGGTGATTTCTTTGTTGTATGAACATCATAGGTGAACTTACACAAACCTAAATGGTATAACGTACTCCTGTCATTGTATGTGCGGTACTTTTATATGCCTGGCAGGGTGAAGGTAGGATTGTCTACACCAGCATCACCACAAACACTTGCGCAGTTGCAGTGTGAGCCCTGGCCTTCTCTTTGTAAAGCAAGTGCCTGACTTAAGCTTCGATTGCCCAGGCCTCCACTTCCAAGAGGCATCCACTTCGACAAAGGCTATCTCGAATAAACACCTTGCCAGCCACTGGACTTGATAAAGAGCCAGGATTAAGAGTCAGGCCGCCTCTCCCACTGAGACACCTTTGTTTTAGATCTTGGTTGGTTTGATAACTGATGATTTTGGGGGCTACTTGTTTTTTCTCTTCCCACACTTTAAATTATTATGTTTTAAATTGACCAATTCAGAGTGAATCTGTAAAACTCTTGGCACCCAACCTCAACCCCAATCAAAGCTGTGCCCCGGCCTCCTGCTCATTCTGCCTCTCTCTGTGCCCCCGGCCTGCCTTGTACACCCCCAGGCATGTAAGTAAGAAATTATTTTTTTCTTCCAAGTTTACTAACAGTTATCACTGAAGGGTGTCTTGCAATCATAATAGGAACCATAAGGGTTGGTCCAGTTGTCACATGGGTTTGGAAGGGGAAGCCATCTGTGGAAGCTCCCAGGTCCCAGGTGAGCGCCCCCAGGTGCTACTATAGATAGACTGAGCTGGACAAAACAGTAATGCCTGCTCTAGGACCTCTCCAGTATGGTTACGTCACCAGGCAACAGGAATTTTTCAGCTACGTTATAATCTTATGGGACCACCATCGTATATGCGATCCATTGTTGCCGGAAACATTGTTATGTGATGCCTGACAGTAATAATTAACAGCTTAGAATTATTACTACCTACTCTAGAGTTTTTAGAACGGCTAAATGGACTTCAGAGTGGGGATGGACAAAGCCAGAGAAACATTATTTTGTTAAGGCTATTCTGACCCTATATTTTCCCTTCTACCCATGCCCAGTCAGTTTGTCTCGGGGATCTCTCTTTACTGAACATTCAAATATCAAAGGGATAGGAGGGACTAGAGATGAGAGTTCAATCTCTCTTCTGCTGCAACCTGAGTACTACTTAAGTCTCATGCCAACCAAGGCCTGCTTCGCATGGCCTCTTCCCATCCCCATCATCTGTCTTATATAAGGGGGTTTGCCCAGCGTGCAGATGATGCCTAGATAACATGCATGCCCTTGTTTAAGAGTAAGACGAGTCATTCATTCCTTTCTTAAATGTACGTGCAGAGTGGATTGTCTACTGGCTATGGTGTTCTACCGGAAAGCCAAACCAGGCCTTGTCTCAGCCTTCAAGTTTAGATAGTAGATTGGCAAACGCATAATTTTATAGGACTACAATCCACAACTTAAAAGTAGTTGTGGAAATAATGACATTCTAGGCTCAATGCTAAAATGTTTGACCCTGAGCTGCTATTTTGCCTAATGGAAGATACTCGGTTGAGTACATTCTTTCTTATGCAGTGATTTCTCTTTGTCACTTGAGGATTCATAAGTCCTGATCAAAAGTCCAGACTTCTATTCCTTTCTCTCATTATCCTCAGCCTCGCTGTGAGATAACATCTTGTACAGTGATCTGTGGCAAGCACTTTCATTCCTACCTTTAAGATCCATAGAAATAGTTGGAAGCCTCTATTCTGAAATTTTTTCAGAAATTGAGGAAAGTAGGAGAATGGTATCATTCTGGGTATTATTCTCTTGAACTTGATATTCCTGGTGCGATCTCTTTATACACATATATTAAGAAAGAAAGTCTATCTTCCTGTTTTAGAGATTGACCCATCTGGCTATCAGACCCAAGTCCACCAAACATTTAAATCTTTTCTACTTCTCTTTCTGATTCCATACAGCTACCTGGTTAGACCATGTTGAGGGGTCAGTTTGCTTGACAGTTACATTTTCAGTATAAATAAGAAATTGTTTTCCTGGTTGCATACATCAGTGTTAAGGGTGTTGTTAACAAGAGTCATATCCATCAATCCAATCCATTCCAGGTCATGTCTGAATCTGCAAAGTAGAGGACTAGATTCTAGGCGGAGGTGAATTTAGACTCTAATACTGTTAGCTCCATGAAGGCAGGGACTGTGTTTATCTTGTTTATCACACTATAAAGTACCTGCTCCTTTGTTGGCATTTGATATATCTGAATGAATGCAAATCCTACCTTCTCAGACTTCTTGGTAGCCATGTAACTGGCCTCTTTCCTGATGACATCAATGAGACCACACAGGATTTCTTTTGAACTTCTTGTTAAACTGTATTATTCCCATTTTATAGATGTGAAAACCAAGACTTAAAGTAGTCAGATAACTTTCCTATTGCCACAGAGCTAACAGAATGATTTTGGAATCTAGACATCGAAAGTTCCAAAGCCCATATACCCTTTCCATTGCATCATGGTGCCTGCCCATAGGAATAAATCAACAGTTAGAGATCATAGCTAAGCTCCATCTATCAGATAAAGCTTCTAAGCGAAGATTCAATTTGAACTACGTTTTTAAGGCTGTGCATTACTTCAAGCTAGAGACAGGATGCATGATATCAGCAAAGATGATGGGACAAGGTACTGCATGTTATATTGGGGAAATATTAAGTAATACAATTTAACTGTGTATAAGCTATAAGTGATAGGATGATGGGCAATGAATCTAGATAAGTATAACATCATTAACTTCTTGAACAGCAGACTAAGAAATTTGAACATTCAGCCATCAGTAAACCAATGCAAACAAAGGTTTTGAAAGAAGATATGAAACATAATTAAAGCTATTCTTCAAATTGACATGTTCCTCGGTTGGAAATAAGAAGACTAGTTAATATGTTATGGATAACAGTGCATGTGACGATAGTAAGGATGGGACCATAAGAGAGGAAGCAGAGGATTCAAAGAGCTCTGAGTCTCAAAGCAACATAGGTAGGCAAAGGGAGCATTCATAGAAACAGACAACTTGAACTGATAATGGAGGAAGATGATGCTTTTGGTTTTGTGACATTTAGTTTGTGTTACTTGCAGTATACCCACATGTAGATGGCCAGCAGAAAGTCTGAATGTGAGCCTGTAGCTGGAAAAGTCTCAGCTTGAGTCACTTATTTGGGATCCTGCAGGGAGGCAATAATTGAAATCATGGGGTAAATGAGATTATCAGAGGCAAGGGTATGAAAAGGAAAGAGTAAAGGCTTGCACAAACCTCAGGCGGGAACATTTAGGGGGCAGAAGGAAGAAGGAAAAGCCTCAAAGTAGACAGAGAAGGCGCAGTCAACGAGGTAGGTAGTTATTACTTCCCTCAGGGGGTTATTTCTGCTAGCTTCAAGACTGAGAACTACTGTCTTCGTTTAATGATAGAAGATGATGAAAATAGCTAGGAGGAAGTAAGTTGGTAAATATGGATTAGGCCAAGGCAAATTTGATGAGCTGAATAGAAATTTTTTGTGGCCATTTACTTTTAAAACAATTTTTACAATGCTACTTCAAAACTGGTTTATTTTCCCAGGCTTTCCACCCCCTATTTTGAATAAAAGTAATAGGCAATGCTAATGGATGATGGATTCCTCATTCATTCTTAAAACATTCCAGAATATTCTAAGCCAACCTTTAGACTTGCTTGATTCAAATATGAATTGAATTATTAGCAATTGATGTTATAATATACTTTGCATTGAAAATAATAAATTGAATGACTTTAATCTCAGCTATTAATATACTCTTTTATTTTTCTAATATTTGACTGGGAAATACTAATCCCTCTTTACCCTCTGGTTTCCAATCTTTAGTAAGTTAGATAATGTCATTTTACTTTTTAAAAATTCCAATTTGACATATAAGTAATATATGCTTCTCTGTCTTTTCATAATGCTTTAAGTCACAGAGATGCTATTCTGTGTTCAGATATTTTTGATAAGCACACAGAATATTTCTATTGTTTCAGTATGTGATACTCTTATAGAAAGCAAACAAAAAATGAAAAAATAACTTTATTGCTCAAGATCAAAATTTACTCACTCAGTTTTAGTAAGACTGCATATTTCACAGCTTTTTAAAATATATTTGCTAATCTGGGCTTGTTCTATTTGAATAATAAACAGAGGCTTTGGAACAAGCCTCAATAGTAATATCTATTATTAATTTTAACTGATATCAGAACCCCTGAAAGGAATATGTATAAATGCATAGATTATTTAGAAAGTGTCCGTAATATCTATGTTTATTTGTTATTGTTTTTTTAAAGAACATTTTGATTGGCAAAAATAAGAAAAAGAATCAATATCATAGTAAACATGTTTAGGAGAAGGCAACTACAATAAAAAGTAAAAAAAAAAAAA
Organism: Rhinolophus ferrumequinum; assembly: GCF_004115265.2. Lineage (NCBI taxonomy): Eukaryota > Metazoa > Chordata > Mammalia > Chiroptera > Rhinolophidae > Rhinolophus > Rhinolophus ferrumequinum. The sequence goes on along the minus strand of NC_046291.1, from coordinate 58,437,598 downwards.
AGATGAGAAACACCCAATGGCAATTTAACAGAGTGGTATCCAAAGTCATATAACTCATTATAGTGAAGATGAAACAACTGTAATTATTTCTTGCCTAAAAATTGGAAAACGAATTTGATCATACTAGTCTTTAATATAGATGTTTACAGTGCATCCTCACTTCTTGTGTATATCAGCAAGGAATAGATCATACAATGTGTGCAGGGTATACTGAGAGCATACTGTGACATCCAAAGTTTTTTGAGAATGACTCCATCACTCCTGGGTTCCCTTTCAGCATTTGCCATGTACTGCAATTTCCTTGTCCCATTAAATGAGCTTTAAAATGTATGACTTGAAGTATTATAACTTTTAAATACTTTCTAATGAGGAGGGCAATGACCACCAGATTGTCTTTTCCTACTAAGAAGTGCACAAGTTATTTCATTGAAGTACTTGCTGTTGAAATTAAAGGTGAGTTATACACATTTCTTTTACAAATTAAATTAGTGCTCCAAATTTGCTGAACTTTGCTGCAATACAAGTAGGCGCGTCTTAATAAAATGCTACCTTGTAGATATTTTTTGAGAAAATACATATTTTAATCCATCCCCTCAAGATAAAGTTGATATTTAACAATGAGTTCTTCACTAACTGTCTTTGGGAAAAACTCATTAATATAGAGAAAGCATTTTAAAAATGAATCTTCAGAGATGTTTCCATTGTTATGTGGTTTTGCTGCACTTTAACAACAGATATAAATATGTCATCTGTAAGTACTGTCATAGCTGCTCTTAATTAAAACATAACTAACATTTTATAATCTGTCCAAAAACTTTCTAAATGAACATTTCAGTGGATCTTGAACTCATTGCTAAAAATATAACAACGCAACAACTTCTGATTAGGTGTCAAAAACAAGTGATTTGTGCCCAAGAAGATACCGGGCTCTGAATTGCAATACAATGTTTGCATAATTGGTAGATGGGATTGAAAAACGAGTATGATGATTTCCTAAGTGCTTCTTTTGATGTATTTGTTCCATTGGAATATACAGATTTTTTTGTGAAGGATCTTTTTCAGCTATGTTAGCCCTTAAAACCAAGTTTAAAAGCTTGACTCTCAGATCACTAAATGTTAAAATATGACTTTCATATAAATTCAGCATATTCAATTATATTGTTTTCACTAAAAATAATTATCAATAACTTTATTAAGAGGAAAGATTTTATGTATCATTAAAAACTTTTAAAATTATTTAAAAATTATTTCATCTTTAATCTAGCCTTCAAATTTTTCTATTTATATATTTATAGCTAAGTATATGTTATATTTCATAAAATGTAATAGTATAGTTGTATATATATTACAAATAAATATATACCTACAGAATACACAAAATTTTTTCACTATTATGGGTTCACCATTCAAATACTTTACAGTCCACTAAATTAATAAACTAGAATAAACAAAATAAAATGTTTTTCTGTGACAGTATTAATTGCATTGAAGAATAAAATAAACAGTACCCTAGTATCTGTTATCATATAAGCACCAAGGAGGGCTGCATTGACTTTCATGGGCCCTAATGAATATATTAATATTATTTGTTTTCTCTAACCTAAAAGTTATTTGTTTTTTTTTTTATTTTTAGATAAATTAAAACATTTTTATGAGCCCCTAAAAGTATTGTGGGCCCTAGGTATGGTGCCACATGGATAAATTGGCCCTGGTACCAATACCATAAAAGATAAAATAAAATTTCTTAGATTTCAGTTTCATTACTGTACTCTGTTTGGTACAAAATAAGCCACACATGAGGACCAGATATACTTTATAAGGTATAGGGTTAATGTCACCACAACAGATGTGTTTTCTCCAAGTAATTCCTCAAAGATATTATCTTCCTGTTTATAAGATGTGGATTCCTCACAACAGCAACCAGGACAAAAGAAAGGGGAGAACACGGACCTGAAGCTACGACCTAGGAACACATAGCAAACAAAGACAGAGTATGTGCAGATAATACTAGAATTAAAAAACAACAACAAAAAACAAGCCAGGTAGTGAGGAGGTCTACTCGTTAATTAATTTAATTAAAACCCAATCTCCTTCCCAGAGCCTACAGGGCTGAGCCATCCCATGCTCTCTTCCATCCCCTCCTCGTTGTCCCTCTGCCATGCTCCTATCACACTGGCCTTCAAACAGAAACACACAAAGCTCACTCCAGCCGAAAGGCCTTTGCTGAGACACTCTCTCCCACATTAGGGTAAAGCTGCTCCTTTGTGTCATTTAGGCCTCTACTTACATGTCCTCTCCCCAGAGTCTTTCCTCGCCTCCCTACCCCTCAATACTCTGTTATAACACCCTATCTTATTTTCTTCTTAGTATTTACCATTGTCTGACTCTGTCTTGACCATTTATTCATTTGTTTATTGTCTATTAACCCAAATGTAATATGAGCTTCATGGTTACAGAGGGAATGTCTGCCTGTTCAACTGTAGCTCCTCAGTGCCTAGAACTGCCAGGCATTCAAGAAATACATATGGAATAAAAATTTGGCTCCATTTATTTATTTATTTTTTATGTTGCCATGACTATATATAACTGTAATTGTAGCCACAATTAATAAACATTTATTGAGTACTTGTTCTGTAGCAAGCGTATTTCTAAGTGCTTTACAAGCACTAACTCACTTAATCCTCACAGCATACCTATAAATAGGTATTATAATTAATAATTATACCCATTTTACAGATAAAGAACCTGAAGTATAGAGTTGTTATGTAATTGGCTGAGTTGGGATTTGATCCCAAGCAGTTTGATTCCAGACTTTGTATTTATAACTGATATATATTCTAATACATAGTTACCATAGACGATTCAGAAGTGCTTTTTTTTTCTTTTGAAAAATAAAGTCTAGATATTATTCTTTGGGAAATAATCACATTATTTATTCAATTGAGGGTGATTAAACTAAATCTACAGGTAATTTAAACTGAGAAACTATTGTGAAAAAAAAATGACTATTTGGAAGAAGATATACCTTCAAAGATCACAAAGGTCATTTATATACCTATACACATTTTCAGAGTGAAACTATTTTTTTAAATATTTTAATTAAAAATATAGATAACATACAATATTATAGTTTCAGGTATACAACATAGTTATTCAACATTTATATACCTAAAGAAGTGATCACTATGATAGGTCCAGGAACCATGTGATACCACACCACGCTATCACAATATTATTGACTGCATTTCCTATGCTGTATATTACATCCCCAAGACTTATTTGTTTTATACTTGAAAATTTGAACCTCTTATTTGTCTATACATTTACTCCCACTTTTTGATTTTTCAATTGTAGTTGATATTCAATATTATTTTATAATAATTTCAGATGTACAGCATAGTGGTTAGACAATTATATAATTTAAGAAGTGATTTCCCTGACTAGTCTAGTACCCACCTGGCACAATACGTAGTTATTACTGTATTATTGACCCTATTCCCTATGCTTTACTTTATAGCCCCATGACTATTTTGTAACTACCAATTTATACTTCTTAATCCATTCCCTTTTTTCACCCTGCCTCCCAAATCCCCTCCCATCTATCATCCCAATTAATCTAGGTCCCATCAGACAACATGAATAGATATTACAACATTATTGACTTTATTCCTTATGCTATACCCTACATCCCCATGACTACTGTGTAACAACCAATTTGTACTTCTTAATCGCTTCCATTTTTTCACTCACCTCCAAACCCCTCCCTTCTAGCAACCATCAAAATGTTCTCTGTATCTATGAGTTTGCTCTCTCTTCTGTTTGTTTGTTTTTTTGTTTGTTTTGTTCTTTAGATTCCAAAATCACATCTCTCTCTGACATACTTCACTCAGCACAATACCTTCCAGGTCCATCCATGTTGTTACAGATGGCAAGATTTCATTCTGTTTTGATGGCTGAGTAATATCCCATTGTATATATGTACCACCTTTTCTTTATCCATTTATCCATTCATTATTTACAATGGCCTCCACATCTTGGCCATTGTAAATATGCTGCAATGAACAAATGGATGCACATATCCGGTCAAAGTAGCATTTTGGTTTCTCCAGATAAATACCCAGAAGTGGGATTACTAAGTTCCTCTTTGTCTTTTGTTATAGTCTTTGTTTTAAAGTCTATTTTGTCTGTTTTATAAGTATTGCTACTCCAGATTTTTTCCGTATTTGTTTGTTTCCATTTTTATGGAATATCTTTTTCCATCCCTTTACTTTTAGTCTGTGTGTGTCTTTCGATATGAAGTAAGTCTCTTGTAGGCAGCATATATAAAGGTCTTGTTTTCTTATCCATTCAGCCACTCTATGTCTTTTGATTGGAGCATTTAACCCATTTATATTAAAAGTAATTGTTGATAGATATGTAGTTATTGCCATTTTATTATTCATATTTACCCCTACCTCCTTCCCTCCCTTCCTCCTTCCCTCCCTCTCTTACCCCCCACCCCCTCTCATTTTAAGAAGTCCCTTTAAGATTTCTGGTAATACTGGTTTGGTGGTGATGAACTCTTTTAGATTTTTCTTGTCTGGGAAGCTCTTTATCTGTCGTTTGACTCTCAATGATAGCTTTGTTGAGTAGAGTACCCTTGATTGTAGGTCCTAGCTTTTCATAACTTTGAATATTTCATGCCAATCCCTGCTGGCTTGCAAAGTTTCTGTTGAGAAATCAACTGACGGCCTTATGGGATCTCCCTTGGAGGTAACTATAACTGCTTCTCTTTTCTTGCTTTTAAGATTCTCTGTTTGTCTTTAATCTTTGGCATTTTTATTATGATGTGTCTTGGTGCGGGCCTCTTTGGGTTCATCTTTTGTGGGATTCTGTGCTTCCTGGATTTGTTTATTTCTTTTCTTTGCCAGGTTAGGGAAGTTTTCCATCATTATTTCTTCAAATAAGTTTTCAATTCCTTCCTCTTTTCTCCATCTGGTACCCTTATGATGCAAATGATGGTGCACTTAATGTTGTCCCAGAGGCCCCTGAAACTATCCTCATTTTTTTGGATTCTATTTTCTTTTTGCTGTTTTGAGTGGGTATTTTCTATTACCTTATTTTCTAAACTTCTGATTTGAACCTCTGTTTCATCTAACCTACTATGCATTCCCTCTATTGTATTCTTCATTTCAGTCATTGTACTCATTTCTGACTGGTTCTTTTTTATATTTTTTTATCTCCACTTTTATGTCTCTGATCACTGTGTTGAAGTTCTTCTTGAGAACATTGAGCATCCTTATAACCAGTGTTTTGAACTCTGCATCTAGTAGGTTGCTTGTCTCCATTTTGTTCTTTTTCCAGAGCTTTGTTCTGTTCTTTTATTTGGGAATTTTTGTTTGTTTGTTTCCCCATTTTGGCCATGTCCCTGTGTTTGTTTCTATGTATTAGGTAGGGCTGCTCTGTCTCCTGGCCTTTGTAGAGTGGCCTTATGTAGTAGGTGTCCTGTGGGGCCCAGTAGCTCAGTCTCCCTGGTCACCAGAGCCTGGTGTTCTAGGTGTGTCCCTTGTGTAGGTTGTGTGTATCCTCCTGTTATAGTTGAGCCTTGGTTGCTGTTTGCACATCAGTGGGAGGGATTGACCCTCAAGCTCATGGTTTGTGAAGACTGGCCATTACTACAGGAGGAGGTGTTGTGCAGGGGCTGACCCTATGGATCATGATTTGCTTTAGCAGGGCTCTGATGCCTGCCCAGTCTTCCCTTTGGATGTGTCATCCTTCTAGGTGGCCAGTATGCTTTGGCTTAGTCTGAAACTGGCCATTGGGTGTGCCAGCCCCAGGGTGTCCTGGGAGGGGAACAACTGCAGGCCAAGTTCACCTCAGCCTGTGCTCTGCCCGGAGCCACCTAGCATGAGGCACAAAGCAATCCATAAAGGGTCGCTGCCTGCACTGTGCTTGGAGGTGCCTCAAGAGGCCCAACTGTGAACCAAGGCTGGCTGCTGCTAGTGCCAGGCTTAGGTCTGCTCAGCAAGTGGTACAGGATATGTCAAATCCAGATGCTGCTTGTTTGGATTTTGTGAACCTTTGAGAGATTTTAGGAAAGTCTGCACCATGAGCCATAGCAGGATATTTGCATGGAAAAGCCATTGGAAGCTGCTTGGGTGGGCTGCTAGTTGGGTGGGGTGTAGCCTCAGAATCAAGGGTGGTGGGAACAAACAGTGTTAACCAGGTTGATGGAGACTCAGCTAAGGCAGTTGCCTAGTTCTGCATGCTGGGGAGGGCTCAACAAAGAAACAATGGATTCTTCTAGTTCCTCCATCTGGCAGAAAGCCCCTCCCCACCCCAGTCCTTGCCCTGAAGCCAGGCAACTCTGTTCCTCCTAATACGTCCCTGGTGCCTTTTGAGCTGCTGCCTCTGCGATGTAACTCAGAGCGAGTAAGTCCGTCAGCATTAAGTCCATATGTGGGCCCTTTAAGAGGAGCACCTGGAACTGAAGTCAGTGTAGTCTTCATCAGCCACTGGTTTTCACAACCAGAAATTATGAGGACTTCGCTCCCTGGCACTGGAACCCTGGGCTGGGAAGCCTGGTGTGGGGTTGGGACCCCTCATTCCTCTGGGGGTGGACATTCACAACTGATATCTCTCCTGATTTTTAATGGTCACACGTGGATGTGGGACAAGCCTATTCCGCATCTCTGCCCGCCCTACCAGTCTCAAAGGGGCTTCTTCTGTATGTCCTTAGTTGTAGGGCTTCAGTTTTGCTAGACTTCAGGTGATTCTCAATGATGATTATTCTGTAGTGTAGTTATATTTTTGATGTAGTCATGATAGTAGGTAAGCGCAGTGTTTTTCTACTCTGTCATCTTAACCAGAAATTCCCAATTGGACTCAATTTAATACCTACTTCAATCCGTCCTTTACCTTAATTCAAGCAGCTAAGTTCATAACGCTGCCTACCATGTGATTTTGCTTTTAAGGAATGTGAAATCTAATTCACCACCTAGTTTAACAAAATATATCTGAAAACTACAATCATAACAGCATAGTGTAGTACAACTAGGTAGCTGAGAAAAACCTGCCCAAACATCTTAAATGTTTGTATTTATTGGTGCCAATACACTTCATGTGAGTATGTGTCACAACATTTTTTACTAACTGAAACTCGGCTGTTACATAAAACATCTTTGTGCTGCATCTAAAACTTAGGTAACAGCCTGAGTGAAATGACATAATACATAATATACCTGGTGGTCATCTATCTGCTTCGCTTCTCAAAACTGGAGGCAACAGCAGAAAATGCAACATCTAATTTTTAAAATCTAAACAGGATCATTTTGGGGGCCTCTTTCACCAGCCACCTGCAGCTGTTCCCAAGCAGGGAAATATTTGAAGTGCCTCATTACCTATTTTCATTCTCTATGGGACAGTTGTGGGAAACCTACTGTCAAATGGATACTAATTGGTAATACTCAGGTTTAAAAAAAATTATGGAAGATGATTTCAAGTCCGCCGTCCCACCCCCATACACTGATTTTCACATCGGTCACGAGTCCTTCTGCTGGAACCTCTTCAATTTTCCATGCTCCCTGATCAAATTGCATTATCTACCCACCCCCACAAGCACTCACAAACTGATCAACCAAGAAGATTTATTTACTGATGATATTGTGCTCACTACTGTGCCAGAGCTTTGGGAGGTGAAGTGTAAAAAATCATTCCTGTTCTTGGAGAACTTATGGTCCAGATAAGAAACAAAATTAGTAGGCATAAAAAAGCATTGATAGATGCTAACTAGACTGACTGTGGTGATCATTTATCAATAAACACATGTATTAAATTATTTATGTTGTACACCTGAAGCTAATATAATGTTATGTATCAACTTTTAAAACAATGGCAAAATAAAATCAAATCATCATCAACAACAACAACAACAACGAAAGTATTGAATCTTAGAGGACAAAATACAGGAAGCGGACCTAGAGTTCATTCTCCAAGTAAGAGAGAGGGCATTTCAGGCAAATGGATAAAAGTATAAAAATATGATGAATATTGCTTGTTTGTGGACTTTGAGGAGACTTGATGAAAATGGAATCCGTGTTGGAAAAAAAAAAAAGTGGGAAGTGCAGTTAGTTAGCAAATGACAAAATATCACCAAGATGTTGAATCCTAGGCAGAAGCATTTAGATTCGTTTGAATGGAAAACTTGGAATTATATTTACTCTCATCTTTCTCCCTATGTCCCGAATTTGTGGAGAAAACAAAAGACTTCTTTTTGTTGAATAATTCCTTCCTGGAAGTCTTCTATTTGTAGTAATGGCAGTTAAACCCCTCTGAAGGTATGTTAAGAATAGTGGCTGAGACCTCAGGCTGGGATTTTTAGCATTTATATGTTTTTTCATAAGTCCCTTTTGCTATTTTTAACCTTAAATAATTTGGTTTGAAGGAATGAGAGAAATGATCTTTAATGAAAGGTGACTTTTTTTCTGACAGCGAATGGATTTTTCATTTCACCTAGTCCTAAGACACAGTTACTTTCTTAACTATTGTAAGCTGATTTTGGTTTGTCTCAGGACCTGCAGTAATAATATATTCTATGCATCTGGGTAATACTTGCCCTAGATTTTATTTTTTTTAATTAAAACTTATTTCTATCACCCTGTGACCTAAATTATTGTCAAAGGAAAGAGGAAAATTTGTGGAGCATGTATTATGGACCAGGGTATTAGTCAGAATAGACTAAGATAAATTGCTATATAAAAAAAAAATTACTCTCAAATCCCAGTAGTTTCACAAAACAGAGGTTTATTTCCATCATAGGTTGGCAGGGGTCCTGTTCTAATAGTTGCTCAGAGACTCCGGCTGAAAGAAGCTTCATCATATGCAGCTCCATTCGTCTAGAACACATGGTATCCGTGGCCTTAGCATCAGGGAAAGAGAGCATGGAAAATTACATACTGGCTCTAATGTGCTTTGACACATTGGCCGGAACTATTCCCATGATGAGGAGTCTGGGAAATAGAGTCTTCCATGGATCCACGACAGGTAGGAGAACCAGATTCTAATAGGCACTAGTGAGATCTGACGTGACCAAGCATTGGGCTGATGTGCTTCATGTGCCTTATTTAATCTTCACACAAGTTTTAAAGACTAACAGTATCCTCATTTTTGCAGATAAAAACACCATAGTAGTTTGGTGGGGTACATAGAACGAGATTTGGGTCAGAGGTCCTGGGTCGGGAATCTCAGGTTATTTCTGTACTAGTTGTAAGACAAAGTAGCTGACATGTCACTCCTTCTTCACCATTAAGTTGTGCACATCACAACTGGGTGGTTTTCCTGGCCTCTTGTTGGTATTAGGTGCCCTTATGCTTTCCTATAGCAACCTCTGCTATTCTCCTGTCATTATATTTATTGTATTATAATTACAGTGGTACAGTGGTACAGTGGTATAATTATAATGGTACATTTCTTGAGGAAAGGTTGTTCTTATTCATAGTTTACCCCTTGCACCTAGTCCAGTATCTGGAACTTGCTTAGTGCTTAATATTTATTGAAGGAATAAATTCAAATAATTTTCTGGTCATCTGCTGGTTTAAGACATCATTTAAAAGTGGAGATGTTGATAATGACACAAAGTAACTTGCCATATTCCAGAAAAGCACAGCCAAGATATGTACTGTGTTTCCCCGAAAATAAGACCTAGCCGGACAATCAGCTCTAATGTGCCTTTTGGAGCAAAAATTAATATAAGACCCGGTCTTATTTTACTATTACATAAGACCAGGTTTTATAACATAATAGAATAGAATAGAATGTATACCAGTCTTATATTAATTTTTGCTCCAAAAAACACATTAGAGTTGATTGTCCAGCTAGGTCTTATTTTCGGGGAAACGGTATTTTTACAAATTCCTGTTTATTTTTTTTATCTGTAACAAAATTACTTAATATTATGTAGGGGCAAACTACATATAAAACTCACATGCATGTGTATTTACTGTTGTATTAGTTTCTCAGTGTTGCTGTAAGAAAGTACCACAAACTGTGTGGCTTAAAACAACAGAAATGAATAGTCTTAACCGTTCTGGAGGCTACCAGGCCACAAGATTGGTTTCTTCTGAGGGCTGTGAGGGAGAATTGGACCCACGCCTCTCTTCCTGGCTTCTGCTGATAGCTGGCAATCCTTGTCATTCCTTGGTTTGTAGATGCATCATTATAATCTTTGCCTCCTTCTTCACATGGTCTTTTTTTCCCTGTGTGTTTCTTTCTTCTCTTCTTGTAAGGACACCGTCATATCATATTTGGGCCCACCCTAATGACCTCATCTTAACTTGATTACATCAGCAAATGCCATATTTTAAAATAAGGTAACATCCACAGGTACTAGGAATTAGAACTTTAACGTATCTTTAGGGGACACAGTTCAACCCATAACAATTATGAATACTATTTTTTAAATATTTGAGCCAACATTATTCAGTAGACTTCAAATAAAAAATCTAGATTCCCAATTCTCTTTAAAAAAATCAGATGATCTCCAAAGAGAGGATCTGCCTTCCCATATGGTATCAATCCCCTGGAACTTACAGACATCTTCTTCTTTTTGGGGGTCTGTGCTCTCCAAGTTTGCTACACTTCACACTGGTCACTAATGTCTCCCTGGCCAAGTTTTAACTTCAGATAAAACCAAAGGCAAATTCCATCTTCCGTGCTCAACACTAGTTATGACAGCATCAAAATACCAGCACACTTCGTTCACTACAGTACTTCTCTGGGCCTGATGATTTATGATTTTGCAACTCCTATTATTAAAAAAAAAAAAAAATCAGCTCTACAGATAGAGACAAGGTTTACTAAATTCATTTTGTTGTATAGTTTTTCTTTGAGAATAACAATTTTATTTACTACCTTAAAGAATTTATTTATGACACACTGTTTCAGAATGACTTACTTAGAGTCTGTAATATAATCAGATATAGCCCACGAGAAATAAAAAGGTAATGTCAAAGGAGAAAAGAAGGTCAATAATCACTTTTCAACAAAAGCAGCTGCAATGATGCTGGCAATAATTAAGAAGAAGAGACAGAAAATAAACTGTATTATATATGACCCAACTGTGGGCAAGATAAAAGGATGCTGTATTCACAAAAAAATAAATAAATACTATGAAAAGACATGAGTCGACTTTTAAGGAATACACAAAGAGAATTTATATGTGAGAAAAGAAAATCCCTGAAGGGACTCCTGAAATGAGGGTAAAATGTGAATTTGTTCTCAAAGCTATTGTCTTATTTATTACTAATAGATAGTGGTGACTCTATACAACATGCAGGGACGCTGGATTTAACAAAAGGGAGCAACGATAGGTCTTTAGACCTGAATGGGTATAAATCTCTATCCCTCAGTCATTAAATTTTACATGTTCATAATTCATTTCATTTTTACTTTTCACTTCCCCCACCTAATTCAAGCCTGCTTCCCTCTCTGAGTTAGAAAACAACCCTGTTTTCCTGTCACCTAAGCTACAAACACCTCTGCATGCCTCCTGCTTTTATCCTCAACCACACTCAGTCAGGGATTTGGTCTTGTCATTTTTTTTGTACCTCTATGATATATTGAGAGAAATCTATTTCCTTTTTTCCTTCTTCACTGTCTCCACCTTCATTAGGCCCTCTCCGACACACACCTTTTACAAAACTGAGCTGTGAATAATAAGATGAATTCATTAAGGCAATTTAGGCCTTCATCATTCCCTATCTGAACTATGATACTTCCTGGAAATTGGTCTCTCTGCCACATGCTCCTGTAGGTTTTCCATACCCATATCATGGCCATTCATACTTCTATGTCCTATACAAAATATTCTCTCTACTCAAATGCATTTACTACTTCCTTTCACCTTTCATTACTCATCCCTCAACTCCATCTCATTCCTTCTGTGGAGCCTTCCTCATTGAGTCAGTTTCCTTTCTTCTGTGCTCCTCTAGCATCTCTCTGTTTACATTTCAATGCACTTAATTCTTAAACTGTGGTGCACTGGTCTACAGTCTCCACAGCCTGGAATTTGTGAGAAATGCAGAATCTTAGGCTGTACCCCAGACCTCCTGAATCACAATCTGCATTTTAAGGAGATCCCCAGGTGATTCTTATGCACATAAAATTTTGAGATGTGTGGCTAGAGATGATGTTATCAGAGGTTTGTATATCTCTTTTACACTGAACTCTGAGCTCCTGGAGATGAGAGATACATATTTCATTCTGAGTCCCCTAACACAGTGTCAGTGTATGATCTTGTAATATGCAAATGATAAAAGAGAAAATGGAAACAGATGGTCCAGTGGTTACCCAAGTAGTAATGGCAAAACCAGGACTCCTTAGCACCTACATACCAGAGCCTTTCTACCACCCATGCTGTGCCACTTACAAAATGTCTTACTCATTTTTAAACCTCAGAGATAATGGACGACGCATATAAAATCACAAGGCTATTTTAAGTGGCAAAGAGGACTCTAGAACACAAGTTTTTCTCTTGACACTTAGCTGAGGTTCTTTCCACTGTGTCATTTGGCCTCTATCTGTCATAAGAACAAATGGGAAACACATTAGTCTAACTTCTGTTCTCACAATTCAAGTTTCAAAGAGCATCTGCCATGATAAAAAAATACATATTTGTATTTTCCCCAGTGTGCTTTGATTCAGTTGGTCCTGGGTTACAGTCCAATAAGTCATGCTCAATGAACATTTTTGTTTTAAAGTTAAAAGAGAGACCCTAACTGAAAAACAAAAAAAAGTAAGAAATAATTATAAATAGAAATATAATTAGCTAATTTGCCAATTTCATGTTTTCTATCTGGCACTGTAATTTGTAGCTTACATGCAATTTGTAGCTTACATTACATGCATTTTACAGTATGTTTAAAAAATGCATGATATGTAATGGTTACAAACTTCCATATTGAATAAGATATATTTATACTCCAACTGCCACATTTACTGATGTATTTCCAGTGTGCATGAATATTTTGGGAAGGAAAAAGATAGGATGTTAATATAATTGCCACCAATGTTTTGCTTTACTTTGTTTCACCTTTGAAATAACAAAGGTATTATGTCTTAAGCAAGCTATTCATTCATGAAAGCAACAAATATTCAATCGTATGTACGCTGTGTGCGAGGCACTGTCATAGGCTCTTGTCATGCAGGTTGTCATGCGGGGTCTCTGGTCCCTCTCCCCACATTAAAACGCAGGATATGATGAGGCCAGAAAGGAACACCCACGGAACCATAGGTAGGGGAGTCATTCCACTATATTCTCGCAGGCGATTGGGTTGGAGACACGGGAAGCAGGAGCCACACTATCCGCAACCTGCCTTCCACTTCTCTCTGCCAACCAACCTCACTTGCTAGCTGCAATCTTCTCTTGCTAGCTCAGCCACCATCTCCTTGCTAGCCCCCATTTTCTGCTAGCGTAGCCACGGCAGTTATATTAGTGTCCCATGGCTCACTGGTTACAGCTGACGGCCAACTAGCCACAGCTGATGGCCATGCAATCACAGTCGATGGCCATTTACTACCCAAGTGAGCACCTTTCCACGTGAGGGCGAGAACTTGGAAACTGCTCTCCTGACTCTGTCCCCACAGCTCTGCCCTCAGAAAACTCTGCATCCAAGAATCTTATGGACTAGTGGGGGCACAGCCAAAGAAGCAAGCAGTTGTTACAAAGGAGTTTTCTGAAGGTAGGTGTAAACAGGGGTACTACAGGGCATGAAGGCAGAAAGAGCATCTGGGCCAGGCTTGGAAGATCAGAAAAGCCTTTGCAAAGAAAAGGACCGTGAAGCTACGTCCCAAAGAACAGAATTTAGTCAGGCAAGTTATTCAGGGTAGGACTTTTCAGATAGAACAACTGCCTGTGCAAAGGCCCTAATCCAAGAAAAAGAATGGAAGGTTCAAAATAGCTGCAAGTAATTTAGTATGGCTAGCACAGAGAGTTCCTGGTGGCAGGGAGGGAATGATAGATAGAGTAATGGGGGTTAATGCCAGACAGGAAAGCAAGGGCCAGGTCATGAAGGGTGCTGAATGGCCTACAAAGGAATTTGGATGTCATGCTAAATAATAAGAGTAATATGTAATACATTTCTAGTGCTTGCTATGGTTCTGAAATTATCTCGCTTAGTCTTCACACTGGATGTATGTTCTAGGTACAGTTACTACTCCTGATTTTATAAGGCAATGAAACTGAGGCCCAGAGACTAAAAGCATTTTGTCAAAGTTGCACAGCTAAGAGGTAATTGAGCTGGGCTCCTAAAGGCAAGAGAAAGGGACGTGATGTAATTGTTTTCGTAAAGATCATTCTGGCTCGGGTGTGAAAAATGTGTTTGAGAAAACCTTTCAATAGTCCAAGTGAAATAAGATGAAGACCTGGACTAAGTTGAGGCACTGGGGGAGAAAGAAAGTAAATGAGGCGAGAGATATTTGGGGGATTTAGTGATGGGTTGATAAAGTGTGAGGCTAAGTATATGACCGGATTGGCTTCTCCAAACAGGGCATGAGTACCAGATTTTAGGACATATACAATCAAATATGCCTTTGCCATAATTGCATTTTTAATTAAAAGGACTTAAATATCAACTGATTTCTAAATGATGACTCATAAATTAATTTGCATAGTGACATAATTTAAATGAATAAATTGAAAGACCTACGTTTCACTTTATAAAAAATAATATATAATCTAACTATGGTGTTACTTCATTCTTAGCTTATGTTCCTTATAATACAGCTGTCCCTTTTTTCTTTTCCCTGCCAATTCTAATTCCCTAGCAGAAGAAACTCATCTGTGACTGTTTTTCCAACTCTGTCAGGAACTCAAAATTCAGGTGATTTTACGGCAAATTTCAGTCTATCCCTTGATAACTCAGATTCCAGGTTGTGAGTCTCTTCCTTGATATTATTCCTCTCTCTACCTTGTCTCTGATCGTCCCACTTTGTGTGTCAATTTCTACACCTGGGCTTTCCACCCAGCAATGCCTGCCATTCACATTTCTTTGAACCGTGGCCTCTTTAACTCAGGATCTCTATTACCTGCTGCCAAATCAATCTATCAGCTCATTAACTTGTTCATACTTAGCAGTCTCTTCTCTTCTGATTTTTTTTTTGTAACATTGATAATATTATGAGAAAACTAACATTTTTCATATAAATATTACCCATAATATGTATGAAACTGTCAACTAATTAGTATTCTCTAGTGTCCAATGGCCGAGTCCATCCCTGAAAGGACACCTTTGAACTTTTAGAACTTTGGTCACTTACTCTTGTGATGTGCCTGTCTTTTGTCCTTGGGGGTATGGCCAAGTTTGGAACTCTCAATATCACACCTTCACCTCTTCATCTTTAAAATGAGTGGCTTTGTGTTTGTATTTCATGTCTTCACTCAACTTAGAGTCCTGCCTGTATTTTTGGTTCTGATTTTTCATATTCTAACAAGTTCCACCAGGGCCAATGTTATAAACAGCTATTAATCTCCATTTTAGATTAAATTATTATTAGAATAGCAAAGAGTGTGATAATATATGGCCAAATTTTAAAGATAATCTATCAATAAAGGGAAAGGTGAGGGATGAAAAGTTTATAATAAAAAATGACAGAAGAACACACAGTGCATTTATAAAAACTTAAAACATACAACTCGAACTAGTACTATCTACTTAGGCATTGTAACTCTTTTTGTACCTCTCCAGAAAATAGATGCAATAATATGCTTTTGTCACAAAGTGAACTAACATAAATGTCAATCCACTATTATGATCATTTGCTGCCAGGCCCTGTGTAAAGAATTTTAACACAGTAGGGGCATTTACTATCTTCTGAATTTTTCTTTTCATCAGCTCAGTAAGCAGATCGTTAGTCTTGATCTCTTCAGTTGTGATTTTTTCTTAAAAAAATTTTTTTTTGTAATTTTGCTGCACTATGAGCAAACTAAATTGTTTCAAGCAACACTGTAACTTATGAAAACTACCCATCATCTGTTTGTATTAAATATTCAACTAACCAGTAATCTTTAGCTCTGAGTGATAAAATATATCCATGGGCTTCCATAATATAGGCATTTAGTGCAGCTGGTCAAAAAGCAACTTGTGAATGCATCTTCCTGCTGTGTGAAAATCCCTGTAACCGTGGAGTCTGTCCCACAGCAAGATTGTGGGAGCCAGTTTGAGTGTAAGCCTCCCTGAATGAGGTCCTGTTTGGACCTGGTGTTGGCTTGAGGAGGCTCGAGCACACCCAGTGGTCACATCCAGGACCTCACTGGGAATTTCCCTTTAACACAGGCATGACTCAGGTGAGGTAAATACAACCCAAAGTTCTTACATATAGGAATTTCACGTTGCCAGAGGTTCACCCATTTCTGAATGCCCTTTCCAATTGTCTGATTTCTCTGTCATAACCTTGCTTGGAAGTTTGGGTCCATCCTACAGTAAATTGCCAGCAAACTGAAAATGTTGGCAAATTATCTTTTTGTCCAAAAAGCAATCATGTTTCTCTGAATTCGTAAGACAATTCTCCATTTGAAAGTTCTGGGACATTCACATAGGACGACGGTGGGGGAGCCACTGTGAGTGAAATCTCTGAAGATTTAGTTTCCGTTTGACATTGGCTGCCAAAAGATGGATCAAGGGGAATTCCCTCTAAGCTTGAGAAACTCCCTGATAGATTCACTGTGAAAGGGAAAGCCAGACAACTCTAGAATGCCATCATCTTTTCCTCCAAAGAATATGTGTGATCTTTTCCAAAGAGGAGAGAAAAGATTCTGTGTTATCTTGAAAAGTTGGGGCCATCCTCAGAGGTGACATCTAGGCCACTGAAGGAATGACTCACATGAGGTGAACTAAATGGAAAGTTCCCAAATTTTCTCCTAGATAACCTTGGAACAAAGTCTCTCATGAAGATTTCTGTACCAAGAACCCACAGTCTCTTGGGAACGGTGGTTCCGGAGTTTCCTGATCTCCAGGCTATCTCAAGACAATCAAGTTGTATTGGAATTGAGAAAATAAAATGAGACGATGCCCCAAAAAAATCCCCGAATTTCTGCACACACAATGGAAAATTAGATGCATTACCATGAAATTTAACCAATTTTGTTCAGTACTACTTCACTGTATCTTTATATACAGACATAAATGCGATCTGTTGTAACTTAAAAATAAAGTAGCCAACTTGGTTCACTAAGAATTTCTTTAATATTTTAAAACTAGTACAGTGGGTACTGCCAAGTCTTAGGCATATAGCTCCACCATGTGGATAAGCCTCTGCAAATGACACTGACAACAACTTTTAGAAAGAAGATGGTTACAATGAAAAGTCAGAGATCAGAGGTCAAACCCTCGTTTGATTTATGAGAAAAGAGAACCAGAAAGTTTAAATGATTTACTCAGTCACACGATAACATCAAGGCAAGAATTTGTGGGAGGAGAGCTCTTTTTATTAGAGTAGTCGCTTGAACCAATTAAATGTTACTGTTAATTCATCCATTCATTCACTTTAATTATTAAATAATCAGGTCAGGCATGTCCGATAAACATTTACTTTTCTCTACTCATAATCTAAGCTCCCTTTCTATTTGGTACATTATGTTGTGAAAATGTGGTGAGGCAAAGCCCCACTTCCTTCCAGGGAACTACAAGGAACATTTATTCTCTTACCCAGAGAATTAAATCTTACCCAGAGAATTCTCTTACCCAGAGAATTAAAATACAGGCTTGTTACTTGGATTTAGCCAACAGGAAGCTCTAGGCAGGAATATTGGATCTGTAGGAAACAACAGAATCATGGGTTGTTGGGGGTTGTACTGGACGCAATGGAGCAATTAAGTCAAATCGCAGTGGTGCTAGGTCTTCACGCTTGCAACAACAAGGATCCAGGGGTGGCACTGCTAGTGACAATGTGCTATCCAGGCTAATCCTGAGATAAGAGCTTAGCTACATTGTCTGTTTCCCAGACTCTCATTCAGACTATTTTCTGAAGTTGGTTCTTTAGCCATCTTATGGACTATCTGAGCCAAACCGTATTCTTCCAGTGTAGTCCTTTTCTGCTTAGTAGAACTAGAGTCCGTTTCTGTTTTGCAACCAAGACCCTGACGTTGTTACCAGTCATGAATTGCAGCACAGAGTCTCAGGGAAATTGGTAGAATTCAGGGCTTTTATCTAGACTAGTTGAGGAGGAAGGAATTGAAAATCCTACTTAGTCATTTTCAGGGATGGAATTTAGATCTGCCTGATTCTAGTATGCAAAACTGAAACAGCTACTTCAATTATTTCCTGTGGTCACTGGAAGGAAAGCCTACTATCCTGTGGCCATCATGTTGTGTGGTCATACTCCAGCCAACACTCCCAGTCAGTGAGTCAGCCCAGTCTATGTACCAGATATGTCTGTAAATGAGTCTTCAGATTGTTCCAGGGCATATGCATTGAATCATCTCCAAGCTTCAAGACTTCTTAGCTGAGGTACCAGATACCACGGAACAGAGAAAAGCCCCATTGTGTCCCACCTGAATTTTTCACCTACGTAGTCCATGATCATAATAAAATGATTGTTTTGAGCAGCTAATTGTGGGTTGATTTTTTTCTTCTTTAACACAGCAAAGATAACCAGAACAGGAACCTACATCAATTCAGTAGCTCATGGACTGGTCAGATGGCCAGGCAGTTGGAAAAAGCGGGATTAGGAGACTGTGGAGGATGTTTGGAGAAAGGTTATGTTGAAGAGATATGTGTATATTTCTCAGGAAGTTATATGTTTACCATAGGCCTCTATGGATAAGGTGATCCACTCAGTAGATATAGTCAACCTCCTCTCTCAGCAATGCCAGTGGATTCAAGAACCGAATGTTCGTCACGGAGGGAATGAAGATTAGCTATGGTTTCAACAACATGGAGTTCTCCTCAAAGGCCATCTGGCTACAGGTCTGATGAATGTTCCATTTTCTATTATCAGCAATTGATCATGAGCTCCTTGAAAAGCATTACGGCTAGGGGGACCAAATGACTATTTAGTGTCAAGTTGTTTATGCATGACACCTGTCATTTTGGGGAGATGGGGAATGGGCAGCATCAGTTGTTCTTTTATTGCAGTAAATACTTATTCCGATTTTGTTTTGTTTTCTCTAGTCATTTTTCTTTGTGATTACACTATCTTAGATTAATTGGTTGCCTTATGCAAGGCCACGGTATCCCACGCAAAATAGCTTCAGTTTCTAAAGAAACAAGCAAGGCAATGGGTTATGTTCAAGGGATTCACTGGTATGATTGCACACTCCATTATTTAAAATGAACTAGTCATTGAAGAGTCAGATGAGCTGAACTAAGGGTCAACAACCCGGAATGGAGGTACGGTCTTTCAGGATATGATTTATTCTCAGAACAAATGATTACCATATGGAAGTTATTTTTCCCCTTGACCAAAATATGACAAGTCTGGAATCCCAGGGTTCAAAACTGGGATGGGCTTCTCAGAATTATACTTACTGACTCACTTGGCAATTGTTTGCTTTCTATTATTATTATTGTTATTATTATTTTGTCTTTCCAACTTTGAAATTTGATAAAATAGACCACTAGAATCGAAATTTCACCTAAGTTTGCACCTAATCAATTTGGGTTCTTTGTGCCCTGTGTAAGCAGGAAAAAACAAAAAGGAAAAGAGAAAAGACTGTTACTATTGCTACTGTATTACTATAAATACGTTTGTTCCCCTTAAGGTAAAGTAGGTTTACTGCCACACTTGTGGATAGGAAGAAAATGTCAGTATACAAGTACTGCAACATTATTTAAGCAAGTCCATCAGCGGCTCAGACCTCTCACCATATTGCGTAACGAATCATGACCCACTGACATTCAAGCTAGAGGCAAAGGAAAGTGTGATGGAGGAGGGGGCTCACAAAATCCAGTAAGGCCTCAGGTGAAGAGCAAGCTCAGTAGCACACTATTCCCTTTTTGCTATATCATGTTTCTTTGTTGTTGTTGCTATTTGTTTATTTGCAAACTAGAACTCTGACTGATACAGTTTCTTAATTTGTTAGCTCATTGTTCAGGAAAATGATACAAAAAGCAATAGTCCAATTTAAGTTTATAACTATTAGAATATAAATTTGCATCTATTTTAATTAAATTACATTACTTAGAGCAACTATAGCTCTAGAAGCTATTATATTTCAACTAAATGGTCATATAAAAGTTTTCAAAATAGAATTTGGTTTAAACATTTCATCAGGTATCGATTTAAGCCTTAGAGAGATTCTCATATATCTGGATTTTATAGTTGTAAAGACTACATGGAAAGTTTCTGATTTTTAGAGAGTATTTCTATGATTAAAAATATTTATTTCTCAAATTCACATAAAATCTTTCCTATACTGTTGCTTCAAAGACTATAAAATACTTAGGAATAAATTTAACCAAAGAAGTAAAAGACCTGTACTCAGAAAATTATAAGACACTGAAGAGAGAAATTAAAGAAGATACAAATAGATGGAAACACATACCATGCTCATGGATAGGAAGAATTAATATAGTTAAAATGTCCATACTGCCTAAGGCAATATACAGATTCAATGCAATTCCTATCAAACTACCAAGGATATTTTTCACAGAAATAGAACATATAATCCTAAAATTTATATGGAACCATAAAAGACCCCAGATAGCCTCAGCAATCTTGAGAAATAAGAACAAAGTGGGAGGTACCACGATATCTGACGTCAAATTATACTAAAAGTCTACAGTAATCAAAACAGCATGGAACTGGCATAAAAACAGACACATTGATCAATGGAACAGAATAGAGAGCCCAGAAATAAATCCATGCCTATATGGTCATTTAATCTATGACAGTGAAAGCAAGAATTTACAATGGAGTAAAGACAATCATTCAATAAATGTGCTGGGAAACCTGGACAGACACATGCAAAAAAATGAAGCTGGACCACCACCTTACACTATATACAAGAATAAATTAAAAATGGATTAAAGACTTAAATGTAAGATCTAAAACCATAAAACTCCTAGAAGAAAATATAGGAAGAAAGTTTGCAGATGTTACCCTTAGTAATGTTTTTACTGATATATCCCCTCAGGCAAGGGAAGCAAGAGAAAAAATAAACATATGGGATAACATCAAACTAAAAAGTTTTTTCACAGCAAAGGAAACCACCAATAAAAACAAAGAAGCATCCTACTGAATGGGAGAAGATATTTGTCAATGATATATCTGATAAGGGGTTAATATCCAAAATTCACAAAAAAGTCATTCAACTCAACACAAAAAACACATACAACCCAATTAAAAAATGGACAGAGGACATGAAGAGACACTTTTATAAAGAAGATGTACGTATTGCAAATAGACAGATGAAAAAATGCTCAACCTCACTAATCATTAGAGAAATACAAATAAAAACCAAAATGGGATACCACCTCACCCCAGTCAAAATGGCTATCATCAATAAATCAACAAACAAGTGCTGGCAAGGTGTGGAGAAAAGGAATCCCTTGTGCACTGCTGGTGAGATTGCAGATTGGTGCAGCCACTATGGAAATCAGAATGGAGATATCTCAAAAAACTGGAAATAGAATTACCTTATGACCCAGCAATTCTCCCAGGTATCTATCCAGAGAAATCCAAAACACTAATTTGAAAGAATTTATGCACCTCTATGTTTATTGCAGCACTATACACAATAGCCAAGACATGGAAACAACCAAAATGCCCATCGGTAGATGACTGGATCAAGAAACTGTGGTCCATTTATACAGTGGAGTGTTACTCAGCCAAAAATAAGAATGAAACCTTACCATTTACAACAATATGGATGGACCTAGAGAACCTTATGCTAAGTGAAATAAGTCAGGCAGAGAAAGACAAATGCCACATGATCTCACTTATATGTGGAATCTAAAGAATAGAATAAATCAACAAACTAATCAGAAACAGTCTCGTAGATATAAAGGAAAAACTGAGGGTTGCTAGATGGGAAGGGGGTGGGGATGAGGGAGAAGGTGAGAGGACTAGAAAACACAATTGGTAACCACAAGATTGCCGCGGGGATGCAAAACACAGTTTGGGGAATATAGCCAATTACGTTGTAAAGGTTTTGTAGGATATCCGGGATATCCTACAGTATCCCGGATACAGTACTAGGATAATAAGACACTTGTCTTATTAGGGAGACCAATTCAGGGATGGCGTAGATTCCTGATCACTGCGCTGTACACCTGAAGCTGAAGCTGAATAATAATGAATGTCAACTATAATTTTATATATATATATATATATATATATGTCACAAGAAGTGGAGTACAGCATAAGGAATAGAGACAGTGGAAATGTAACAACTGTGTGCAATGTCAGAAGGGTAGTAGATTGGGGGAGGGGGTTATCACTTTGTAAGGGGTATAAATGTCTAACTATTACATTTTTGTACACCTGAAACTAATTAAAAAAAAAAAAGTATTTCCTGTACTAACATCAACATAAAATTTCAACTAGTGTCCACCATGAAATTGAACTCTTTTCTTAAATATTCTAGATAATGGTTTAATTGAATCTGAAAATAGAGAACTACTTTAGTATATTAAATTCGGTAGCTTATTGTTGTGGAAAAGAGTGCCAAATTTTGCTTCTAAGTATTTTTCATTGTTGGAGAGACTGTAGTTCACCACGATATATAACATGTTAAAACAACATGCAAATATTTTGAGTTTTAAAAAATGCTAACCAGGTATGGGATGGAAATAAATATGTTATAAAAGTTAGAATTATTTTCTACTGGCTAAAAGAATAAATTCCGGAAGTATACAAGATTTAGATCATACAAAGAAAATAATATAATGATTTGAGGTCATTGGAGTCTTTCAAAATAAATTGGTAGTTATGTAAGAATATTATTTCAGTGTTTACAAAGCAATTTATCACAGAAAAAATGTTCAATTAAGATCCCCAAATGATTTACCACAGACATTTAAGGCATATCCAAATATTTCCACATAAATTAAACATGATGTAATTGAGTGTTACATTAAGCAATGTGCCACTGTTGATACATGTGGAAATCACAGAATCTTCACTGATTACAAACTTTTCACTGTATTAATGTAGGTATCAGGTATTTTCACGAGGATCATTCTATAAATCAACTTTAAGGTACCGTTTTAAGGATTGAAGTGGAATTTTCAAATGTCTTAGTCTACTTATACAGATTCATATACTCTTTAGAATTTAATTTATAAATAAATACCATTAGGATTACTTCAAGGAAAACCATATATTTAAATAAGTCAGTTTCCCATTGTAGCTCTCTGTGTTCATCAATATATGAGTTATTGTCTGTTAAAAAGTGATGCTTTTTTATGGTTATTTATTTTCTATTTTAGCATAAACCCAATTAATGCATTGATTATTTCAGAATTTTGCTCTTTTTGATTTCCAAATAATCCCCCAAATTATTTAGCCCTTATTCATTTATTTTTATATCTAGATGTGCACCAACAACAATTTAGAGCAGTTTTTTCTTAAAGGAAAAATAAGAATGGAAAAGTTAAATGGAGCCAGGAGTGAGGTTAACATCTCAAAAACATACACTTGCTAGTGATGAGCTGCAAATCTGGCTCCAAGCTCTCTAGCAGACAGATATTCCTTAAATAGCTTGGGGCTATCTTCACACAGAAGCCAAAAACCAGTATGAATGACCTTGAGGCTATTCAGCCTTTCTTAGTACAGTATAAGAAGATTGCAAGTAGACCACGCTTTACACAATAGATTTGTTACTGAGAAATTGCACAGAAATAAAAATTGCACACATGGAATCATGTTATAAATGTACTAGTGGAGAGATCATAAATGGTTCCTTTTAAAGAAAATCTATAAATGATTGGTGGTATAACATGAAACTAATACACTTACTCCTGTTATATATTTAGAATTTTTAATATGGATTTTCTGAAGAGTTGGCGTACAATATTATGGGACCATTCTTTCATCTCAGTGTCATGGTAGAAATATTCAATGTATGCTTGAATTTTTCAGGGAATTGTTTTAGTCTACATGTAAAAACCTCTAACTCCTATTGTTTTGTATTATGTTTATCATATTTCATTGCCTTTGTTCAATTTTTCTGAGGGCATAGAAAAACCTACACATTTAAATTTCTGTATGCAATACACATAATTTTGGAAATATCAATACACATATTTATAGCCATATTCAAAGATAACCCAAACATTCACAAGCTAATTAATGTCTATGTGGTAAAGTAAATATTAAGCCATGTATCACTTAATCTAAAAAACACTTTTGCTTTTACTAAAATGTATTATCTTTTATGATTCTTGAAATAATCAATCAGATTTATTAGAGATTTGACACTCAAGAAGAGACTTATAAAGTATCAGTTTCCCATTTTCCAGGTGAAGAGTACAAGATGTGGAGAAGGTAGTTTTGCTTCCTCCTGTATCTTGGGGACCCTACATTGAGCCTAACACAGTAGATTTTCAGTGATCATAGTTAAATGAAGATTAAGTATTTGCATATTATTCCATGATGACACAGCTCAAATTTTCACCTATGATAGTTAAATTAGGCCTCAGAAGTGCACTTACATGTCACCTATATAAACAGAGAAATCAGCCCATGGTGTTACATTTCCATTTGGAGAAGCATAATTTTCTGTACCTAATATCTGGTATTTTCAAATGCTAAAAGATCTAAGTCAAACAACAAAGTCAAATTAGAGACCTTGCCTATAGGCAAGACTTCATGACGAAAGGAAAAGCCCAACTTATATTTATTAAGTTGAAAAGTGCTTTAGGGAAATGATCCACTTGGGAAAGAAATATTTCAATTTAAATAACTCAGACAATAAAGCACTAGCAACACAAAATGAGGGAATAATCACTACAGACAGTAGATACCTAACTAGTTTACTCCAACACGTAAAAAAAGTAGAAATACTAATCAGCTATAAGACAAACTATGAAAACCAAGTGACAAAAACTATTTTAATGACATGAAAAAGAACAGTTAATTTCCCCACAAGGCATCTAATTATACTGAATAAATGTAAAGATTTAAAGCATTTACTCTGTTTGCAACAGAGAATTTGAATCAAAGACAGGAATAATTAGAAGATGATCTTAGTGACACAAAGCCATTATCATTTAGTTCTTTTGAGAAATTATTTAACCAAAATACAGTGCTATTTAAGAGACAGAGTTGAGTTAAACTTTCCTTATGTCCACTACTGAAAATGAAAATACAGCCAGTCAGCCAGGGTGAGAGTAAAAATATATTAGAGAATCAACTATGAATAACAAATAGAACTGAAAGGTAAAATACTCACATCAAGATAGAAGATAAAGTAAAAAGTGAATACACACTAAGAAGGGAGCCTTAAAGCCATGTTGATGATAAGGGAAAGCAATTTGTTAAGAGGAAGCAAGAAAGGAGCAATATCTCTGCTGCCGTCAGAGTTTTCAAAAATAGAAAAACAATGGGAGAGAGAGAGAGAGAGGAAGAGGAGAGGAGAGAGGAGAAGGAAGGAAGGAAGGAAGGAAGGAAGGAAGGAAGGAAGGAAGGAAGGAAGGAAGGAAGGAAGGAAGGAAGGAAGGAAGGAAGGAAGAAACGAAGGAAGGAAGGGGAGAAGGTAAGAAAGAAAGAAAAGAACAGCTACAATCTAATTTTTGAAGTGAAATCTGCAAATTGAAGCAAAACTCCAAAAATTCTTTCAATCTCTTTTCTCACTGGAGTGGCTATTTCACATGTAATCCCTAAACACACCAGCTCTCTCTGAAGGCAAATGGCGAGTAGTTTGGTTTTTCACGTGTTTGGTTGGTTGGTTGGTTTCAGTCACTGGGAGGTGGGAAGAGAAAAATTTACCTGCTCTTCTAATGGTGGAGAAATCTCTTCATCCATTAATTTTATTTGTTAATTTTTCTGCATATCTCAAACAACATTTAAAGAAATTTAAGAAGAAAAATTACATAGATCTTATTCCTATTTTAACACAATGTTTCCATTATTCAATGTTACCTTCCAGTTTATTCACATCATATAGTACAATTAAGTATACAGATCATTTAGTGCTCTGCTTTTTAACTTTTTGTTTTTCTGTGTTATTATATAGTTCATGTTTATAATTATTAGAGGGAACAGAATATTCCATGAATATTTACTTATCTATCTATTGTTGAACAGTTTGCTCCTTAGGTTTTATTTATAATTACCACTATAGTTCAATTCTGTCTACATTTACATTTCGTTTGTTTTTTCTTTTAATTATTGCCTTAGGATAAATTCCCAGGAATAGGAGGAACTATGCCAAATGGTATGAACATTTATAGTACACTTTGTACATGTTGCCAAGTTGTTTTCTAAAAGAAATATACCAATTTACACTTTCATCAGCAATATCTGAACATACCAGTTTTACCCAAAAGTTGAGAGCAATTTCACCTTATCATTATCCACACCCATGCATTGGGATGCTTTTTCTTTTCTTTTTCCTTACTATCCAAAAAGGATCAGTAGATAAACTTGGCGAGCATGGAACTTTTAACTTAGTTTGGAATGACTGAGGAATCTTTTTGTTTTCATTCAATAGCCATTGTTATATGCACTCAATAAAATAGTATGCAGTAATAAATAAGTATAAACACAAATGCTACATAGTGACATCAAAAACACATTCTGGAATTCAATTCAAAGGAAAAGGAAGACTGAAAGGGTTTGGCTTGTCCACTTATGTTTCCAAACCCACACCATCTGAGAGACAACTGTGTATACTCAGCCTTATTTCATGCCAAAGAATTTCTTGCAACACAGTCTGTTTCCAAGGGTAATACAAATCTATTTTTCCAAGAACACTGCTGCTTACTGTCTAACCATTTCTAGCCACCTACAAAGTTCAGAAGAAATGGATCGAATGTGAGGCCCTGTAACTGCTGGATGGGCATAATGGGCCTATTGGGAACATTGCAAAATATTCTGTGTAAAAGAATAGGACATCCCTCTAATTCTTTTCTTGGTATTTATCTATCTGGTCATTTTCTAATTAGTTGCAAATCATGTGCTTTGTAGAATGTTTGACTTAAACTGTGATATTTACAAAAATACCTGTTCAATAGTAAACTCTTCTATATCTGTCCATAAAAATGGACTCTGGAATTAGATTGATTGCATCCAAATGCCAGCTTTACCACTTATCTGTGAGACTTTGATTGTTACTTAACCTGACTTTGACTCAGTTTACTCATCTGTAAAATGGGGCTATTAATAATACCACCCGTCTCAGGACTATTGTGAAGATTAAATGAGTTATAATATCATAATATCCTAAACCACATAGCAAAGCATTCAATAAATTGTCTATTATGTTGTTCTGTGAGAAATCTTTCTGTACTGCACAGACTCCAAAAGCCCAGGTCATAATATCTTGCTAGTGACCTTCATTTCCTCTCCTTGAATTGCCATTTTTTCATTTAAAATATAATGTATAACAAAGCTAATAATAATAGTGGCTGACAAAATTGAATGCGTATTATGTACCATATATAATATTGAGTGCTTTGTAAGCATTATTGCACTAATCATCACAAAAACTATGAAGTTGATACCAGTTTTCAGATGCAGTGACAGATGCTTAGAAAACTAAATAACCTGCTGAAAACCAACTAGTAAATGGCAGAATTTGAACTTGAAAGCAATCTTGCTTGTCAGAATGTGTGCAGAAAAAGATAAGAGAGAAATGTACCCAAATATTATCAGTGGTTGGCTCTGGGTTATAAAATTAGGAGTAATGCTTTAAAATGTCTCTAGATTTATGTGTTTTTTGTAACACAAACATATTTCTTTGATAGAAAGTTACCTAAATCTATTCCTAATTGTGGACATATAACATTTCTACTTCACAATGAATAATATTCTTATTGCTCACTCATGTGAACTAAGTCTATCTTTGAATCTGCCTTTTTATCCTTTGCACAAAGCAGTTCTATCACAGCTTTCTATAAATGAATATAGTGTTTCAGAATCTGAATTCCATCTACTTGTTGTTAGCACAAATGTAACATGTACAGATATTTTAAAACTCAAGCAAAAACCCAGCATCAGGTTTAACTTGGCATCAGAAGGTCTCCTTGTCCTTACCCTTTAGTCCCTAAGGGACATACCCCCACGAGTTTGCAGGGTGCTCAGCAAACAGAGAAAAGAAGCCTAACAGAAGCAGAAACACGGCCTGGTGACACTCTCAGAGGACACAAATTTGTCTCTCACTCAATCACTTCTCAGAACTTGTAAGGAAGGGAGAAGAGGAAAGAAAGGCAATGTGTGACACATCACTTTCATGGTCAGGTAACATTTATTCTAGTGCCTGCTAGGCCCTAGATGCTTTTACCACTATTATCCCATTTTATTTTCCAAGACCATAGTGAAATAAGTGTTACTAGTTCAACCTTACAGGTGAGAACAATAGAACTGAGAGATCAAGCCGCTTACTACAGACCATGCACATGATAAGTAGTATACAAGGGATTTGAACCGGGGTCTTCACAGATCATACTCTTTTCTCTTATATGACTCTGCCAACACAGTCATTATCTTTAACTCCTAAAAGTAAAAGAGAGGTAGTAACTTATTATTAGGAGTAGTATATGTAAGAAAGCATCCATAAATTTGAATACGGTAACAAACAAATTAGAAAATACAGCAATAGGAGCCTATTTGCACACCAGTTCTATACTTTCTTCGCTTTTTTAATGTAAGAACCTATTCTTTGATTACATGTTTCAACTCGAGATAGTGTTTGCTAAATCCATGGTCCTTCTTGCTCTGAAGTGCAAAGCAAAATTTCATTTAGTGACTCATGATAAATATATCTTATTTATACAAACAAATACTTGGACCCATAATATTATTGCAACCGTCCACAAACTTTCTAATTATTCTCTCCTCTGAGGTCTCTGGAAAGGTGATGATAATCAATTCTGTGACCCATCTCTAAGGCTCTCGTCATCTTTGACGTTTCTGTCAATTTATTATTCTATGTATCTGTCAACATGGAGATTAAACAGAGAAGAGTGTGGACTTATATTGCTTTCAGAACTTTATGAAGATCAGGACATTTAGACAATGGAATATGTTACCGAAGCATGTTATAAAGATTTTTTTTTTTTTTCTAAGAGGCTGAGCTGTCATTTGCCTGGAATGGTTCCGGACAGTTCTGCCTGGAGGCAGGACTATGGACTCATTAACCTCCTAGCCCTGCGATTCTGTCAATCTCAATTCTCTCCATGGTTTCAATCAGATACAGCTGCCTCTGGTTTCATTCTGGTTGGTTTAGTGAGGCTATGGGCACTTGCTATTTTTCTATTGCTGGGGGGGTGGGGGAAAGAAAGCATCTTCAATACATGTCTGTAGCTAAGGCAGTGTGCGTGGTGGATCTTTCCTTACCGAAAGGCTCAGCAAAAAATACATTGATAGATGAGCACCCGGGTATACAGCAAAGTGCCATGTGCCAAATATAGATGATTCTTATTATTTCTCTTTGCATATAGATGAATACACAGCTGTGGCACTCTCAGGAGGCTTAGGAGTCGACTTGGTCCAAAGGAATGACTGTGCTATTTTTGCACTTTCCCTCACATTATTTCTCAAGGCTTGAGGGAATTTAAATGTGACTTACTTGGCAATGACAAGTTTCTGTCCCCTCGGTGCCTCCTGAATGAGATCATTTACACAAGTCACTTCACCATAGCTCATTCTATTTCTTCATAGAGAAACAGTATCACTTATAGGGAATCTAGATTTCCAGAAAGGATGTTTTTCTTTTTCCCCCTTTAAAAATGGCTACTTTAAAACATGTTACTATTAAATTCCCAGGTCTGGTGTGATGGATGATTCATTAAAATATATGTTTTCTGGAGAGACAAGGGTCATTTAACAGAAACTTTCTCTTACTAGTGAATAAATTGAGCTCTGAGAAATTAAATGCCTTGTATAAGATGTGGCAAATTGGGGCATCACCAGCACTAGAACTGAGGTCCCCGAAAATAACATTGCCTTACGTAAGACTCTATGTCCTCCTGAATGAAACTGATTCCAGCAAAAGCAATAAAATCTCTCCTCAGTTAAATGTTACTGTAATATTATCATGAAATTAGAATTTTGGGACACGCAAAATGTATTTACTAGTATAATGTCTATTATTCCTTATGATTCTTAGAGACTTTTACAATTTATGAAATAGTGAAGTTTGTTACCTTGTGGGTATCAATTAAAAGGAAGACAAGTAATAATCAAGCCAAGCTTAAAATACACAATGAATACAAATTCAGAGAAAGTAGCCATTCAGTTATTCTCCTTTATAGAAGGAATAATAAAAGGCCTTAGTGAGAGGTGAGAAATTGGTGAGAAGCCATCATACTTTACAGAGTGGGCACTTAATGAACATTTTTAAAACTGCTAAATGAATCATTTATAGGACTTTCTAAATTTGTAAGCCACATTTACAAGTACTATGAAAGAGTTCTATGCTTTCTAATATACTCGTGTGCATTTATGGTAGACTATGTTTAAATGGAATTCAAGACAACTTTGAGCAAATTTAATGTAAATGACCAAAATTTCCTTGATGTCTCTTTAGAAAGTGAGAAAATTCTGCAATCGTCATGTCAAGATCGAAGCTTGGCCATTGTCATATTATTATGTTATCAATAATATTATACTATCGACTGCCACTATTATCTTACAATATCTGTAGGGAGTTGGATTGATATTTCTAATGAGAGAGTTGAAGAAAAATTTAAATGATCTATTTCTCTCTTAGCCAAGCTAAAAAAAAGTAATGTATTGAATTGCTCATTCATTCTTTCAACAAATAATTTATATTGCATGCCTAATATGACAGGCAATATGGAAAATGAAGACTCTGAAGTCAGAGTACCCAGCTTTATGTTCTGATTTTCTATTTATAATTTACTAGATATTTCTATTTACTAGAGATGTGTCTTGGGAAATTTGTTTCTCAGTTTCCTCATTTGTAAGATAGAGGTAATAATAATAATGCCTATTGTTATAGATCAAGTGATAAATACCAATGAAGCATTTAGAAGAGCATATGGTAAGGGCAAAATAAATGTTAGCTGCTGTTACTATTATGTGTTATGGACTACGGATGGAGGCTAAACAAGATAGCTACGTTTCTGTCCTCATAGAGAATAAAGGTTATTAGGAGGAAAATAGTCATTAAATAAACAACTGGATAAATAACTGTGAAACTACAATGATATTAAATGCTAAGGGAAGAATAAGTGAATAATATAACATGGATGTAACATCTCTTTGAATATTCATGTGTCATTTTCATGTGCTCTTGCAACCAAGTGAAACCACTCTTTACTTTGCTCTTCCACACACATCCTGCTGACTGAGTCTCAGAATCTTTGCTAAATCATACCTTTTCAAGTGAGTAGCAAGTGGAAGTTCACATTGTGTTAGGGAGACATTGTTGGAATAATTTATGTTTCCATTTTTCTTCTTATTTCTTTATGACCACTTGAAGTTTCAAGAAAGCAATCCTGATTTCCTCTTGCTACATTCCTTGAGGCAAAAATCTCTGTGATGCTCCAGAGACCTTTGTTCTGATAAAGACAAGTACACTGGGAAGAAATGAAAAGACCAACTGGCAGTGTTTGTTGAAGAGGAACTCAGTTGTTCCTCACATTATGCAACAGATGGCATCGACAGCCTGATGGCTAAGGAGGAGGAAACACACACCCCATTTACCCAGCCTCTGTTATCTTATCCCCCAATATCACGTCATAAATACATATTCATTTCTTTTTGTCTTCTGATCCTACTTCGCAGCCTTCTAGAAGTGAGCAGATTTGGATAATCTTCAAAAATATTAACTAGGTATCCATAATCACACTTGGCCTTTTGGCCCCCACTTGGATATCAAAGATGTTTGAGGCAGATTTTAAAGTCATTTAAATGAATGTCAGCTTGTTCCACAGCTCATCTAGACAAGGATTAAAAAAAAAAAAAAAGACTGTCAAAGAATCTTCAAGAAGTCAAATTTACTTCTCTGATTTTTTTTTTCTTACAAAATAAAACAAAAGGATTTTCACACCAGGATTCCTGAAATCAAGACTAGACAGAGTGAACTAAAAGTCCCTGGGTTACTAAAAATGATTTACTTTATCTTTGGCACTTGCATTAGCTGTCTTATCTTATTTTTAGACAAGGTTTTTGAGGTCTCTTCTAAAATCCAGAGGTAATCAAATATTGTATTGCTTTTCTTCTTCTTGCAATAACATGGATATTCTTTATGACAGGTGAATCATAGGAAACTTGGGACTCACTTTAAGTTGGAATACACAGACAACATAAGTCTGAGCTGCCCGCTGTGAGGAAGGTGCAGTGCAGGATTGCCATGGTAGTTATATGGTGAAGTGTTAAAGCATTTCCTCTGTGTGGTACTTTAGTGTGCTAAAAATAGGCAACCCTGAACTATACTGCAGTTGAAGGACAAGATAAAAATAGGAAATAAACTTGAAAAAATAATTGTATAAATAGAGTACTGGGACTAACAACTCAAGCCACAGGATTAAATGCACTAATAAGATTTGTTATTTTTATTAAATGCAGGAAATAGGGTACCATTTAACTATCTCATAGAAATGTTGGTTATAGAAGTATATATTCTAAATTTAAAAATGATTGACATGCAAGCCATGACAATTTACACTGCAATTTGGAATTGGGCTTCTTTAACCTTTTTAGCTGGGATGTCCCTTTATATCTTTTAATAGTACTCTTTCCACTGTAAAAACAAATAAAAATACAAAAAGAACCAACACCAAGCTTGGATAAATTTTGTCAGCTACATATATATAACTGATCTAGCAGATGTAGCTAAAACCCTAACCATCATTTGGAATGTCACAGCTTTGCTCTTGTATTTAATTCCCAGTAAACGGTAAGGACTTGGAAGAGCCCAAGAAATGGAGACATTTAGTATCATTTAGCATAAATTTAGCCACTGTACAGATAGCATCAAATAGTTCAAATTTCATATCTCCTTAAAAGACTATTTAAAAGGATAGTTTCAAAAATTTTGTTATGGAAAATCTGTCTCAGATTATAACTTTGGCTTCATATTTCAGTTCTCTCGTTTTGCCTTTTGTATTCTACCGAGAATACTATCAATGCTCATCCCTGCTTCCCTTTCTTTCCAGTTCTCTTCCAATGCTACTGCCTTCACTCTAGGATCAGAACTCCATCAGTTCACACTTGGAATTGAGATAGGATTTTCTGCCTTTGTCCACTTCTGGCAGATTAATTTAAATTTACAATTATGTATGTCACTTTTTTGCTTAGAAAGTTCAGATTACTTGGAGTTTAAATTCTTAGCCTGGAATTCCAGACCTTCTAAACCTACTTTTTATTTTAACAGTAATCAATTATACATTTGCTTTTATTTAATCGATTTATGAATAGATTTTAACCCCTGAATCCACCATCCATCTAATTCATAACAGATAATAATTAAATATTACCAAGAATTACCCCATGTGCTCCTTGCCTGCTTTAATCCTATGCTTCTTCCTTACTCTCAGAGGTAACCACTGCCTAAATCTGGTGTTTTATTATGCTTCATGTTTTAAAAGTTTTAGCACCTATATGCATATATAAATAATAGATCTCTAATTTTATAAAAAGTTTATTATGCTATATTTTGCCTTCTGTGGCTTGCATCAATTTCTCCCCCTTAATATTTGGTTACTAAGATTCATCTATATTGCTGCATGTAGTTATAATTAGTTTTCATTTTTGTTTAATATTATGTTGGATGAATATATCGCAATTGGCTTTTGGATTGTTTCTCTTTCCTTTTTTTTTTCTTCTGTTACTAAGTGTGCAAAGTATATTGCAAACATTCTTGAACATGTCTCTTGGAAAGCATTCCTGCTTTGGTTTCTCTTGGGTATGTGCCTAAGAGTGAAATTGTTGAGTTTTAGGTTGTACCAATAAGGGTCCTGGCAGGCACAAGATCAAATTGTGTAACTGAGGAAAGTTTAATAAAGGAACAATTATGGGATAATGAAGCATGCTAAGACTAGAAAGGGCAAGGAGCCATAACCATCCCTATCCCTGAAGAGAAGGGTGCGATTACTGAAACCTGAAGAAGGCAAGCTGCAGTTGTCGGAGAGGATTACCCAGTAGAGCTCTAGCTTTCACTAGAACTCAAACAATCAACAGCCTGACAGAGAGCTAGCTGATCTCACAAAAAACCCTGACCTCAATTTCCACCATTCTCTCCAGTGTTTTGCCAAGGTCCCTCATTGGCTGAGCCCAAAGAGAAGCCAGTATACAAGGGAGACCATTGATGAAGTCTATAAAGCTAAGATTCCAATAACACAGAGCAGGGTGGAAAAGGTTGGAGATGTAAAAAGATATATGCAAATGTTAAATAGTATATAAATCCATCCTATTTTCCAAAATGTTTGTACCAATTTACACTCCCATCAGCAGTGCATATTCTTTGATTCATATTCTTTCCAAAACTTAATTTTTGTCAGTAGGTTCAAATAGTATCTCCTTGTGGTCTTGATTTGCATTCCCTTGATTACTGATGAAGCTGAGCTATTTTTATTAGCTGAGCTTGTTTATTAGCCAAAAACAATAACTTGTATATAAAATTGTCATTCATGTGTTGTGGAACTTAACAAGTTTATTCTAAAATTTATGTAAAAGGGTATAGAGCCCAGAATAGCCAAGGCATTTCTGAAGGAGAACAAAAAAGGAATTACTTGGCTTCAATGTATAAAGGCTTATTATAAAGTCATAGTAATGAAGACAGTATGATATTGGTGCAGGACTACACATCTTAACTAATGGAACAGAAAAAAAGAAAAAGAAAAAAAAACCCAAACAGACATTAATTTAGGGAACCTCAAAAATGGTGGAGATGTGTCACGTCACTGGGGAAAGGCATGACTTATATTGTAAACTTCTTGAGTGCAGGGGCCATACTCTTCTACAGTATCTAGAACAGTTTTGTGAGATACTCAATTAATACTTACTGGGGATGTGTCACAACACCTAGTAGAAATTAACATCTATCCTTCATGTTTCACAATGGCAGAATAAATGGTGTCAGAGAAATATTGGTCACTACATTTTTTGTTCTTCCCAGGTTTGGGCAATTGAGATCAGGTTACAAAAACTAGAGATGTGCTCTATAAGAGTTACTCATTGCACACAAACAAACAACAAAACAACACAAAAACAAAAACAAAAAACTTTTTGAAGATTGATTGCTGAAGTACAAATTTAAGACTGGAAAATGGCCGCCGAATATAGTGGAAAAAATGAGAGCCATGGAATTTAGTATTTGTCTTCAATCTCAGCACCAACCTAGGTGAGTTTCTTAGTTGGTTTGAGCCTCATGTGTAAAATGGGATAATAAAACCTACCTCAAATGTTACCCTGCAGAGTAAATGGTGCATGAGTTGTATTTAACAAATTTTATTTTCCTTACTTCTCTCATCCCTCTTACAAATAAGGCTGTGTTCAATCAGATCTTGGAGTATATTATTTTTAGTTAAGACTGAACAATAAAACTCTTCTATAAACTTTTCCAACACAAGTTGTTTTTGCAAATTAATACTTGTATCATATCATCTACCCTGAACTGCCTAAAATACTTAATTGGTGGAAGGGAAAAAAATGACCACAAATTAAGTCTCTCCCTCTCCACGTGTGTACAGTACAGCTGGTTGCTATAACTGGAGTGTCTCAGTAATTTATTTCCCACTTTATTATGGATAATTTTAAAAATGCAGAAAAGTTAAAAACCATGTATAATTATAACTCACATACTTCTCATTAAATTTAACAATTGTTAAATAATTAACATAATAATTATGCTGAGGTTAATAAGGCCATTAGTAGAATTCCTTAAGTACATTATTTCCCAATAACTTGTATGTATCTAAAACCTACCAGCAGAAGTCACCCAAAGGGTTTTTTCACTGTACACTCTTCAATGAACCTTTCCCCATTCATTACATGAGTTTTTTGATGACGAAACTATCAAAGAGACCAAAGATCGAACTCTCTTTCAATAATTCCACTTCTTGGTTTCTTATCTGTCTCTGAAAAATTCCACTTCTTGGTTTCTTAGCTGAGCCTGAGTTGCTCTCTTTTTTTCCACACATGATGGAAGCTTCTTCTTGCTTCCATTTACTCCTTCCAGATTTTCAATGAAGTAGTACAGTTGTCACATTGAGCAAAGAAAAAATATAGGACATCCAATTAAAAATGACTAATATTTTTAGTGAAGTATGTCCAAATAGTGCATGGGACACACTTACACTAAAAAGTAATTTGTTGTTTACCTGAAATCCACATTTAAGTGGGTATCCTCTCTTTTATCTGGTGACTCTATAAAATAGACAAATCCAAAGAGCTTCTAAGGGGGCTGTGCAGCTTTTTAATATCTGAGCTCTCTTGCTCCCAGGACTGAAAATAATATGAGACAGAAGGATAGAGAAAAGGAAAAATACTATTTCTGCACCAAAAATAATAAAGGAATTATTAAGTTAGAATTGTTTTGAGCTGGGTTGGGAGCTAAACAGACTGTCTGAGGTGTATTTGTTTGAATTTAACAAATAGTCTGTGGGACTCTAGGGAACATAGGGTATACGAATCTGAATATATTGGATTAATTTGTGATTAGGGTGGAGTCACCTGTGAATAAGTTTAAGAGGGTGTATCACATCTATTGACACACTAACGGTGTATAAAAATCAACCATGAAGTCTCCGTGGCATAGCTGGGGGTAAGCATTTATTACTCACTCACATTTATTGCTCACACTTCAGATTCAGCTACGGGGTGGCTATGTGGGCCTGCTGATCTTGGCTGAATTTGCTCAAGTTTGAGGGTCTGACTGTTGAATGCTCTAGGCTGGCCTTAGTTGGGAGCTCTGCTCCATGCATCTCTCATCTTCTTCTAAGGACCATTCATTCAGCTAGCCTGGAAGTGTCTTCTCTCACATCAACATTTCGGGCACAGGGAGAACAAGCAAACATATGCAAACCTTTGAGGCCTAGTCTAAGAATTGGCATGGTGTCATTTTCACCTCATTCTATTAGTCACAATAGCTGCTTCTATGTGGGGGGAAATGGGTTCCGTCTCTTTAGTGAAAGAGTATAAAGTCATTTGTCACAAGGTGTGAATGCAGGTGAGGAAAAGAATCAGGACCATCACTATAATATAGCAATAAGGATGGGTAGAAATTAAACAATAAATTGGGAAGTAAAAAAGTTGCTTATTTTGAAAACTATAAATTTGTTTGGAATTGTAGTATGTTTTCTTCTCTTAGATGAGTAATTTGCAAGAGTTCCGAATGAATTTCTCCTGTTTGTGAAGCCGAAATGCCAACAGTTCTACACAAATTACCAGAATGTTTCACAATTCCTCTTGAAATACCTGTCAGAAAAGTTCTTTTGAGGGAGCACATGGTGGCATTTTTTCTTGCCATAAACAAAATATATCTACCCATATGAAGAGTTTGAGGTGTTAAGGATGAAAATTTGCAGGAAAGTGGTAACATTTAAAAGAAAAGGAAGACCAACTGAAGATCCAGAAAAAATAGGTTACTATTATGCTGTCCCTTGAAATCTAGCACCATTTTCTCATCATTTGCAAAGTTTGGCCATTGGAAGAGCATACTGAAAATCACATTGAGCTTCTGCCATTTATCTGGTTTTGTGACCTTTGAAAAGTAGCAATCTCTTTGTGTACTTTTTTGTTCTATATGTGGATCAAATAGCAAAAATTCTGTGTAAACTCTAAAGCACCAATATGAGCTATGTGTACATCAAAAATAATATCTGAAAAAATATCTCTTCGTCCATGGAAATCTTCAATGTGACCTCTAATTGCAAGTCACATTTTCTTTCAAGTCATTTATGAAAGGCAATAGAGTATAAAAATGATGAGTTTGATTCTTAGCTCTTTTTGTATTTGTACTGGTAGTGGGTAGAAAATGAACCAGCACTAGATAAATAACAATCAATTTGGACTCTCAGTTTCAAGTCCAGTTGACCCGTGAACAACATGGGTTTGAACTGCATAGTCTACTTATACGCAGATTTTTTTTCAATAAATATACAGTACTATAAATGTATTTTCCTTATGGTTTCCATAATAACATTTTCTCTAACTTACTTTTTGTGAGAATATAGTATCTAATACATACAACATGCAACCATCAACTGTTTATGTTATCAGTAACATAGATTTTCTGGTCAACAGTAGTCTATTAGTAGTTCAGTTTTGGAGAGTCAAAAGATATAGGAGATTTTTGACTATGATGGGCACCAGTGCCCCTGACACTGTGTTGTTCAAAGATTAATGGTACAAGCAACTTATGTTTCAGGAAAATTACTGGTCTCATTCAAGGACTTGGATCTGGTAGCAGAGTATGGACTCTGTTGTCATCCCTGGTGGCCAAGACCAGATCTGGCCTTAAAATGGAAGGAGAGTCACTTTTCAGAAGGATGGGGAGTATATTAGATAAATAATACCTCTTCAGTAATAGTAGTATAATAATAGATAGCATTTGATTTTCCAATCAAGATTGGCAGAGTAGATAAACACTGTGCTTGCATGCTTTCACAGCCACTATAACTAAAGAGCAACCATCAACTATAACTAAACAGCCATCATTGATAATTGAATGAACACTAGCTGACTGAACAGAAGTCCTATAACTAAGGATATACAGAAGAAGCCAACTAAGACTGGTAGGAGAGGTGGAGATTCAGAATGGGATAGCCCCACAGCCTCATGTGGCAGTTACAAATGGGAGAGATATGTTGGCTATGGTGGTCTCCCCTGAGGAAAAAGGGGTCCCAGATCTACACCAGGCTTCCCAGACCAGGGTTCCAGTGCTGGGAAGAGAAGTCCCCATATTTCTAGCTGTGAAAAACAGCAGAGGTTGTGGATGAATGAGCCAGAGTGTGGCTGGAGTCCCAAGTGTTCCTCTTTAAGGGTCCATGTGTGGATTTACTGCTGGACATGCTCTGAGCTCCAGCACTGGGGCAGCAGATTGAAAGATGCCAGGGACATACGGGGAGTAACTGAATTGTCTGGCTTCAGAGGAATGGCTGGAGGAGAGATTTTCCCAGACAGAAATGCTGGCAGAAGCCATTGTTTCTTCTTTGTTGAGACCTCCCCTACAACCCAGTGTGTAGAAATAGGTGAGCACCATATCTGAGTCTCCATCAACCTAACACTGTGGCCCTGCCCTTAGAGCCTGCCCCACCCAACTTGCAGGCATACCCAAGCCTCTTCCAGTGGCTTTTCTGTATGAGCGGCATGTCTTGGCTCAATCTTCAGACTTTCCTAAAATCTCCCAAAGGTTTACAAACCCCAAACAAGCAGCATCTGGCCTTAATATTCAACATATCTCTTGGTGAGCTCCTCCAAGTCCACCATTAGCAGCAGCTGGCCTTGGTTAGAGGCTTGGTTTCTCCCAGGCATCTCTAAACGCAGTGCAAGTGGAGGCCATCTGTGGCTCATTTCAGGTTGCCCCGGCAGAATACAGGCTGCCGCTGAATTGGGCCTGTGGCTGGGACCTTCCCAGGAGGCCCCAGCCCTAGCACATCCAGTGACCAGCTTCGGACCAAGCTGGTTGCCTCCACGGATGATACACAGGGCAGACTGAATATGGACCAGAACCCTGCTAAAGTAAATCCTTCTCCATAGAGGCAGCCCCTGTACACCAGCTCCTCCACTGTAGTAATGGCCAGTCTTCACAATAACCAATCAGACCAAGATTAATCCCTCCCACTAATGTGCAAACAGCAAGCAAGGCTCACCTGCAAAAGGAGGGTACACACAACCCACATAAGGGACACACCTGGAGCACCTGGCTCAGGTGAACTGGAAGACTGAGCCATTGGGCCCCATAAGACATCTATATAAGGCCACTATTAAGACCAGGAAACATAGCATCTCTACTTAATACATAGAAACAAACACAGGGAGGCAGCCGAAATGGGGACACAAAGAAACATGTGCCAAATAAAAGAACAGAAGAAAGCTCCAGAAAAAAGAACTAAACAAAATGGAGACCAGTAATCTACCAGCTACAGCGTTCAAAACACTGGTTATAATGATGCTCAATGATCTCAGTGAAAATTTCAACATAAAGTTAGAAAACATAAAAATGGACATAGAAAACTTAAAAAAAAACAGTTTGAAATGAAAAATATAATAACTGAAAGGAAGAATACATTAAATGGAATCAACGATTAGATGAAGCAGAGGATTGAACCAGTAATTTAGAAGATAAGGTAGAAAATACCCAATCAGAACAGCAAAACAAAAAATAAATCCAAAATAATGAGGACAGTTTAGGGAGCCTCTGGGACAACATCAAGCATACCAACATTTGCATTATAGGGTACCAGAAAGCGAACAGAATGAGCAAAGAATTGAAAACACATTTGAAGAAATAATGATGAAAACTTCCTTAAAATGGAGAAGGAAATGGATATTCAAGTTCAGGAAGCGCAGAGTCCCAAACAAGATGAACCCAAATAGGCCTATATGGAGACACATCATAATTAAAATGTCAAGGCTAAAGAAAAAGAGAGAATCTTAAAAGCAACAAGAGAAAAGCAGTTTGTTACCTACAAGGGAGCTCCCAGAAGACTAGCAGCTGATTTCTCAACAGAAACTTTGCAGGCCAGAAAGAATTGGCAGGAAATATTCAAAGTGATAAAAAGTAAGGATCTACAACTGAAATTACTCTACTCAGCAAAGCTATCATTTAGAATTGAAGGACAGATAAAGAGTTTCCCAGTCAAGAAAATGCTAAAGGATTTTCATCATCACCAAACCAGTATTGCAAGGAATTTTAGAGGGACTTCTTTAAGATGGAAAAAAAAAATAAGAGTGAGATAAAAAATATGAATTATAAAATGCTAATAACTACATATCTATCAATAATTACTTTCAAGGTAAATGCATTAAATGCTCCAATCAAAAGATAGGGTGGCCAAAAAAAAAAAAAAAAAAAAAGATAGGGTGGCTGAATGGATAAGAAAACAAGACACTACAAGAGACTCACTTCAGATTGAGACATACACACAGACTGAAAGTAAAGGAATGGAAAAAGATATTCATAAAAATGGAAATAAACAAACAAAACTGGGTAGTAATACTTATACCACACAAAATAGACTTTAAAACAAAGACTAGCAAGAAACATAGAAGGACCTAGTAATCCCACTTCTGAATATTTATCTGCAGAAATCCAAAACACTACCTCAAAGGGACATTTGCATCCGTATGTCATCACAGCATTATTTACAATAGCCAAGATATGGAGGCAACCTGAGTGTCCATCAATGGATGAATGGATAAAGAGGAGGTGGCGTATATACACAATGGAATATTACTCAGCCATAAAAAAAATAAAATCTTACCATCTGCAACAACATGAATGG
The DNA here is from genome assembly GCF_004115265.2 of Rhinolophus ferrumequinum. Taxonomy (NCBI): domain Eukaryota; kingdom Metazoa; phylum Chordata; class Mammalia; order Chiroptera; family Rhinolophidae; genus Rhinolophus; species Rhinolophus ferrumequinum. The sequence goes on along the minus strand of NC_046291.1, from coordinate 58,396,046 downwards.
ACCTGGAGGGTATTTTGCTGAGTGGAGTAAGTCAGAGAAAGATAAATGCCATATGACTTCTCTTACATGTGGATTCTAAAGAACAAAATAAAGGAATAAACAAACAGAAACAAACATAGATACAGAGAACATTTTGATAGATGGCAGATGGGAGAGATGCTGGGGGATGAGTAAAAAAGGGGAAGTAATTAAGAAATACAAATTGGTAGTTGCAAAGTAGTCAAGGGGTCGTAGGGTATGGCATAAGGAATATAGTCAATAACTATGTATGGTGTCTGACGGATACTAGATTTATTGGGGTGATCACCTCATAAGTTATATACATGTCTAATTACTACGTTGTACACCTGAAACTAATATAATTTTGTATGCCAACTTCTAATTGAAAAAAAAGTAATTGAAAATAAACTGAAGACTCCAAATTAAATACTTGGAACACTAAATAGCTAAACAAATTAAAATTAATAATAAAAATAAAAAAGTAACTCTAAAATTAACTAAATAAAAATAATATTAATATATATAGAATATATATTATATGATGGCACTACAATTATTAAAATCCAACAATACAACTCTTGTTAGTATCCCTAACATGTTTGATTTAAAGAAACCTAAATTTTAATAAATTTATTCCTTTTCTAAAAAATAGCTAGCTTTTAAAAATGAATTGTTTGCCAAACTCTTTTAAAATTCATTTACTCCTTACAACCACCCCTATGAAAAGGTATATTATATATTAATTCAGTATTTCAGAAATGAACTGGGGCACAGAGAAAATAAGTAATTTGCCCAAGATTGCATGATTTGTAAGTGGCAGACCTAGGATTTGAACCCAAGTATCTTGACTCTGCCTAAAACTGTGTACCACATCCAGAAACAAATGGGAAACTGAAACATGACAGGGCAAATCTGCATGTGCAAAAGAAAGGCTTTTCTAGAACACCAATGTTGTGAAAGCAACTTGCAAAACAATATTAGAGTATGACTTTTTTAATGTTACAAACAACAGTTAACAACAACAAAAATCTACAAACAAAAAAGACCAAAACAAACCTATAGATGTGTATTGGCTATAAATACATCTATATAGGGATATATATCAAAACACTATCCGTGGTTACCTCTGAAGAGGGGGATGGCATGCTGGAGACGGAAAAGAGCATATTACATTTCATACGCTATAATTTATATAGAGTCTGGATAATTTTAAATTATTTATAAAAATAACCTGATGGAAGAAAAATGGAAAAGCAAACTGCCTAGATATCAAATATTAAGTATGAGGTGGGAGATCCAAGACGGCTGAGTAGATAAACACTGTGACTGCTTCCTTCCATGAACACATTAAAATTATAACTAAATTATAGAACAATCAACCTGTAGAACCATCTGAAGTGTAGCTGAACAGAAGTTTTATAACTAAGGATATAAAAAAGAAACCACATTGAGACTGTTAGTAGGGGCAAAGACGTGAAATGGGCTGGCTCCTAACTCTGTGTGGCAGTTGAGAATCAGGAAGGATATCTCGGCCACAGAGGTTCCCCTGAGAGGAGCAAAAGGCCCTAGCTCCGCACCAGGCTCCCCAGCCTGGAGGACTGGTGCCAGGAAGAGAAGCCCCCCACAACATCTGATGATGAAAAACAGTGAAAATTTCAACCATCCAGGTGAGACAGAAAGCTGAGGAAAACTCATACATCCACTTAAGGGGACTGCGCACAGACCCACTCATTCTCAGGTACTCACTCTGGGCTCCGGTGGAGGGACAGTGATTCAGGGGGTGTTGGAGGCCTACAGGCGGACTGATATGCGTTGCGTTGGAGAGACAGCTGGAGGATAGTCCCCATTTTCCCTGTGTGGCGCCCTCCTTCCATGTAGCTGGCAGGCGGGAGCCATCTTTCCTCTGTTGAGCCCGCCCCCAACACAGCCAAATCTGAATCTGATTGGTGGTGAGCTCCACCGCTCCACCCTGCTGACTCACTGGGACCCAATCCCACTCAACTTATCCAATGCCTAAGGCACTTTCCAGGTGAAAAGCCAGCAATGCCCACATTGCACTTTTTCTTGGAAAACTACAAGAGTATGCAGTCTCCAGGTGGGCAGATAGATATTGGCCTGGTGTGCTATAAGACTTGCTGATTAGCTTCAGGCTCAGCACTGGCACCAAACCACAACCCATATCAACTTGATGCCCACAATGCTTCCCACTCCAGTGACTCCGAGACCCTGCCTCACCCAACTTGCATACCACATGAGGTTTTATCAGGGGCTGAGCCTCACAGGAGCTGGAAGGTGTCTCAGGGTGTCCTGGCTTTTTTGTGGTGGCAGACATCCTTCGTGTGCAATGTGGCCTCTCCACGTGCCTTCAGTTTAGCACAGGCAATGAACAACTGCAGATCGCTTTGTAGCTGCTACCAGGTAGCTCCCAGCTGGTCACAGGCAGTGGTGATCTGGGCCTGCACCAGAGCCCTTCCCAAGAGGCCCCAGAACCAACATACATGGAGGTTGGCTTCAGACCACAGCAGAGCACCACACAATTAGCCTCACAAGTAGACACCCAAAGAGCGGTCTCAACCAGCTCTAGAGCCTGCTGGGGGGAGGAGGAATCCTACACAGTGGGGTAAGCTCCCCCCCCCACACACACACACAGCAATCATAAGCTGTGAGCTGGCCAAACCCAACAGTCAATCAGGCTGAGGGTCAATCCCACCCACTGACATGCCAATAGCAATCAAGGCCAAACTGTAACGGGAGGGCACAGCAACCCACACAAGGGACACTCCTGGAGCACCTGGTGCAGTTGATCAGGAACACTGTGCTACTGGACCCCACAGGGCACCTACTATATAAGGCCGCCCGGCCAAGACTGAAAGATATAGCAGATCTACCTAATATATAGAAACAAACAGAGAGGAAGCCCAAATGAGGAAGCAAAGAAATACGTTCCAAATAAAAGAACAGGAGAAAACTCCAGAAAAAAGAACTAAACAAAATGGAGGCAAGCAACCTACCAGGTACAGAGTTCAAAACAATGGCTATAAGTATGCTCAAGGAACATAGTTAGAGCTTCAACAAAGAGATAGCAAGCACAAAAAGGACAGAAAAACCATAAAAAAGAACCAGTCAGAAATGATGAATACAATAATGAAGAATGCACTAGAAGGAATCACCAGCAGACTAGGTGAAGCAGAGGATCAAATCAGTGATTTAGAAGTCAATGTAGCAGAAAATACCCAATCACAAAAACAAAAACAAATTAGGATAGATTAAGAGACCTCTGGGACAACATCAAGCATAACAACATTCACATCATAGAGGTACCAGAAGGAGAAGAAAGAAATCAAGGGATTGAGAACCTATTTGAAGAAACAGTGACTGAAAACTTTCCTAACCTGGTGAAGGAAATAGACAATCCCAGGAAGCACAAGAGTTTCAAACAAGATGAACACAAACAGGCCCACACCGAGACACATTATAGTTAAAATGGCAAAGGTTCAAGACAAAGAGAGAATCCTAAAGGCAGCAAGAGAAAGGCAACTAGTAACTTATAAGGGGGCTCTCATAAGATTGTCAGCTGATTTCTCAATCAAAACTTTGCAGGCCAGAAGGGATTGGCACAAAATATTAAACGTGATGAAAAGCTAGGATCTACAACCAACGGTAGTCTTACCAACAAGGCTATCATTTAAAATTGAAGGAGAGATAAAGAGCTTCCAAAACAAGAAAAAGCTAAAGCAGTTCATCACCACCAAACCAGTTTCAGAAGGAATATTAGAGGGACTTCTTTAAGTTGAAAAAAAAATCAAAATTATAAATAATAAAATGGCAATAGATACATATCTATCAACACTTACTTTCAATGTAAATGGATTAAATCTCCAATCAAAAGACATAGAGTGGCTGAACAGATAAGAAAACAAAACCCTTACATATGCTGCCTGCAAGAGACTCACTTCAGATTGAAAGATGCACACAGATGGAAAGTAACAGGATAGAAAAAGATATGTCAAAAAAAAAAAGATATGTCATGAAAATGGAAATGAGGAAATCAAAAAAAGCTGGAGTAACAATACTTATACTAAATAGACTTTTAAACAAAGGCTATAAAAGAGACAAAGAAGGACACAGTAATCCCACTTCTGAGTATTTATCTGAAGAAACCCAAAATGCTACTTTGAGCGGTCATGTGCATCCATACAACATCAAAGCATTGCTTACAATGGCCAAGATGTGGAGACAGCCTGGGTCTCTGTCGATGGAAGGATGGATAAAGAGGAGGTGGTACATATATACAACTGGACATTGCTCAGCCACGGAAGGAAGTGGGTTCTTGCCATCTGCAGCAGCATGGATGGACCTGGAGGGTATTGTGCTGAGTGGAGTGTCAGACAGAGTAAGACAGATGCAAAGTGAATTCACTTACATGTGGAATCTAAAGAACTAAATAATCAAAACAGAAACAAACTCATACAGAAAACATTTTGTTGGTTGCCAGATGGGAGGGGTTTGGGCTGTGTGTGAAAAAAGGGTAAAGAATTAAGAAATACAAATTGGTTGTTACAAAACAGTCATGAGTATGTAGGATATAGCATAAGCAATAGTCAATAATATTGTAATAATTATGTATGGTGTCAGATGGGTCCTAGATTTGTTGGGGTGATAAAGATAAACGGGAGGGGGTTGGAGAACAGGGTAAAATAAGTGAAGGGATTAAGAAGTACAAATTGGTAGTTACAAAATAATCATAGGAATGTAAATACAACATAGGGAATATAATCAATGATATGACAATAACTACGTGTAGTGCCAGGGGGGTGCTAGTCAGGGGGATCACTTCTTAAATTATATAAATATCTAATTACTATGCTGTATCCCTGAAATTAATATAAAATAATGTTGAATGTCAACTGTAATTGAAAAATTTAAAAAGGGAGGGAAATGTGAAGGGGAATGAGGTCCAAATTTCTAGGTATAAAACAAGTTAGTCATGGGGATGTAACGCACAGCAGGGGGAATATAGCTAATGATATTGTGATAGCATAGTACTCTGTCAGATGGTTGCTGGACTTATCATGGTGATCACTTCTTTAGGTATATAAATGTTGAATAACTTTGGTGCACCCCTGAAACATATAATATTGTATGTTAGCTGCATTTTAATAAATATCTTAAAATTAATTAGGAAAATGAAAAATTGGTTCTAGATCATTCCTGTATCTTAATTTTGCTGTTACTTGAGGATATGACTGGTGAAAACTACTGTCTCAAATTTCTTTCCCAGTTGAGAAGAGAGGGTAGCACATCTTTTTCTCTTGAAATGGTGTAGACAAGGCAACTTTTTCAGAATCTGTGTGTTTTAATGGTTCATGTATATATCTCCGTAAGTCCCATGAAATCTTTTAAAAATAATTGAATCACAACCTATTTCCAATATGCTAAAATCTGGAGTAAAACAATAGTACTTGTTTTCAAACAGCAGTTTATAAAATACTACAAACAGAATTGATGCTTCCTGTTTATCTCCCCAATCCAATCTTCATTTCTTGGGTCCCACCAGCAAACCTGTGTATTTTATTTTATATATGTGAAATGAAGCTATATAATGGTAGTGTATATATATATATACATATATATATGTATATATATACACTACCATTGTGTATATATATATATACACTACCATTATATAGCTTCATTTCACATATTTTATACTTTATATAACTGCTATCATAAAACATGCATTACTTTACAATTTCCTTTCTTATTATTTTTAAGATGTATTTATATTGACACTCATAACTCTAGTTGATTTTTAACTTGTCATTTTAACAGAATTTTATCACATGAAAATACTACCAATGTTGAGTGCCGCTGAGGACTTCTGCTATTATACACAAGGCTACTGTGAACATTTTTGTATGTCTCCTTATGTATATGCATAATACTTCTTTAATGTAACATGATAAGAGATCTTTAATTTCACTAGATACTCCAAGTTTGATGGTTGTGCCAGTGTATTTTCCCACCATCACTAAAAGAGTTCTCACTGCTTCGTTGTCTTTGACAACACTTGATATTTTGAAAGTTACATTTTCTGCTAATTTGATGGGTGTGATGTGTTTTTGATTTGTGTTTCCTTCACTATTAGCGAAGAATATTTTTTTCATAAGTGTGTTGGCCTTTAAGATTTTCTCTTTTAAGAAATACTTTTGTTTTTTCAGTGTGTGCATATTTCTATTGGGCAGTGTTTTCATGAGTTGTAGGAATCTCTACATTTTTATAAATTATCCCTTATACATTAAAAACATCTTCTTGTGGCTTATTTTTCGTTTATAGTACTTAATGTACATATAAGTTTTACATTTTCATATATTTTAATTCATTGCTTCTTTCATGACTGTGCCTTTGTATTTTATTTAAATGATTTTTCTCATGGTGAGGTCTAAAAATGTTGAATAAATTCATCTAAGTTTTAAAATATTACTTTTAAAAGTTGTCTTTACTCCAACTCAAATTTATTTGTTTATGGTTTGAGGTAGGGATCCAAATTTATTTTCTTCCAAGTGGAAAATCAATTATATAAACACAATTTTCAAAAAGCCACTCCTTTCCCTACTGGCTTATAATGACATAACAAGTTTCCATATACGAGGGTCTCTCCAAGTCTGATTTAAAGAAATACAGGCAACATTTAACACTTAGCATGCACTTGCCATGTGTCAGGAACTATGCTAAGCATTTTACATGCTTAGATCATGCATTTTGGAGTTATAATGTCTGGGCTTCCATTTACACTAGGGAACCCTGATAAATGGTAGGTATTACTATTACTTGTTTGTTTACTGGCTAATAGAGATGTATTCATCAGATGAAGTATACAATAGGCTGGTTGACATAAACTGCATTAAAAAAAACAGCATTCCAAATATATAACTTGCTTTTATTAAACAGGGAGAAAAAATCAACACATTTTCCAAAGAGGCAGATTTCTCAGTAGCTTTAGTGAAAACCAACTTAATATTAATATCAGCATGTTTGACAAAGCTTTTAGAATAAGTGAACAATTAAATTCTTAAAGGAGGAATAAAACATCAACAAACTCTAGACCCCAAAACAGTTATTAGCCAACAAATTAGGCATTGTTTTACTTAACAGTTTTAGCTTTAATGTAAATATATATTATTATTTAGAATATTAGCAACTGAACTACATAATGACTATTTTATCATTTTACTTTAATTAAAACCAGATTTCTGGAATCTCCAACTAATCTTTAAAGTTTTCCAATGTGGACATAAACTAACCCCTATTCCTCTCTACATGTCAAATATGAAATAATTGTCACAATATATCAACATTTTCACAGAGATTTTTTAAGGCTTCGGCACATAAAATGTGTATTATCTGTGTAACAATAATGTCATAATTACATACAGAAAATATTTAAAATTCTCCTTGTGCAATTTAAGTTCTAAAGATTTAAAAAAAAGTGTTCCATGTTAATAAAATATTAAAATACTATGTGCTTCCCATAAATTTCACACTGAGTTTCTAATTACACAAAGAATGCACAAGGTAAGACTTGCACTCTAAATGATTCATCATTGAAATTAACAGTTGAACTGAATACACTTATTTGATATCATTAGTTTTCTAGCCCATACTTTCAGCACAAAACAGACTTTAATATAACTTATAAACATTTTCAATTAAACTGTGATACTGAGGCAGCCAATGTCAAATCTAGGTTCGCCTAGTTATTCATGTATCATACAAATATAAGTCTATGATTATTAACTTATCCTTTTGTCTAAGTCACCATCGCAGAGAATGTGTCAATAAGTAAATAGAATCAGAAAAGGTGACTATTTCTCATCTGGAAAAAAACAAAAATCACGAACACCTTGTCTGAAAGTTCTAAAGCAGCATATTCAGCTCTTAAGGCAAAAAAAGTTCAAAAATATTATAAATTATAAATTCTGGTAATTCTTCTTTTAGCATTAAAAGCTTTAGCACAAATTCTTACACTTTAATAGATAATATATTAGTGTACATCTGAATATACATTTGCCAACATTCTCCATAAGTATAAAGTTGTTCTGTGAAGTGAAAGAGGTGAAGCGCAGTATGGTAGGGCAACGTTTAATGGCTGTCCTGGGCATCAAGGGACATGGAATGGCTGAGTCTTGACCTTCCATTCACAGATATTGTATTTGATGGAATAGTAACCTAAGAGAAAGAAACACACCCTGAATCTCTCAATTGAAAATGGGACAGCTGTCGAATTTTCAATTTTCACAATTAACACATTTTAACTTCTGCTTAATTGTAAATGCTAACATTTAGTATTTATTATGCAATAAATTACAAATAATCGAGAATAAATGTTCCCTCTACCATGAAATTAGAACAAGAGTTGGTATTTCCACAACAAACAAGTTAAATAATCCATTAACACATCTTAGTCTTTACAAAATTGCCAAATCAACTCAAAGGACAAGAGCACAAACAGACTGCAGGCCAAGCTGTTAAAGAGCATTTTTGACTAGACTAATTCTGGCTCCCCTAAAGTGCCTTGGAGAATGCAGACAAATAAAGTAAATTCCACAAAGCAATGAATTTTACAATTTTTGTACTGATGGTGCATGTTACCTTGAAGTTCCCCTCACAGGTACCCCTTATTTATAAGAAAAAAAAAACAGCTTTGGTTTTTAAAATGCTTTCATATACGAAGGGCTAAAAAATTCAAATGTATGACTGTTATGCCAAAACAATTACAGAATGAAAAGGAGGTTTTTTTGTTGTGTGTGTGTGTTTTTTTTTTAGTAAATAAACTCCTAAGTTCCAAAATTTTATGGCAAAAGTCTCCTATTTATAAAGTCTAAGTGAATGAAAAACACTGTAACAAAAATTTCCTAAATAGCTTGAAATTCTAACATTACTTAGAAAAATGTAAAAAAAAAATCACCTGGGTTTTAAATAGTGAATAAGTGTAATACTTTGAAATACATAAAATATGACAATATTTTCAGAAAAATAGTTTCTCTCTAGATTATAATTTGACTACTGTAGGTTAATAACCAAACATTATCATCTCCTCACTAGAACTCAAGTACAAAAGGTGACAGATTCTACCTAGCAACAGAGTAAGTTAGTGAAAAGGAAAACAAAATTTAAAAGCAAATTTAGTTTGGATTTGGTTTCCTTGTGCTTTGCTTCCTGCCTTTTACTAAACGAAGATTGGTCATCTAAACTAGTCAATTTTCTTGACTGTCTTATGAGTCCAGGATGGAGTAGAGTGGTTGACAGTATCCACCTGAAACAAAACAGCTAAGAAAAAAAGTTGCCACTAGAGGAGGAAAAACTCATCTGAACCCTGTTTAGTATTCATGTGGGATTTCTTTCCAAGTATAGTCAACAAACAACAGGTAATGACTTTCATTATGTAACCTTGGTCCAAAAAGCCTCTGTATGTAGGAGAACTGCCAAATTGCAGTTCTCACAATTCTGTGTAAAGAGGGAAAACTTGTTTTAAACATTTAAAAAATATACTGATGGCTCCAAATATCTACAAGTAAAAGATGTTCACTGTTGCCCCATTTATAGTGGGAAACTAGAATCCAGTTAAGTGTGCACCAATAAGGAGCAAATCAGCTATGGTATATTCGTATCATAAATACTATGTAGTCTTAAATGAACACACACACACACGTATATATACCAGGGGTGCAAAAAAATGTATACACATTTTGAGAGATGTTATCTACCTATCGTGTTTCCCCGAAAATAAGACCTACCCCGAAAATCAGCCCCAGTTAAGATCGGCAGCCAGACAGACGCATTTAGTACGTCATGACTATGTTCCAGAAGAAGATGACATGACTGTATTTGAAAATGTAGATTGTTGTACATGAAAAAATAAGACATCCCCCGAAAATACGCCCTGATGTGTCTTTTGCAGCAAAAATTAATATAAGACCTGGTCCTATTTTCGGGGAAACACGGGATGCCCAAGCAGTAGTTCACCATAATCAGAAGTGTCTGGACGCTGATGGTAATCACTTTGAGCACCTCCTGTAATTGCAGAAGTCAAACGTGACTTGTGTTCATCTTTTGTTATCTGTTTATATTGAGTATTACAATTAATACAGTTTTTTCCTTTCTTACAACGTGTATACAATTTTTTGGCACCCTCTCTATACATAAAAAGATGGAGAGCACCAGAAAGATACATGTTTTATGAATGTTTTATAGCGGATTCTATTTTTATAAAAAGGTAACATTAAGTATGTTTACATACTACACAAGTGGTCTGGAAGATTACACTGTAATCTATCAAGAGCAGTTACTTTGGGGGGAACGGTATTTTGTTCAGTAAACATTTGTTTGCTAAATTATCGAACATGAGAAAACACCATTAGAATACTACTCTATAAATTCTGTGAGATCAGAGACCTTGTCTGTTTTAATGCCAGTTTATACTCATGTTTGTTTTAGTGCCTGGCACAGTGTAGAACAAAGAACATTTTTTAAACAGAATATGGTTAATTTTCTACAAACATTTATAAAGTTAAAAAGTATTGCTTAATTTTTTGAGTAACAAACATATGACATTTATAATCAAGGTAGTTTTAAAATAGAACATTTAATAATTTCTGATGTAAGCATGTACTAATTGATTATCTACACTTGAAGTAAAGAATTTTCAGGAATATTCACATAGCTTTCTTATTTGTATAAGAAGCGATAACTATAAAACTATCATTATTTTACTTTAAAAATATACGGAAAGAGTTGCCAATCTGAAACCCCTGTATTGCTTAAATTCAAATCAAGGAAATATGAATAAAAAGCAGACCAATTAAACAAAACAAGACAGCACGATTCTCGGTGACTTATCCAGTTATTTTCTTCCTTCCAGATTTGTATCTAGCCAAAGATAAGTGTTACATTCTGAGGAAATACTTAATATCAAGTACTAAATATCATTTGTCAGTTTCTTTTCAGACTTTAGTTGTACACACCTATATTCTACTTCTAATAGTACAATAACCTTTAGTAATTCAAACACCATCCAAAACTGAAAGCAGCACAAGAAGTTCTCGGTGTCAACACATGTCAACAATAATGAATTACTTAATCTGTCTTATTCTCTGAAAACAATTTGCTGACTCATATAAATATGCTAACATCAAACACATTTTATAAAATACTGAGCTAAGTTTATTAATGCTTCATGTGCATACAAATTCCTGTGACTGCATGGGGGTCAAGTGGGAGTAAGGTATGAAAAAAACCTTAAGAGACCTGAAAAAACAATAGTATGTTCATGACTACATTTACACTAGAGCAATCAACTAGATAATTGTTCTAATGTGAACTAACTATTATAATGAAGGTTAATTGTTCGGGTATGAACTAGAGCCATAAGGCAGGTTGGTACCTGAAGTTAAATCGAACATTTGGGTGCCAAAATACAGGCAAACACTGAGCCAACTTTCTGATGAACAAACTAAAACTACTGTCAAAATCACTGGAGATTTTATTTGGCACTATAACTGTTGTTCTATTAAAAAAAATTTAGAATTTAAAACAACCAGGAGAAATGTTCAGTAAAGAACAGAAATATGGAATGTAAGCAAATATCACAAGAAATTAGAGCCTTCTTGTGTCCATTTTTACGACCTTTTGCAATTTTTTGATATACAATACTTTTACAAAAAAGTGCACTGATCTTAAATAAATAGCCCCATGAGAACAAATTCAAACATGTATATAAACTACCACCGAGATAAAGCTCCCTGATGACCTTGTCTTTACTTAACACTTTGACATTTTATTCATTATGGACTTTACATTAATTTGGACATTTAAAAAATAATTCATTAAGATATTTACCTTGATTACTTAATTGTTTGGTTCCCTCTTAAATTGTGTGCCTGTCCTACTCCAATAAGCCCCTAACAACCTCTCCCCTCTGGAAGTAACACTATCAGGATTTTTATAATTATTTCCTTGCTTTTAAAAATAATTGACACCTACGTATGTATCATCACTAAAGAATATAATTTAGTATATTTCACATGCTGTCAAACTTTACACATATATATTTTTATGTCTCTATCTACATACACTGTTGCATTTAGCTGTATTTTGTACAATTTATTGCCAGATGATAGTCCATTATTTCAATATACTACTATTTATTCTACTATATTTGGATATTAAGGTCATATTTCTTTGGAGCTTTTACAAACAATATTCTATGAATATTCTTATTTGTGAGTCCTGGTACACAAGCACACATATTTTTTAGGGTATATGACTAGAAGTGAGCATGGAGTGGAAGCTGATTGTGAAGTGTAGATACTGTGAATTTTACTAAACCCAGTGTCCATTTCTAGTAGGATAAAATGGATTATGTACCGAATTTTCATTTTAGGAGCTGGCACTATATAGTCTCAGAGCTATCAATAACCTCCTACTGAAAGAGATAAAATTTTAGACTCAATGAAACCTAAAGTAATGAGTTATAAACAGGATCATCATTTAGGGCCTGCTTTCTGTGTTGATTCACATCCAGCTCATTCTGGAAGCAATGAGAGTTTTATATGAAGAGACTGCCAAATCAGGGCCCATCAAACACCAAGCACACAGCTGCTTGCCTGTACAATTCTGTTGGTCTAAAAGGCATTTTCAACTTAATGCACTGTTTTCTACAGTTAGTGCATTGAAATTGATTAATATGTCTCCTGGCTTAGTACAAAGACACTGCAATTATTTTCTGATTAGGTACTTGGTTCTTCGGTGGGCTGTACGTATCACTGTTTGTTAGTCCCAGGCAGTGAACACCCTGAAGACAGAGGCTTCATTATACTCATTTTTGTCTTCCTGATATCTAGTAAAATGTTTGGTACTTATGTGTTTAAAAATGCTTGCCAAAATTTATTGCATGGAGAAAGCTTTACATTGGAAGTGACTTATTTGAAATTCACCCTTAATTTACACGATTAGAAATAAAAATATTTTCATAAAGGAGAATGTGCAACTTAATAGGGGCATATTTGCCGCACAAAAATAAAAATGTCATGACCAGTGAAGTACCGATTTTAATATTCAAAGCTACACTGAATCTTTTGCTGCCTGCTACCTAAATGTAGACTACAAAATTCAACCCTAATCCCCTGAATGATTCCTTCACTTTTCTCCACTCTTGACAGCATGCAACACTTCGCTGTGCCTCCATTTGTGACCAGATGGGAGTGCCAAGCCCTCCATGAGAACGGCTGCCACTCAGTTCCGCTGAGACACAGGGAGCAAAACAGGGCAGCACTGGTGAGGCCGGCCAAGTGATGTGCCTCAAATGCCTTCCGTTTTCTATCTTTGCAGCATTCCTGTTCCTTCACACATTTCATTTCTGTGGAGCTCAGCGTTTTGCTCAACAAGTCTTTTTACTCTTCTCTACGTAGCTTCTAAAATGATTAGAGAAGGAATTCACAAAATGAAATGCCTAGGGAGTCAGTAGAATAATGAATACTTTTCTTGTTTTGGGTGTTGAAGAACTTGCAACCAAGAGGACAAAAGGGAGAACAAGAAAGACATTTATGGAGATACAGCGTCTGGGAAGTCCAAGTGATAATGGCAGGCTTGGGGCTTGCCCACGTCCTCCTTCAGTGGATGAAGGTGACAGAGGGAGGACATGTACCTACACATAATTGCCTGTGACACCTAGTTAGTGTCTGCCAGGATAATCACACCCCCTGTCCTGAAGCTCTCCTACACCTCAGCAAGGAGAAGCTAAACAACTCTGGCAGGGCATTTTTTAAACTTGAATTTCTCCATTAGGTCTTATCTAAATTCTTCCGATTGTCTCTACATTTTTAGTTTAAGCTATAAAACTCCCTCTCTTCCCTACCCACCCCTGGCCAATCCCATGTATGACAGTAACTTAATCACCTTAGGAGCCATGACTAAAACCATGCAGATTCCTGTGTCTAGTGTAGGTTTTCTGCGATAGGGAGGGATTTTCTTTCCAAAAGAATCTTTCTTGCTGGGCTAACATAATTTCTTAAGAGCCCAGGCATTTGCTCGATATAGTTACATAACAGTGAGCAAAAGCCACGTTCTGTACCTGGCCCATGTTGTGGAAAACAGACCTGACGTGTTTTTAAGGATGTGTAAGACTCTGGACTCTCTCAGCTTATACTTCAACAATGACCCCTGACATAAAAGTGTAACTTCTGGCATCTGCCCTATTCAGGTTTAAATGCCAGAAAACAATTTCCCCTAAGTATTAGTTTGACAATGTTGAAAATAAACCCACTGTCACCCATCTGATAAAGAAAACTTACGCTTTTCAATTTGGCAGCAGCCTCTCCGGAACGGATTGCAGTCAGCAAACTCTGTCGGATCTCTTCTGGATCAGCGCTTTGGAATGTTAAAGAACTTTGTCTCTTAAGGGTGAATGATGGGCAGTCCGTTGAAGATGGTCTTTGGGAATGCTGTTCATTATGTGCAGAGTTGTTTTCCTAAAAAGATACAATAAATGCAAAATATTTATATGAACACCAAGTGAAGAATGGGCCATTTTTCAAGAAATTTTCTTTACCAACAGTTCTTTAAGAATTACCATTTGCCTCACTGGTGTTCCAGACACAGCTCTATTTCCTTACCACTGCATTATCTCTGCTGCCAGAGCTCAGCTGGAAAAGGAGGGCATTAATTTCCCTTCTCTTGTCCAGGGGGTGCTGAGGAAGAAAAGTTGTACCTGTCTCTGTTTCATGAACGCAGAGTAATTTTACAGTCTTTGAGTCAAATAATGCTGATTTCTCCAATGGAGTAGGCTAAAAGAGCCAAATGAATAATAAAAATATTCCACAGACAAAAAAATAACACATTTTCACAGTTCCAACATATTAGGTTGTGAAATTATTTTTGAAACAGTACAAAATGGACAAATATTGGCAATTTCATATTGGTTGAACCTAATGGATCTTCTAATAATGGAATATTAATGACAATACTACACGTAACCGTTTGTCTTGGGTGTCTGGAAATCACAGGGACTAAGTGATGGCCATGTTTTCTTTATTTTTCCCATGAGACTAAACGTAAATATTAGGAGTTTCCAAATTTAAAAATCAAAAATTTAATTAAACTTCTTAGGAAGGAAAATCTAGTAACTAATTTAACAGGCAACTATTATCAAATAATCTTAAAAATGTCTTTTTTAAACTGTCAAATAAATATCTACAAATGATGAGCTACACAGAGCTCAGGCAATGGCTCAAAAACTGTATTATCTGAATCAAGCTTCCGTTGTTCAGGAATGGTATTCCATTCTAAGGAAAAACACAGGTTTTGTTCCCAAGTAAAGAATTAATCTCTGTATCATACATCTCTTCCTGACATTATATCAAAGTAATAAACAAAAATGTGAAAATAAGGGGGGTGAGGGGTGGGAGATGAGGGTAAGGGGGATCAAACATATGGTGATGGAAGGAGAACTGACTCCGGGTGGTGAACACACAATGGGATTTATAGATGATGTAATACAGAATTGTACACCTGAAATCTATGTAATTTTACTAACAATTGTCACCCCAATAAATTTTTAAAAATGTGAACTATATGAAGAAATGTTCTGCAAGATAAATATTGCTTTAAAATTATGGAAAAATCTTGACTTGGCAATACGGTTCATGTTCTGTTACTCTAGGAATGTTTGAAAAGTCAGTAGAAAATACTTCTGAAACTGTCACACAAATGTGAAAACATTCTTTAAACACTAACAGAGTAGAAGTATACAAAGTATTTTTTTTAATTGCATGGGGATTATCATTAATTCATACTATGAATTTCATCCTCTCCTTTGACTATTTGGAGCTAGCAAATTATAACAGCTGAGCAAAATACTAAGTCAAAAAATCCACCCATTTTGGTAAATTATTAAGGTTTGCTAGTAGTTAAATGATTATTTTGGTCAACATACACATAACTGGAAAAGTTGACACGGAAATAAGAAAATAGGAAATTAAGACAATTACGTATTTAAACTGGTTTCAATTTAAATTATTTATATGTAAAAAAATGTTTGAGAAGCTGAGGTTGAGTGTATATGACAGAAAATACATTGCTGAGAGACATTTGGTTATTTTATCTAATCTTTGCTATTACTTATGTTTCCATATAATTAAAAGTATTTATTTTGCAATTATGTTAAATTGGAGAGAAAAATAAACCAGAACAGCTATAAACACATTGAGATAAGAAAAACACAGGAAAATATAGTCAGAACTATAAACTAGTACATTATACAAATGTCTGAGCAAAGAAACTAAGTTAAAATATTTGCTAATGACATAATTATTTAATGATGACGCTCCAGTAATACCTGACCAGGTTATATGAATTACAATAATTCTGAGAATAAATAATCAGATTCTATATACTTTTTTTCTACAGTAGGTAGCTTGACATTAATGAGATTAATACGAATCCAGAGTTAAATAACACACAAACCTGTCAACGTTCTAGTTATCCCCCATTTAAGCCTTGCGGTATAAGAACCCCTTGGTTTTAAAAAGGTGACATTTACCTTATCACTCACACTTTGTTGTGGGATGTCCACACATTTATTTACGGAAAGACTCTTCCCCTCCTCTGTGTCCGCTGGAGGCCCGGCACAGACATCGTCCCTACTTGACTCTGTACGCACTTTGCTGAAAGACTGTGACCTTTTCACTACGGCTAGGGCAAAGGGCGAAGGAGCCGAGCTCGAGTAAGGTCGTGGAGCACCAAAAGTTTTCAAAGTCTTCAGATTTAGTGCTGCGACGTGACTTGCGGGAAGAACAGGTTTCGGAGCTATGGGAGGAGGAGAGGTTTCAGTAGGCTTCGGACTGCTGAGGCCAGCATCAGTGCTTTTAATGTGGGGCTGTGGAGGCGAGTGAGTTGTTTCACTTAAGAGACAAGGAGTTTGCTCCGGAGGAGGGATTGGATCCCTTTCCACCTCTTTCTTTATTAGTTCCTTTGGAGTAGGGTTAGGGGCAGTGTGGACATTCTTGGCAGCTGCCGATGTCACATAGTGACCTGAAACTCTTTTTTGCATCTGTAAGAAAAAAGAACTTGGTTTCGCCTGGGGATTTGAAACCCGAGATTTAAGTTTGGACTCCAAAATATTGTTTATATCTTCCAAATTCGGCACAAAAGGAGCTATGCCAGTGTCTCTCATCATCCTGGGAGGAGGTTTCACAGGATTTGCCATGATGCTCCGGGGGGCGCTCTCCACATCGTGCACCGGATGCTCTGTGCTCGGGCTCCGCTTGGGTTTCAGATCTATCTGCGGCTCCTCGGGGCTTTCAGAAATAACACGATCTTCTGTTTGGATTGCCGTTTCTTTCACATTCTCTTGAAGGTGCTTTTTTCCTGAAGTATGTATCTCCTGATCTTCTTGATACCGTGTGGTTTCTGATTCCCAATCTTTCAATATTTCCAGGGACTTGGGAGGCACTATTTTATAAGTAGTCATTCCAATTTTGGGTATATAGTCTCTTGTAATTTCATTTGAAGGTTTTGGCTTGGGATTATAGTCTTGTCTGTAAAATGGATAATTCTTTACATAAGAAGTTGAAGTGTTGTTAATCCCGTCTACAGGAGGCAAAAGGTCATCCTTACCATGTGCACAAATTGGATCTTTTATGGTGAGCCGATCTTCTGAATGTACCATGATGGAGCCCTGACTCGTGGATTCTCCTGAGGTATCTACAGCATCTCGGGGACTTACAGGCGAATGGTGAGTTGGCTTGTTGTTATTTGCAGTTTGAACACTTTCATCAACTTTAAAGTCAGACAAATGATGATGTTGGTGATTCCCATCAAAACTGTTACAGGAAGGAGTTGTCTGAATTGCTGCATCTTGCATTTTTGTCTTTTCTGCACTGGGCTGATGCAGTTTTTCGTCTGGTACTGATGAAGCAGCTAGACGATTTTCCTTGTAACTTCTAGCAGGTTCAGTTTTATGTGCCTGATAGTTTGATAGTCTGTTAACTTTCATGTCCACATTGTCATTTCTGGCAACACCTCCTACACTGATTTCTGTTCTCCTCACTCCATTTTTCATATTATCTTCTGTGCTCATTGAAATGGCAATTATTTCACTTTGATCTACTGAGAGAAAAAAATAATTATCATCAAGATCAGTAGAGAAAAAAAAGTAGAAAAACCTCAGTTTGTAATGCTTTCCTGCCTCAAAGTGAGATAGGCTGGTTTGACTTCTGCAGAACTTTTTCAGCTCACTAATTATACAAAAGCAGGTAATGGCATTTAGAGAAAACAGCATGGGCTTTGACATCATAGAGATGTGAGTCTGGAACCCAGCTTGACTAATTACAATCTCTGTGGCTACAACGTGGTACTTCACCCTTTGAGCCTCCATTTGCTCAGATGTAAAAACGTGAAAGTACGTATTACAGTTGACCCTTGAAGGACATGGGGAGTAGGGGCGCCAACCCCTCTGCACGATTGAAAATTCATATATAACTTTTGACTCCGCCAAAACTTATCTACTAATAGCCTACTGTTGACTGGAAGCCTTACCGATACCATAAACACTCAATTAACACATATTTTGTATGTTACATGTATTGTACACTGTATTCTTACAATGAAGTAAGCTAGAGAAAACAAAAGTTAAGAAAATCATAAGGAAAATACTTTCACAGTATTTATTGGGAAAAAAACCTGTAAATAAGTGAACCCGTGGAGTTCAAACCCATGTTGTTCAAGGACCAACTATGTATTTTATATATTATTTACATAACATGATTATTAGGATAGGCTATTGCCCAGAAAAAGCACTCCATAGAAGATAGCTTTGTTTCTTCTTATAAGTAAAGATTTCATATTTCAGTCATTGTTAAGAATGACAAAAGAAATTGACAAATTCAAAAAAAATATTTATTCTTTTATTTTTTTTTCATTTCGATTCTCTTTGTCTTTTCTATAACTCTTAGTGCATTTATATTTTATACATAACATTAAAATGAAAGAAATCCCAGCAATGCTATCAGTTTTAATTAAGGCAGATAGTAGAAACATTACCTTTAAGAGTTGAAGTAAAAAACAGAATCTAAATTGATTGTCTTGTTCGTTGTCCTCAGTGAAGACTTTTAGAGGACTTTGTTTTTAGATGTGTCTAGTACTGAGCAAAGTGATTTACATTCTGTGCTCCACTAGTCATATGCCCAGAACAATAATTTCTACTGAAAGACCAACAAACCCTCATCTTCAAAATCCTAGTAGCCTCCTCTTTCAAATATGGTAATTTGCACAGCAAGTGAGATGTGGGTCTCGGGAGTCAAATTGTGAAAGGATGTCAAAGATTGCTCTATAGTTTTATCATCGCTCACTTTACCTATAAAACAAAGACCAATTTCACTGCCTAAAATGTCATGGGATATTTAAAATAGTTCCTCTGTTAAAAAAAGAAAAAAGACAAGAAAAAAGGAAGATATGCATGCATGCATGCATGCAAAAAAAAAATCATGTTGCCTGGTAAATTTGTATACAAACAATTTTTAAAAACATCTTATTTTTAAAGTATGCCTAATTGTACAATTATTTGGTCATGGTATATTTTGTATTATGTTACAAGGTTCTTATATTAAATATATAATTTTAAAATACAATTCATTCTTATTCTTCCCAAATAAAATGCAACTGATTATCAGGATATCTACTCTCTATATGAGTCACTTTTGTCAATGACAAATAATTACTAACTTTGTGATTTATAAAATTAAGGACAGGTGATTAGGTAGCATGGAAGAGGTACATTTATGCCTATGCTCATATTTACTTGTTTCATAAGTATTTTTAGTATCTGTATGAAAAGTACCAATTTCAACACTGCTGTGAGCACAAAACAATGTGAGAAATGGTCCCTGGCACTGGGAAACGAGACTAATGTATTTCCTTCTTTCTTATTTCTCATTTTCCACGGAATATAGATATATCCCAGTTATACAACAGAAACATTTTCCAAAAGAAAGTATATCAATGTAAAAATATATTTTAAATTAAATCCCCTATATCAAACTTTAATTTATTGGCTTAGTAATCCAAATTTCTATTTCTCACATTTTTGGTGGTTATACTTATTTTACCATTGTCTAACTCTGAATTTCTCATCAAAATTTCAAAATTATTACCAATGATTGTCAGGCCTGGACAGCTAGAAACACTAGTGAATTTATTAGTTAATCCACCCTTAAATATACCTGGTAACAATGCTACCCAAGTGTCAGTGAATGGTGAGGCCATTTTCCAAGAAGAGCCAGTAGACTGAGAAGGTATATTTTGTACTATCCTGTCCTTCTCTACTCAAAACTGACAAGAACATCTACACCCTGGAGAAACGATGATTTAGATACGTAGGCAGGGTAGGTAAATAGGGAAGACAACACAATCTGTCACAGTAGTACATGTCATGAAAAATTGAATCAAGAGGAAAAGAATGGGGGGAAATTGAATGTTTTTAGACCTTCTCAGTATTTCATCTCTGGGTGGTATAGACCATGGGGGAAATGAATTGGAGACATACATATTCAAATTAACCAACACATAGCACATCACATATGTAAAATGACACACATCTCTATCTATATCTGTTTGTCTATCTACCTGTTTGTGACAGTAGGATGAGCCAAGTTTTATTCAAACAGGAATATGTTTGTTTTCTAAGAATCTTAACCTAGTTCCATGTTAACATAATAGATAGGAAAATTCATAAGCCACTTCCTGCATATGCCTTTAAAATACCATTATGCATTCCTTGCATCTTCTATTTGTGTAGTATCATTTCTCCAAAATTCAATCTGAAGTATATATTTTATCAGAGTTCTGCTATGTGCTATGAGGAATTCAAACAAAGTATCAAATATAATTGCTATGCAATCCTGGCAATGAACAATTTTTAAAATAATAATTAGCTAGACTCTTTTAAATTCTGGTTCAAAAAGGATATATAATGAGAAAGAAAAGAAACTGTCTTGCTTTGGAGGAAATATTGGTAAATAACTTTACATAATTAGATGGTTTAGACCTTAAAAATCAGACGGACAAGTTTCACCCAAAGTATAGCAACTTGACTATGAAGTACAACAGGCTTGAACTACAGAGTCATTAAAAGGAAAAAAGATACAGATCACAAGTAGATGCATAGAGTATAAATCTTTAAAATCTGAGTTAGATAACCTCTAACATTTAACAACAAAAGTGATACACATAGTAGTTAAGAGCACACTTTGGAGTAATATCACCTGAGTTCAAATCTTGGGTCTACAACTTATTAATTGTGGTACTTCAGGTATCACATAGTATCTTTGTGGCTCAATCATCTGTAAAATGGGACTAAAGATAATACCCATAAATGAGTTAATATACAAGATTAAATAAGTTAATATACATAAAGGGTAAAGAATGGCCCCTGGCACATAGTAAGTGCTATGAAAGTGTTGCCTATTAGTGTTTATAGAACTCACCATTCTCTTGGTTTGGGCCCAGCGATTTCAAGTTTCTCAAACTGTCAACTACCCTCTCTTCATTGCTTGCATTATATACCAGCAAGTGTGGTCCTCTGCAAAATATATTGTATGTTATACATTAACACTGCTCAAACACTCAAACACACACACACACACACACACAGACACACACACACACACACACACACACACACGGCAAGAAAACAGGCAATAATCTCCAAAGACAGATGGACTGAAATAATCATCTTCTTATGCCAAATACTAAAAATTGAATAGCAAAGAAACCCACAACTGAGCGGATATGCTGCTATGAAACATTAGCTTTCATATGGTGGTCCTATTACGAAGAAAAATGTAAAAATCTTGGTAAAATGAACACGTTTCCAAAAAGAGTGTCTTATTGTTATTATTATTTGTCTTTTAAAGAAAAAGGAAATACATGAAACATTTTAGTTTTGCATCTGGCAAGGTCAACCTCTGCCAAGTCAGGATATTGATTGACCTCACTGGGTTTTATTGATGATAGAAGAGTTTAATTTAGAGACAATCCCATAAAAAATTATAGCAAAACTTTGGTGGTTTATTTTGCATAGTCAAGTTCATCGTTATTCATGGTGTGGCATTTCTAACAATATAAGTGTACTGTACTATAACTTTCAATTCTTAGGATCAAGTGGAAAGCTCATTCTCTGTGTCATAAAATTGACTGTAAAAATAATAGAATATCACACTCTAATATACAGAACTGTTTTATATACTAGTCAGTGAAAATCCTTAAGGAGAATTTGGTGATATTAAATGAAAATTAAATGTTTCATTGAAGTTAAATAGATAATAAGCAAAATATATACAATATAAATGAACAAAAACTTTTATATTTGAGTCATACAAATGAACTACATGTTAATGGTTTATTGGACACAGGAATACCAGAACTGTTGAATTTGATTTTATTTAAAAACAATTAGGGCCGGCCCAGTGGCTCAGGCGGTTGGAGCTCCGTGTTCCTATCTCCAAAGGGTGCCGGTTCAATTCCCACATGGGCCAGTGGGCTCTGAACCACAAAGTTACCAGTTCGATTCCTCGAGTCCCACAAGGAATGGTGGGCCGTGCCCCCTGCCACTAAGATTGAACATGGCACCTTGACCTGAGCTGCCACTGAGCTCCCAGATGGCTCAATTGGTTAGAGCGCGTCCTCTCAACCACAAGGTTGCCGGTTTGACTCCCTCCAAGGGATGGTGGGCTGCACCTCCTGCAACTAGCAACAGCAACTGGACCTGGAGCTGAGCTGTGCCCTCCACAGCTAAGACTGAAAGGACAACAACTTCACAACTAAGCTCCACAACTAAAATTGAAAGGATAACAACTTGACTTGGAAAAAAGTCCTGAAAGTACACACTGTTCCCCAATAAAGTCCTGTTTCCCTTCCCCAATTTAAAAAAAAAAAAAAAATCTTAAAAAAAAAATTACATGTAAATAGACACTTTATTAATAAACATTTTTATAATGATGGTAAAAGGGATGGAGTCTAAACTGAAGGGATGAGTATATTTGTGTTTAAAATATCAGATCTATATTGCAGAAGATTAGTATTAATTAAACAAACCACCACCAACACTTCTAGCACACAGACTACTTACTGTCCATCTGTGTTTCTAGTTTCTTGTTTTTCTTCTCTAGAATTTTGTGAGGACTCTCCAGTATCATTGCCAAGGACTGAGTCAGGATCATTTTTCAGTGTATTTATTATATCAGTAGATCTAACAGAAATATCTTGTGACTTCCCCGAAATATTTCCAGCTTCATCTTTAGGCACTTCACTCAGTTCTTCCTTTTCATCTATCTCTTCAAGACTATAATCAGAGCTTATTCCAGCTACAAAGAAATGAAGATATAATCCTAAATACTAATTTGCTTCATTCATGCTATGCAATCCTGGCAAAAGGAATTTTACAAATAATATTTAGTTGGATTATTAAATTCTGATTCAAAAAGTATAGTGAAATACTTTTCTAATGGTAAATAATCAGGGTAACTTATTATCAGATTACATCAGACACATACAATTCTAAAATTAATATGCTGTCACTCTAGGTTTTATTCATGGTAGAAAAAAGATGTTTAAACTCAAACTTCAAGTTATATATTTCATTTCATAATATGCCTTCAATTTAAATGATTTTTACATTTATGTAAGAGCTCTAAATGTAAATGAAAAGAATGATATATTTGTATTGTCTGTAAATGTAAAATGACTCAGCAGTTATCAGTACAATTGAGAATTATCTGAGCCCTTTTAAAAATACTTATGCTCACACCCTACCCTACACCTGTTAAATCAGAATTCCTGAAGGATGAGAGAATTTTTAAGGCTCCTCAGGTGATTCAAATATGCAACCAGGATTAAAAGCCACTGATTTAGATTCTTAGTGTAATTTTTAAAAATACAAATAGAATAAGTATTATACAATGAAAATTAGTTTTTATTCCCATCCAGTTTGTCTCAGAGACAACTTATTTCTCCAGTTTTTTAATATGTTATCAGAAAGTATAAGAATATATAAGCAGATATGCATACTCGCATTTCGTTCTCTATTTTGTTGGTTTATTTAACATAAATGGAAGCATACTGTACTTGATGTTTTTCACCTAACATTTTTTTGCTCCACTTACTATACCATAAAGATTGTCCCATATCAAATTTTGTGCGTGCGTGTGTAGGTGTGTTTTCAATAGCTGCGGTGAACATTTCATTGTGTAAAAAATGGGTGTATTATTCCTTAGCACCAACAACAAACGTCCAACATTGTAAAAGAGGAGCCATCCTAAGCAGTTAGTATCCATACTTGTGTAAAGTTTATTTAAACCAAAGAATGAAGTTCTGGACCGTTGGTTATTTAAATTCAACACTTCCACTTACACAATAGCAGCTGAACAGAGTTTAATTTTTACCATATTGAAGGGGGAAGAGGTGGTATAGCATTGGATTATAGTGATCAGCACATCTATAAAATTCAATAAAACTTTTAACATATTTGAAGAATATTTAAAGTACTTAAAATATATTTAATTTTATCTTTAGACACTCAGAAAATTGTGGTATTTGTACGTTTTAATAAGAAAATATGGAGAATGTTAATGGCATTTTTATGGTAAATAAAAATAGATTATCCAACAGAAAATATATTTCAAAAATTAAATTTAAATAATTTTAAATATATGTATTTAGGAAAATCTTTTTTTACTCTAACATGTAAAATAATCATTATGATGTCAGTGTACAATATTATGTGTCTATGAGAGTACATAATATGTGTCTATGTACTCTCATATGTGTCTATGTACTCACATAATAATATGTGTCTATGAGAGTTGCATCTAAGTAGTAAGAGTATATTTAAATAATTTGAAAACTGTGTATTGAGAAAATAAATGGCCATTTTGATTTAAATGTATGTTTTACAAATGGATCCTCAATATATATTAAGCTCTTTTGGAAATTACGATTAACTAGGTAACATTTAGCAAATGATTGACTGCTATCCCTATTTCTTTCTTGCCCATCGCAAGTGTTTCAGAAATACACAACCTTTCTTTAAGTATGGCACTATCACTGAGAAACTGGTCTCAATACAAGTATGAAGAATGATTTACGTGTTTCAAAATTCTTCTCAAATTATTTTTCTAGGATTTTATAACTTAGTGGTTGCAAGTATCATTTATATGCTTGCTTAAATACCGTGTTGCCCCGAAAATAAGACCTAGCCGGACGATCAGCTCTAATGCGTCTTTTGGAGCAAAAATTAATATAAGATCCATTATATTATATTATATTAATTATATTTATTATATTATATATGTTATATTCTATTATACTGGGTCTTATATTAAAATAAGACTGGGTCTCATATTAATTTTTGCTCCAAAAGACGCATTAGAGCTAATTATCTGGCTAGGTCCTATTTTTGGGGAAACATGGCATATATTTTTCACTAGCCTGAAAAGTACACCTATTATAAAATGTTTTAGAAAAGGCTGTATTTCTTTTAAAAAATTCGAATCATCCAAGAGAACTTTCACAGTTGGTTTTTAGAATAGTACAAATTTCCCTAAGCTCTTTTTTTTTTTTTTTAATGAACCCCAGGTATCAATTCCATCATGCAGCTTTAACGACTATATATTTGCAAATATTTTCTCCCATTTTGCAGGGTGTATCTTCACTTTCTGTATTCTTTGAAACACAATTTTTTAAAATTAAATTTATTGGGTTGACAATGGTTAATAAAATTACATAGGTTTCAAGTGTACAATTCTATAATATATCATCTATATATCACATTGTGTGCTCACTACCCAATGAGCTACTAAGCTTTGAAAAGTATTAAATAAAGTTTGTTTTGCATGGGTTAACAGACTTATATAATGGCAAAATTTTAGGACTACAATAAAAAAAAAAAACTGGGGTGAGGGCTATGAAAAATAATTTTTATAAATGTTATACCACAACTATCATAATTCAGCTTCTAAAGTTGTAAAGAAAGAATATTCACTTTGAAAGTACACAGTGCTCAAATTCTTAGTCAAGTTTTAAAATATAACAACTTTCAAAGTGTAAATGTTAAAAATAGTACAAAAAATCATTTATAAGTATAATTATTGAAATTTCTTTTACACTAACTTAGCTTTATATAATTTGAATATGTTTATCTTAAGTTTTTCAGTCTCTCTAAGGATAGCAAAATTGAAACAAAAAATAAAATTAAAAAATTCTTCAAAATTCACAAAATGTAATACCTATTAAGTAAAATTTAAATATTAAACTTTTAGAAGATATTCTTGTAAGTATGTAGCATTTTACTTGTATGTTTTTAAAGTTTAAAATTTCACTGAGACTTTTAGCTATCTTGTTTATTTTTCATGGAGATGATCAAATTGGCAAATTGACAAATACCTCTCTTTGATAAAATATAATTATATTAAATAAAATCTAGTCTGGTGAGCTACTGTTTTTATTCATTCATTCAAAAAATGTTCACTGTGTCAGACACTATTGTAGTTGCTGCTAGACAGTTACTTTTTTCATTTTAAAAAATTGAAGTATCATTCACACTCAGTAAAATTCATCATTTTTGGAATAGATTTTGGAATGTAGTTTTGAGAGAGACATATAGTTGTGTGACCATCAAGATATAAAAGAATTCCATCAATCTCCAAAATCCCCCATGCCCCTTGGTGATTAACCCCACCGCACCCGTAGCCCCAGCTTCTGGTAACCATTATACTTATAGTTTTGCCTTTGCACGAATGTATATCAATGAAAACATACAGCATCTAGCCATTTACGTCTGGCTTCCTTCATTTAACATAATGCATTTGAGATTCAGACATGTTGTTGCATGTATTAGTTATTCATTCTTTTTTATGGGTAGGCACTGGTATTCCAATCAGTTTGTTTACCCATTCATCAGTTTCGGCCATTGGGCTGTTTCCCATTTTTGGCAATAATGAATAAAAATTCCATAATAGTTCACATGGAAGTTTGTGTATACACATAGGTTATCATTTCTCTTGAAAAAATATCTAGGAGTGGAATTGCTGGGTCATATAGGAAATAAATGCTGAAATTTTATTTTTAAAAAATTGCCAAACTATTTTTTAAATTGGCCACACAATTCTGTATTCCTATAAGCAGTGCGTGATAGTATACTAGTTCTAAATAACTGGTTTGAGGTGATAAGGACATTTCCTGAGACACTGAATAATTGAGTAAAGTTTTGATAAAATTCAAGTAATACCTAACTATAAAGTTTCACCATCTGATAACAAAATAATTCCAATAATTTCAAAATAAAAAATCAAGAGCAATACTACAGAAAGTTAGCCACACCTAGGTAACAAAGGAGTAGTTCAAGAAAGAAAAAATATATCTATTCTTTTATATGTATATAGTTACACATTGGAAATAATAAATTTCAAACAGTTTGCCAAAAAAGCAGAAAGCCCAATAGGAGAGAATCTGAAACCCTTCAGAGCCACTGATTTTATTCATCTTACACCTGAAGAAAGGCCCGGTCACCTACATGTCAGAGATGCTACAGGCGTTCCAACGCACTCGGAGAGAGAGGCTTCATCCACCTGTTTGGGCACAGTGCACTGTTCGTGACTGGGGAGCCCAGGGCCAAGGGAGCCTTCTGCCAAAGAAGTAAAATCTGTGGAAATGGCACTCGGACAACAGAGTTAAGGCAAGCAGAGACCAAGAAGCATTCCGGAAGAAATCAGATTTGTTAGCTCACAATTATCCATGCATTAAACAAGAAGTAAAAGGGGGGAAAAAGGAAAAGAAATAGATATCAAGCAGAGTTTGAAAAGTAGTCACATCTTTTTCTAATCCTTCAGAATCTTAGTATTTCACTTATATAGTTTGATACAATTTAGTAAATTTCCTTTTTGGAACAAACGGTATCTTGATATCATTTTGGGTAGGAGTTAAGAAAAAATCATTACTAATTATCTAATGGTATCATTTTTAATTACAGAGGAAATGAGAATTCTTATATAAGATGTGTTAAAATCCCAAATTCCTAAGTATCACTTAAAGATTAAAGATTCAGGAGCATTTTAGTTTTTCCTGTATTTGTGAATACGAATTGTAAAAATTAGGTACGATTATATGAAGCAATTTTCATACTTATCAAATTATCCCCACGCTAAAGTACTGGCATAGTAATATTCTAGTTTTGATTAGACATTATTAGCCTGTCATATTAATTTATAGTTAACTTCAAATTAAGTCTAAGGATTAAGAAATTTTATCATACTTATAATAGCTACTAAATAGCTATTATTAAAAATAATAGAAATCAGTATTAGATTGAATTATCTTATTTTTACTGGACTTTCATTTATTGGGAGAGAATCCAAAGTGAGACAATAGAAAATATTTCATGATAACAAATTGTTAACTTTAGAACACTATGTATATTAAATTCACACCTAGCACAGTTGGGTAAAGAACAGTGCTTTACAACTTCATGTAAGCTTTCTTCTGAACACACCAAAATGTGTCATTACGCTTAGGACAGAGATTAATAACTAACTGGTAACCTGACATTGCATTACAACAACAACAAAAAACACAGGAGACCTAGTAAGGAAAGTACTCAAGGTACCAGAGCTAGAATTTTGAGTTCTGCCACAGTTTCATACCCTAAACCCAGGGGGAAATTTTTTCATTTCATCATATACAATTTGGGAAATGGAGTCAAAACATCTGTATCTCTTTCATATACAGGGCATTTTAACTAGATTAATTCCTCAACTGTCACGAATGGTCTTTTTCAGTAACTACATGCTGTGGAGTAAAGGCGTCATACCTGGACTGGATAGCCCCTCGGGAAAGCTTGCTTCTGAAACACTGTCTGCCTGAACCGCATGTCCTGACTGCCCGGCTAGAAGACAGAAGCAACACAACTTATTACAAAGTCACATTCAAAATTAAACAATCCCTTAGTAACTTAACTTAGTTATCTTTTATGCAATTCACAAAGAGATAGCCCTAACCTTGTTAGAAGCCCTTTTCGTGTCCAGCTGTGATACAACTAAAATCTACTTAGATTCCCATTTCTACATGTAGTCAATCCTGGAATGGCAGGATCTTTCTGAAAAGATTCACAAATTATCACATGCTCATATTAGGATAACGAAGCTGTATGATTTTTTTCATTTTATTTCGTCATGTTGCAGATTCTAAAATGGTGGTTAAGTGAGAATAATAAGGAATTAAGTATTATTAAAATTAATTAAAAGCCTACGTTTGTCTTATTATTAATAAAAAGACATGATTTAGATCCTATATCACTTTTACTATCTATATTAAAAAACAATGCAAACGTGAGGCTAATGAGAAAAGGAACATTACCAGTCATATGACTATTTTCATCACTTTGAGGCAGGGATGTCTTGGAGGGTGGGGAAGGTGCCTTTCGCTTTGTCCTTTTCAAAGACGAATTCCCAACGGATGAGGTACTGAGCTTCAAAGAGCCTGTCCTCACTATGCCTGCTCCACAGGGACTCTATGGAGAACAAAATGACCAAACAAAATCTCTATTTGGAAATTAAAAGCAACTTTGAGACAGACACTGACCTTTACGCAAACACATCATATGGCAATATGGAACGTAAGAGTCACGCATTCAAAAACCCTTTATGGTGCATTTACCGTGTGCCAAGAGCTGGGTTATGAGATGGATATGTAAAGAAATATAAAACACAGTCCTTCTCAAGAAACTTAGGCCAGGATGGGAGGCTGACATGCAAACCAATAATTATAATGTAGAGGGGTTCTAAGCAATACAGTTAAAAAACCAACTTTCAAAGAAAAATCTGGAGAAAATATTGGACAGAAAAGAGATTAAAAAAAGGGAATATTTGTACATTAAGAGCTGGCTTGATTAGTCTTTCTCTTTTTAGTACTAATGTATTTCAAAAATGCATGTCTATTCTAATGGTCATTTGAGGCCCCGAATCTACACAGATATTGCTCACATCCCCATGGCCTATGGCTGTCAGCAGACTCCCACAATAATCCTGCCTCGTCGGGCTGGCCAGTGCCTCCTGGCCCACGGCCGTGTCACCTTGCTCTTTCCCTTTTCACCAAAGCTGCTTAAAACAGTTACTCATAGTTTTTGTCTCCAATTTCTCATGTCCCACTTGAAGCCTTCCAATCAGACTTAACCCAAACTTTGGTCCATGAGAACTATTTGTGTCAAAGTCATCAATGACCTCCACAACTAAATCAGGGGTTATTTCTTAGAACTCATTTATTTGACCTATTTGCAGCACTGAACAGAGTTGACCACTCTTAGAATGAATGCTCTTTTATTTACTTCCAGGATACAGCTTTCCTCACTCTGTATAGATCCGAAATGTTTTCTTTGTTGGTTGCTTTTCATCTCAGTCCTTGGACATGGATATTCTCTTTAGTATCTATGCCCACTCTCTTGGTAATCTCCTCTATTCACTTAGTTTTATATATTAGTTATATGCTGATGAATTCCAAACTTATGCCTCCATCCTGGGCCTCTATCTGATCCCGTTAACGTCTAAGGCTATTTCAGAGTTGGCAGGTCTAGAACTAATATCCTGATAACCTCTCCTTTCCCCTCTCCCATCAGAAATAATCCTGTTCTCACAGTCTTCCCAGTTTCAATGAGGAGCACGTCATTCTTCCACTTGTTCAGGCCAGTAACTCTGTAGTCGCCCTCATCTCCTCTCTCTCACACTCTGCATTAAGCCCATCCTGTTGGCTCATGCAGCTCGACTGCTACCACAGAGTATGAATTCATCAGGAACTTTCTAACTGGACTCTGCTGCCACATCACTTCCCTACAGTCCTTTCTCAACATAGCAGCAAATGGATCCTGTTAAAATGTAACTCAGATTAGGTCCCTGTGTTCAAAACCTGCTAATGGTTTCCCAATTGGCAGAGGACAAAGTCCTTGCATGACTTCTAAGGCCATTGACGACTTGGCCCCTAGATCTTGCACCAGCTCCTTCTCCTAGTATGGAGCGGCTCACCCCACTCCAGCCACGCTAGCCTTCATGGAGCTCTTCAAATGTGCCAGGAGCGTTCCCATCTCAGGATGGCTGCACGCACTGTTGTCTATGTCTGGAATGCTCTTCTAATAATATCAGGTCATTTCTCAAATGCCACCTTTTCAATAAGTTCTTCCTTGACCCCAACACTCCCAGTCCTTCTTCCCAGCTCGATCTTTACGATCAGCATTCAACAGCTAACACCCCATATAGCTGGCTTCTTTACTTTGCTTATTGTCTGCTTCCACCAGCATTGACTATAAAAGCAGGACTTTTTCTCCTATTTTGCTCACTGCTGTTATCTCCGGAATAATGTGTGGCTCATTGAAGTTTCTCAAAAAATATTTATTGAATGAATGAAAGAATGAATGAAATACCGCCCTCTCCATTTGTAAATAAAAGGACTTGATAAACCTGGACTAGGAGAGTACCTAAAGTCTGGGTCATTGTCCAATATTTACCAGACAATGCAAATACAACTAAGTGAACTAGTTCATCTTTCCATCTGTCTGCCTTGCTACACACTTAAAAAAAATATAGCAAAGCAAATTTGACTATTTTGTAATTTTGTAATATTTCTTCCAGAGAAGAAAGGAAGCCTGCCCCCAAAGAGAAAAATGTGAGTTAGTTGTCATCATCACCACTGTGTTACGTATAAAGAAGAAAGCAGGTCATCGCACAGGAAAGCAGCACAGTGAGGTCCAAGGTGGCAGGCACTTGATGCACACAGCTCTCAATAAGGATAACTCCTCTTAACAAGGGTGGGACAGGGTGGCTCCAGGCTGCCCTTATTGTAGTCCCACCTTTAAACTTCTGCCACACCAACTGGTAAATAACTGCAGCCACCAACCTCCTCCATCCTCATTACTCTCGTCCGTCCTCCAGAACACTTCAGATCTCTCCATAATCCAGCAAGAAAAGAATTAAGCTGCCACCCAAACCCAGATTTTGATTCAGAATCACTAAAGCCAATTCTGATGAAATGTAAGGGTCACTCCTACCTCTCCATGGGCAATCGGGTGGATCCTTAGTTGTTATCTGGACTTTTGAAATAATTAGGAGAAGGGCCCTTGGTTATAAATTACCTAAGAAATGGAGTGATAGATGGACCCTATATAAATGTCATCTTGAGTAGAATATGAAGTTTAAAGAAAAACCTTCTTCCTGAGATATCTCTGCGTTCCAAAACTTTCACTTGCTATTTTTAAAAGTAACAAATTCAGCAATATTAGAGAGATGACCAAATATTCTCCTAAAACAATGTGGCACTTTGCTCTTTAAAATATTAATCTAAACATTGAAGACAGTAGGTGTCATTTTCTTTCTTGATGAATTTACTTCTGTAAAACCCTACTGAAGCATGCCTCATTCCTGTCACAGAATTAGTTCTTCAGTAAGAACACAGTAGGTGATCAATAATTGCTCAATGTATGAAGTAATGGCAGCATTTTTCTCCTAGTTCCATGATGAAAACTTGTTTGCCATGGTTTAACGGATTGCTTTCATGAGGTCTATGATTAAAACCTGTTTTCCCCTTTAAGTCAGATTCCCAATCACTGTAATTTATTGGTCTTTGCTATTATCCGATAAAAGCAGTCACACATGAATTTTTCAGACAATACTATCTGTTTAAGAATTAGAGCTCTTAAATTTTGGTTATAATATAATAAAGCAGACAGCATAGAAATAAAAAAGGGAGACATTTATATACAAAGACTCACAAATTTATATGAACCTATCCATAACTCAAATACAGAATAAAAATAGCCTCATATTTCATTTATCACCCTAGAGGTCTTAAACTAAACTAGCTTTTTGCAGGACACTTATATTTCTATGGATAAAGAATTTAAAATTTGTCAAAAAACAGATTTCTGTTTTACTACACTAAAAAATAATTCAATAACATTTATGAAGACAGTTGATGAAATAACATGTTAGAAGGGAAAAGCCATGAATATTTTGGTGTAGCACATGTTCTGTTAACTTTATTCTGTAAGACTTACCCTCCACCCCGTACCATGTTGTATGGGTGTATCATGAAAGTAAATGGACATATATTTCTACAGCAGCAAATGGATCAAGACTAAGAACAAAAACATTAGGGGAAGAGAGCGTAACTGTCACCGAGTGATACCAGGTAGACTATGTGACCTGTCAAAGTAGATTCCATGCTGTAATTAATGGCTAAAACTTACTAAGCTTATGACAAACATGTAAATTTAATAACTGATGTAAGATGGGCCAAAAGCAGGAGTTTTCAAGGAGTAAGAAAGGTGACTTTAGATAATTACCAACAGGTTAATTATTGACAGGAGTGTCAGTTTTGTCCTCATGAGTGGTATTAGTGTTAGTATTCAAGGAAAGAGCTTACTGTATATTTCTTATTGTCCCTTAAGGCAGACAGGCAAGCGCTGTTTTGTGTTTGTTTAAAAACACTGTTGGAAAAGAATTTCAGCTAAGCAGCAGCCAAGGAAAGTTAAGGTAATAAAAATCAAACTTAGAGTCATTTAGTGTTAACTAAAAACATCACTATTAAGACCAAAGATGTTAAGAACCTCTTGGCCCTGACAAACGGATGTTCTATATCTACTGAAAACATCCCTGTCTTGGGTAAAAGCCTGCAGAAAAACAAATGGTGTTTAAGTCAGAAGACCTAGATGTTTCCAAATTGATTATAGCCAAGAAAACTTGGGTGTACTGAGGGATATGAGTAGAATATACTCACCTAACATACAATATTGAACAGGCTCCTAAACCAAGAATAACTGCTAGTAAGCAGACTTACTAAACTACCACAGTTATTATATTTCAGTAAACACCTCACGAGTTCCCCTATCAAAGTTAAAGAAGAGAAAAGGCAAGAGAAGACCACCAATGCCTAACCAGAACCATTCTTACACCCTCGTTTTTCCTGTGTACTTCAGGAGCATGCTCCTAATAGTCTCCCAAGAGTTCTACTCTTGCATTAGTCGGGGTTGAGCTACCCAGTATTTTGGAGCGTGAGTTTGTCAAACTGAAGAGAGGCTTCCAGAGGGTTTGCAAGTTGGAAGGCAGCCCAGTGTAATGGTTACCAAACAAAAGAGCTTTGGAGACAATGCCAGGGCTTGAACCAGGGAGCACAACATTTATGATCTCTGCAACCTTCAGCCTCCTCCTCTATGAAGTGGGAAAAGAAAGAGTACCTACCCCCAAAGGGGTCAATGCTTAGGTGAAACGATGTGTGAAAACTTAGCACAGTGCCTGGCACACGGAACATGCTCTAACTATCAGCTAATATTATTGCACATAATTTGCCTAAAGTATGTAAAAGAGATCTGTCAATAAAATAAGCAAGTGTAGTGATAATGTAGAGTTCAGAGTAAAAAGTATGGATGAAAGGAGGTGCTTGTTCCAAAACTGTGCGTTTTCTTTAGGGATGGTAGTGGTGGGAGCCCTATGAGAGCCCGTCTCAGTTACCATCACTCTTAAAACCCCAACAGGGCCCACCATCCAGGGACCCGCACGAGCACCGTGTGTAACCCAGTGTGGGGAAGAACTCAACCCGTCAGTCACCTCAGGCAGCTTCATCACACCTTACAGAGATTTAATCAAACCTAAAGATTTAACATCAGCTTCTTAAATCTTATGATGGACACATGGATGTGTATTATGGTATATACATTTGAAATGTTTCTAAATTTAATGTGAACTCAAATGAAAGAAATGCTTGGAAATGTCTGTAGCAACAAGAAATACACAGTAAGCTCTTTCCTTGAACACGAATACTAATATCACTCCTGAGAACAAAACAGATACTCCTGTCATTAATCAATCTGTTTGCTAATTATCTACAGTGCCCTTTTTTATTCCTTGAAAACCCCTGCCTTTGGGATACATTTCCTTTGGTCGAATTACAACTGAAATTTTTAAAAAGGAGTTGAGATTATTTTTAAGTCCAAAGAGTTTACAAAACAAGAAAACAGAGAGTTTACTACTTACTAGGGGAAAAACACTTTGGTTAATAATTAGAGATAGTCAATTATTTACTTTAGTTAGAGTCACTAAGTGTATTTGCCATTAGCAAAAACTGCACCTCTAACAGGAATGCATATCACTGAATTTTATGGTCTGTGAAAAGGAAAATACTGCACAGAGAAAAAAAAATACACTAATGAAAGTGGCAAGGTCAAGTTAAAAACCATGCCAGAAAGCTAATCCCTGAGAATTCACACCCAGATCAGAATTCACTGGCTCAAAATGAAACTAAATTTAGCTGAAGAAAATAGAATTGTATAGCATTCAATAGATTTACTGAGTACTAGCTCTGTACTAGTTATTAGATCATTTATTAATCATAAATTATAAGCTGTAGACCATTGAAATAATTATATTCTAGATATATGAGTTAAATGAAAGAATACAAACAGAAAAAATAAGAAACAAATTGAATAAAGAGATGGAAATGCAGTGGTTCAACTTCAATGACATTGTTAAATGTTTCTATTACAAGATTTTAGGTTTTTATTTCCGTTTATAATGTGATTTTCACATGTGGGAAGGGTTAAGGTTAAAGGAAAGAAACTAGGCAGTCCCTTAAAATTGTCTTACAACTCAAATATTTTTCTTCTTCTTAAGGAACAAACTTGTATTATCCTTCAACTTGGACGTTCTCAATAAATGCTATGAGATATTATAAAGTATCTTATAATTGACATTAGCTTTACGCTAATTTACTCTGAATCATATCTCAATGACTAAACATTCATAGAACTGAAGGTCACAAGTTAACTCTTTTAACTCTTGATGGAAGAATTCTTTCTAAAATAATTGTACAACTTAAGACAACAAAATCAATCTTCTTAAACTTCAAAACATATAATTGTAATATAACAAATGAAATATAGAAGTGTGAGGTATTGTTTTAAATTTGCAAAATAGGCATAGCTGTGAAGGAAAAGTTTTTTTATCACAATAAAATCAGTTTTATTAATTTGATCATAAAATTAGCACAATGTCGTATGAGATGTAAACAATGCATACCTTGATGAGGAAAAATAAATCACTGTAAACCCCAACAAATATGGGTTACCTCATAGACATTTTGGTTCCAACCTTTTACAATATCTTTTATATTTGTTTATACATACACCTGCATGCATGCATATTTTGGCTTACATGAGATGAAAACATATGTGCCAGTTTCTTTCTTTGTTTATGATGGTTTTTTAAATAAAATGTTATATTTTTGTGGGGCCCTGAATCGCCTTAATTTTGCTGCCCTGAGTCTCCTTGTTCTATACCCATTTCCCCTTTGGTTAGTACTTCCTTCCAGCTCCCCCAAAATAGAATTTATGTATTCTATTTTCTTGTCCTCTATATAAACATGTTTTAAAATCCTTCTTTGATAGCACTGAAAATCTTAGCCTGTGTAGGTCAACTTAGACTAAGAAAAACCACATCACATTAAAGTGAAGGGATGTAAGAAATAGGGGTGACATTTTAGGTACCAGATGACTATAATTACGGAAAGGAGAAATGGGCCTAGAGCTCTTAAATCCACACTACTAAGCAGTCACCTAGTATGCCAATTTTAAGGGTATTCCTATCAATCTGCCAAAATAAATTCTATGAGAGGCAGCAATGCGATTAGAGCTGGATTCACTTACAGGTGTCTTATGATGACACCTTGTGTCATCATGATGTCTTATGGTGACCACTTATGTCTTATGGTGTCTTATGATGACCACTTGTAACTTGTACCTTATGGGGTTACTAACTAAAATTAAATTCCTGCAGAATATTCTGAGTGACCGAGCTTACCACTAGATTTCTCTCAAAATCACCTAGTTTTAATGTCATCATTAGTCAATAATAACATCTGTATCCTCTGGTTAACAAACTCTTCCACCTGAGCAGATCTTTCTCAAACTTTGTATCTTCTACCTATTTTCAGTGATGCTCAAAGCACTTGTGTTGATTTTTGTGTTACATTCAAGAGTTGAGAGAGAAGACTGCCAAAGTTTTATTTTGCTACCGTACTTTCGGGTTTAAAAATTCTCAGGAAAGTAATACCAGGAATATCTGGTCAATACTGACCAAACCAAAGGTCTACACAACAAAGTACTTTCATTTGTTAAAGGTCAATTATAAATGACAACAAAAGAATAAAATAATTTTATAATACTAGAGTTGAAAGAGACTTTTGAAAATTTAGTTACAAAACCTTATTCTACAGAGGAGCAACCCAAGCTATAAAGAAATTCAATGGCTTGTTCCAGGTAGAAGGTGAAGAAGACAATGAGAAAAATGACAATAACGAAGAAGAATTTAATGGACCTATTAGTAGACTCCTCTAACACTATCTCTGAAGCCAGTTTAGGGCTTCTTCTGCTACAATGTAACTCCTTTCCATCCTTCTCCATTCATATCAGAAAAAACAATATACAAACTTTAGAACCTGTGTTATACCCTTGCGAAGTTTCTACATTTCTCTTCCCGAGACCATCTGTGCTTTCATTTCATCGACCCTACAATACTTTGAGATAGTATATAACCAAGTCTTATTAGTGGTAGCCCCTTACTTATAACATTTTTTAAATGCCCAAAGATGAGGGCCTACCTCCGTAGTACATCTTGGATAAAGAAAGACAAGATGAACCAGGGAAATCAGAGCTCAGGATCAAGTTCAAAGGACAGAAGATGGTGGCAACCGTGGCTCTCTCTGGTCCTAGTGATCAAGACAAAAAGGTGGCTGGCTCACGGCAGGGGAGAAACAACTACACATCCGCAGGTTAACTGAGCTTAGCACCTCTACCAGAGTAAAGTAGCAATTAAGGGAACAAACTGGGACCAACTCAGTTCACCCCAGAAAGCGAGTCAAGGCTGTATGGCAGGCATTATCCTAGTGACCCCACAGTTTTCATCACTGTGACTCCAGAAACAGGCCTGCTTCTCTCTGCCCTGACCTCTGTTAATACACACTAGTTACCGGAGAAAATGCATGTCTCCCCCAAGAGATTCCAAATATC
Source organism: Rhinolophus ferrumequinum (assembly GCF_004115265.2). NCBI lineage: Eukaryota > Metazoa > Chordata > Mammalia > Chiroptera > Rhinolophidae > Rhinolophus > Rhinolophus ferrumequinum. The sequence goes on along the minus strand of NC_046291.1, from coordinate 58,357,900 downwards.
AGTCGTAGAAAGAATAAATAAACTTTATACTATGAAAACTTGTAAAGAAAAACTAACACTGATTATTTTCAATGATATTATGTTAACTCAGTATGCACTTGAGAGGCACAACTTTTGTATACTAGTAAAAGGAAGAGAAACCCACACTAATTCCATAAATAACCTACTGTTCTTTGAATAGTACTGTTCTTTAAAGTTTAACAACTTTATAATGAACATAGTTCTTTACATCCTGGTCAGAGGTAAAGGTGGGAGAAACTGAAAAAATAATGGCTCAAGCAAATTTTTGAGTAATGCGCTTAGAACCTTGTCTGGAACATTAGTGAGTGACACATAAGCATAAGTCATTACTTTTGCTATTGTGATTATGACCCTTCGAAAATATGATGAAATCTACAATGACAAAGTATATCTGATATCTGGGAAAACCTTAAAAGAGGAAACAGATTAAATATTATACTGTGCTGGTGCATTTCTCTACTGAATGAAACAAGTCATATTTTTGGAAGTATAGACAGCTGTATCTTGTATATCAAACTGAAAATGCTATGGCAACCACTGTTCCTAGGCAATTGTAGAATTATATGTGTGGTCCACTTTCTATATAATAAATATAAGTGGGAAGTGGAGGGGAAAATCAAATGTTGTGTGATAACCTGCAGAAAAAACTAAAAGGTATATTTCTTAAAGATTACAAATACATGCTCTATTACAACCACCTTAATGACGCTGCCTAAAACTAGATTAAAATTCATTAAGGGAAACTAAGACCAAATATATACCTGCACATTTCAAAAACATATGACAATTATCATCTCATTTGCTGTGACCTATGAGAAATATTAAAAGATATAATTGGGTAAAAGATGAACCATGTCAAATATTTTTTAAAACAAATCAGTGTTCAAAAAAGTAATACTCTAAGTATTAAATTTCACTTGCATAATACTGGATGGCAAAGTATTTCAATTTCTCAATATTTGAGTGTTTGTCTAGAACAAAATGCAAAATGAGATCAAATAAAAAGCCAAATCAAAAGAATCCCTTACTGTGTTTTCAGCCAAAAGCCAAGTACCCTGAAAAAAAATGAGGCAGCATGCTAGTAGCCCGGGAAAGGCTGCTTGCTGTTATTTATACACATAACTCCAAGCAGCAAAGCTACACCAAGTGTGCAGAAATGAAGAATTCGCCCAAAGGTTCTGTGAATTCTGTTTGTTTTTTTTTTAATTGGGGAATATTGGGGTACAGTGTGTTTTTTCAGGACCCAACAGCTCCATGTCAAGTCGTTTTCAATCTAGCTGTGGGGAGCTCAGCTCACTGGCCCATGTGGGGATGGAACCCGTGACCTTGGTGTTATGAGCACTGCGCTCTAACCACTGAGCAAACTGGCCGCCCCAAATTCTATGTTTAAGATTACCCACAACTTTTGTCCAACTCCCTTCCTCTTCTTCAAATGTAAATAGGCTTAAAAGGCTAATGTGTCAATAATACCAGGACATCCTTTGGCCACTAACTGTATTTATTAAGTGTGCTTGTCATAGACACTTGGTTTGCAGATATGGTATGGAAACTGGATTTCTGCACTTAGTTTGAATCCTAGAATTCTAAGTCATTTTGAATTTAAGTCAACGTCACATGTGAAATTAATGACAATCTTATGTAAATAACTATATACACTGCATACAATAATACATGTGATATGATTCCTGTAAATAACAGCATGAGCCAGCTTTGACATATGTTGTGACACAAATGGCATTTCAAATCTTTAGGCAGAATCATATTCACAAAATGCTCAAAAAGTACCAAGAAAACTGCCAGAAAATTTCTAATTAGGTAGTTTTCTTTTCCAAATGAACATTTCTATAGAAGACAGTATATAACCACCTTTATAAGGAAAATGACACAGGCTTGAAATCATTTCACAGAGAAATTTAGAGACACGAAAAGAACATTGTAGCAGTGCCAGTAAACTATGCAGTCTTTAAAATATATTTTTCAGGTGGATAAAATAATTTTACATGCAGAAATGTTTCAAAAAAAGGTGAGCATAAATTATTTTACTAACTTGAATCTTCACTGAATCCTCTTTGAAAACTGCAAAACTGGTTGCCAAATTTAGTTCAGAAAATCAACAGCCTTTCATGTGAACACTTTCAGTTTATTTATTTTCAGTTTAAGCTCCAAAATCACTATCCAGATACACTAATTCGCCAGTATTGAGAAATGCCTTAAAAGAATGAAGCAAATTTTTATAGACAGCCAAAAAGTACAAAATAGATATGGTGGACAGAAATTTTTCCAAACCACAGATAGACTCACTTATCTGTAAGCCTGTCTAAAACAAACATAAAGCCAACGACTACTTAAAAGAACACTAAAATGAAATAAAAGCTCAAAATGAATAAAACTGTGCTAATTACAGATCACTTTGTCATGTATCACTGTTATTTATCTCTCTAGCTCCATTATTTTTGGCACATCACCCACAAGAGATAAGCATTTTCTATTTCTAATATAACGTAACTATTTCCAATATTTTTTTCTGCTTTTTTTAAAGGATGCTTTGGGGAAAAAAATTAGAAAAATCATAACTCTGTAGTTCTGTTAAACAGCGCACCCTTGTGGTTTACTTTATCTCCTAAACAAAAGTGACAGGATAAGAACGTATCCATTATTCTTCATGGACTTGGAAATGATTTTGTCTTTTTTCCCCCACTTATTTATTTCCCAGACTGCTATTACTTTCAATCACTTAAAATAGTGCCTTTTAAAATTTATAAATTAAAAACTAAATTGTTCGAATAGACATAAAAATGTCTACAGTGATAATGACTACCTTTGATTTTTTTTTTTAATTTTTAGCTTATTAATAAGGTTGACTATTGTAATTATTTGTTGGCTGATTATATAACTTCTTTTTTTTATTAGTTTAAGGTGGACAAAACAATGTAACAGTTAGATATTTACACCCCTCACAAAGTGATCACCCCCCTTCCCCAATCTACTCCCCCTCTGACATCGTACATAGCTGTCACAATTCCACTGACTCTATCCCCTATGCTGCACTCCTTTCATTTTAAATTTAAAACAAGCAAACAGTAAAATAAGTAAAATTCACCCATAAACTTACAGTTCTGCCAAATGTCCTGAATATTTGCATCTGGCTATATAAACAATTCCAATTCAGGGGACAATTTATATACATTAGGTAATGTACAATACATTTTAGTTGTCGGTCCTTAAGCTTTTAATATAACCTGCCAAAATTCTGGCTTTTCTGTAAAAGCTCAAAAAAATATTGCCGAGAATTACCTGAACTGATTACTATAAAGTACATGTAAACAATTTTTAAGTTATCCATGTACTTCTGAAAACATCACATATACACATGAAATACTAAAATTTAGTGATATTCTGTGTGACAGACATTCTCATTGTATATACTATACCCGGCTGTGTGAAAGCTATAATTAAAGTTTATTTAGCAATTCAGTTGAACACATACATATAATATATTACAGAATTTTGCTGGGGAACACAGTTCCTGACCTCTGGTTGGGGAAAGGGAAAGGGGAAAAAATTAGCAAAGTTAGAAGCTTTAAACAATAATATAACCCTGACGTTTATCTTTACAAGGTGGGGTACTTACCCCATGTCATGTTATATACATCAGTAAAATATTATGCAGCCTTTAACAAGGCTTTATATACTGATAAGGATATCCAAAATACATCATTCATGTACCAAAAAGTGTGTTATAATATAGTGCATGTAGCATATGACCACCTGACGAAAAAAAACTATGTTGCATGAATATTGGCTTGAATATATGCATAGATTATATCTGGAAGGATACTCAAGACACTGTTAGTAGTGGTTGCCTCTAGACAAAAGAATTTGGCTAGGGGCAGGGTAGGGAAAGAGAATTTTCACTGTATTCTCCCTTTTATCTTTAGAAATATGTATCATATAACACCTCTATGTATCCCTAAATTAAAATTTTAAAAAGGACAAGAGAGACAAAGTCAAAGAAAGTAAGAACACTCTATACTGAATCTTTAACAAATTCTCCATGAAGCAGGTAAAAAAAAAAAGAAGAGGTGTGATTTAAATGGCTTAGTAGGAATGAAGATGGAGCTGAGGGGCACTCTGTTCGGAAAGGATAGGAAAGAGGATTTTGCATGAGTAACAAGTCAAATCTTGTTAAAGTTAACAGCATATTGAACATGATGAGATATTAAAGTTTAAAAATAAAATTGTGCTTCTGCACAGCAACAGAAACCATCACCAACAACAAAAAAGGCAACCTACAGAAAGGGAGAACATATTTACTAACCATATATCTGAAAAGGGGTTAATATCCAAAATACATAAAGAACTCATACAACACAATAGCAAAAAAAAAAAAAAAATGCAATTAAAAAATAAGACGAAGAACAGAATTTACATTTTCCCAAAGATACACAAATGGCCAACAGGTACATTAAAAAGGTGTTCAATATCATTAATCATCAGGGAAATGCAAATCAAAACCACAATGAGATATCTATCACACAACACCTGTTAGAGTGGTTATCATCAAGAACGTCAGCGGGTAAGTGCTGGCAAGGATGTGGAGAAAAGGCAACCCTGGTAAACTGTTGGCAGAATGTAAACTGGTGCAGCCACTATGGAAAACAATGCGGAGGTTCCTCGAAAAATTAGGACTAGAATTACCAAATAACCCAGCAATCCCATTTCTGGGTATTTATCCAAAGGAAACAAAAAACAAGATATTGAAGAGATACCTGCACTCCCATGTTTAATGCATCATGTTCGCAATAGCTAATACATGGAAACAACCTAAGTGTTTACGTATGGATGAATGGATAAAGATGATGTCACAGACACATACACATACACATTATTCAGCCATAAGAAGGAAATCTTGTCATCTGTGACATGGATGGAGCCTGAGGACATTACACTAAGTGAATAAAGCCAGACAGAGAAAGACAAATACTGCATAGGTGGAATCTAAAAAAGTCAAACTTGTAGAAACAGAGTAGAAAAGGTTGTCAGGGGCAAAAGGGCGGGGGAGACAGGGAGAGGATGGTAAAGGAGACAAACTTTCAGCTGTACGATGAATAAGGGCTGAGGATCGAGTGTAAAACATGGTAACTACAGTTGACAATACTGTATTACATAATTGAAATTTTCTGAGAGTAGAATTTAAATGTTCTTACCAAAAAAAAAAAAATCCAAAAAGGATAAACACATGAGGTGATGGATGTGTTAATTAACTAGATGGTGGGAATTCTTGCACAGTGTACACGTATTTCAAATCACCACAATGTACACTTTAAATATTTTACAATTTTATTTATCAATTATACGTCAATCAAGCTGGGAAGGAAGGAAAGGAGGGAGGGAGGGAAATAAAAGAAACAAAGGGTAGAGCCCTCCCTTAAAAATTGTGATTAGGTTGTAGAGGACCCTGAGTGCTCAGAGAGTAACAGCCAGCTATCCAAAGCCTCTGAATTGGGAAGTGATAATTATAAAGTACAAATATAGTAACTTGCCACATTCTTTCTATTATGAGGACAAGAAGTGGAGAGACAAGCTGAGTACTGATCTTCTCACTCTCTGCCCTGGACTTCTCTAAAATATGACTTCAGCAGAGGGAATGGAAGTAAGTGACAAAGAGACATTAAAAAAGGAGACTGAATGAAGGATTGCTCACTAATTGGATGTGAAAAGAAAAAGGAAAAAAAAAGCATCAAAGTTGATCTCGAAGTTTTCAATATGGGAGGAGAAAAAAAAAAGGTGAGTGTGACTTTAAATATGATGATTTCCAAGCAGTGATGAGTCCAATAAGCAACTGTGAGCTCAAATGCAACTGGAAAAATATTGGGATTGGAATTATAAAATCGATGTAGTTTCCTAGAACTGTCGTAACAAATTACTATGACTAGGTGGCTTTAAACAACAAAAATTTATTCTTTCACAGTTCTGGAAGCCAGAAGTCTGAAACGAAGGTGTTGGCAGTGCATAGCCCTCTGAAGGCTCTGGGGGAGAAGCATTGCTTGCCTCTTCCAGCTTATGGTGGCTCCTGGAATTCTTGGTTTGTGGCAGCATAACTCCAATCTCTGCCTCCATTCCCACAGGGCCTCCTCCGATGGGTATCTGCACCCCTGTCTTCTCTTCTTATCAGGACACCAGTCATTGGATTTGGGCCCAATGTAAATCCAGGATGACCTCATCTCTAGATCCTTAACTTGATTACATCTGCAAAAAACTCTATTTCTAAATAAGGTCACACTCACAGAGTACTGAGAGTTAGGATTGAGACACATCTTTTGGGGGGATACTTACGCAAACCATGACAGTAGATAGCAAAGAATAGACGTTTTCTCTGAAAGAGTACAATAAATATAGGCTAAGACCATGGATTTAGGTGCCTCCAAATTTATAAAATGTGTAAAGGATAGTTGTGCCAAGGGGGAGGGAGGAACAATAAAAGAGAGCTGAGATATCAGAAGATAATAAAAACCAAAGAAAAGAGAAAAATCAAGACTGAGGGGCAGTCTATTACTTCTTTAACTTTTGGGTCATACTTGATGTAAGCAAGCCTGAGAGGTCCAGGAAGGCATGCATTCACAGGAACACATGGTGCTCTGTGCGTGGACACACACACTCACAAACAGAACCACAGCCTAATAGTGAATAATTTTTATAATGAATAAATTTAGAAAATGGTTCTTCAGCTTCTCTAGGGAAAAACAAATAATCCTGGGCCCTACTGAACAATACATCAAAGAACTATCCAGATGTTCAGATCAAAAGAAAAGAATAATTAGGAAACTCTATAAAGATGTCTAGTTTGCCAAAGGCAACATACTAAGCAAAAGATTACTTAACATGGGGGCATCAACTGGTCACAGAGCCGAGGGTGAGAATCAAAAGAAACAGGTTTTGGTGAGGTCACTGGGAGCGCAGTCTAGAATTTTAAGGAACAGGCTCTGAGAATGACAACATAGACCTCTGGGAACCAAGCACAAAGGAAGACTGCTGCAATAGATTGGATTAGGACAGCTGGAATAAAAATTTGTGAGTACCGGCTAAGATTTATCCATATAAAGAAAAAGATAGACTTCGACAGCTACTCAAGAGCATAATATTTTTTACTGTTATAATGTAGTTTTATGGTAATTTAAAATAGAAAACAATCCTGAAAAATCTCTTTTATGACTTACTATGAAGAAATGTAATAGGGTTACAACCACAAAATGAGTCTTTGGGGACCCTCACTTGGCCTCTGCTTACCTCATTCAGTTTCAATCTCTGTTTCTTACTCAGGCTCAAGCATGCCAGAATCTTCACATTCTGCATCTTTGAATAAGATTCATCTTGCCTGACTAATGCACCACCACACATATTTTAAGACAACCCAAGAATCAGCTGTTCTGTGACAGTTCACCTGACAACTAAGCAGTTAACCCTAGAAAACTTTGTTAGTAAATGATTCTATCATTTGAAAAAATAATTAGCCTCCTGATCTATAAGATGAGATTTCATATCACCACCATTAGACACCAGAATCTTAATAGAAATAAAAAGACAGCTTAATAGATGGTTTTCCAAGTAGCTACTAAGTTTAAGCATTTTTTTGTTCATTTTTATCTATTTGAGCTGCTATTTACTTTCTAAAGACACATATGACCGTGTATAAATTACAACTACAACAACAGTTACCTTTTTATTCGTTAAGGAAGCACAGAAATGTTTATTAGTTTGTTGGGAAGAATGAAATTACTTCAGCATTGAATTTAATAAGCTTCCCAGGGGGAAACGAAACCCTTCAACTGGATACAAGAAAACTTCTCAGTATCTCAAATATCTCAAAGTTACTTCAGTTGTTTATCTGATTACAAGCAACAAAATATGTGGCCTCATGTTCAATCACATTTACTTCAAACTTCATTTATAATCTACGTGAAAAAAGCAATGAAACAACAGATTTTATGGGCATGAAAAGTAGTTTGCAAATGGATTTCTACAAAACAGCATACTCCAGGGAAATTTGGGATTGAAGAGGAGCAATAATAAGAAAGTTTGGGGGAAAAGTACACCTAGAATAGTGCTTTGAACATAAAAGTATATAAAAGTAACAGCAATATATTCTACATAAAAAGATTTCTTTAAAAAAAAAAAAAACTATAGAGTAATGTACTCGTATGTACCAGGCACACACCAGAATATCTCCCGTGAGAATCTCAGTCAGGTCCAAAAAGATAAATCTAGTCAGAAAACCATGAAAGTGACAAAAAATCATGTTGCTGTTAAAAAAAAAAAAAAGTGCTGTTCAAAAAAGTTGGCCTATTACTAGTAGACCAGGACTTTATGGTATATGGATGATTTATTTGCTTGAATGTGAAAGCTACTTAAAATTGACCTATTTATTCTTAACTACATTGCAGAACTGTACGTATAATAGAGAATCTCTTCCAACTACCAATCCTAGTAGTAACTACTATGTATTCACTTTATTACACTAGTAACTGTTACTAACCTTATTTGTAGCCTATAGGGGAAAAAAAAAAAAAAAACAACAAGTTAGATAAGAGGAAAAAGAGATGGTCCCCTGCCATAGCCTAAAAAGAAACAAAACAAAATTCCGCACCTTATCTGTTTCATCCACACTCATGGATTTTACCACGCAAGAAGCCGGCCTCTCCTGGATGTGAGCAAGATCCTGGGGTACGCTCTGAGAGGCAGCCATTGGAGGCAGTGGAGCCCGTCTCTTCTTGGGTATATCCGATGGCAGGGTGTTTGAAACGTAGGTCTTGGAAATGGTGTTGGATCTCGTAAAAGTTGGGCGATTACTACTTACGAGAGGGGTTGCAGGGGCACTTGCAGTCTAAGCAAGAAAAGAAAGGCAAAAATCTATATGCAAATTCAAGATAAAAAGCACATGCAATTAAAAACAGATTAGATACAGAAGAAAATACTTACTTGATCCCGCTTTTTCTTACTGCGTTGAAAAAAGCTGAAAAAACCTTTGTTTTCTTTCTCCTTCATAATGTCTAAGTTTTGTGATATTTGGCAGGACTCTAAAATAGAAGAAAAGCATCTTCTTTTTTGTACACAGGGTTGTTATGTTCACCTCCAAGGTTTCTCTCAATTACTTTCCTTTGAAAAATGTATCTAATTATAAAAACTACTATGAACCATGCAGTCTGCTAGGCACTTTATATCTTATTTAATTCTCAAAGCAACAGGTAAATTTAGTATTACTATTCCTGTTTCACAGTGGAGAAAACTGAAGCTTAGAGAAACTAAGAGACTTATTCAGGGCCGATAATCAGGAAATGACAGAGATACAACATAAACTCAATTCTTTGTGACTCAGAGTCTGAGTTCCATAAACAGTTACCAGCATTTCGAAGTAAAAAGGGGTCTTTGAATTAAATGAGATATGCAGTTGCTATATATAGTTTGTCCCTTTGTTTATTTTGAATAACTTTGTCTTAGAGCTAAAATATCATGAAATATTTTATCCAAAACCTGATTCATTATAGTTACTTAGTACTTTGTTAATTATTACATAAACGTTATTTCTTTAATCCAGTGATTCTGAACTAGAGGTGATTTTGTCAACCCCCCACCCCCATCCCCAGAGGACATTTGACACTGTTGGGGACAATTCCGGTCGCCACAAATAGGGGCAGGGTGAGGAGAATTCATTACTGGTTATCTACTGGGTAGAGGCCAGTGATGTCACTAAACATATTAAAATACCCAAGGCAGCCCCTCAACAACAAAGCATTACCTGACCCCAAATGTCAATAGGGCCGAAAGTGAGAAATCACATTTTAATCAGAATGGTAAATGCCAAACTTCAAAGTTGCATATGTATATACATTTTCCAAAAAGCATTTCTTAATGTCAACTGAAATGGCCTACAAACAATGACAAATCCATGAGTGCTGAGTCACCCTGACCCAGACTGTCTTTAAATACCATTTCAAACTATATTTGCTTAAGAATGTTTGAGTCTTTGTTGATATCAAGGGACGTGCAGGATGAGCCTGGAATATCTAATCCTACCAGAGAGAAAGTAATCAATATCTACTGGGGTCATTTTAAAAAGGCTACAGAACCAATCTCATATGGCTTCTACTGGCAGAAATCCAGACAATTTGGGTACCATAAAAATAATGCGACAAACTGAAACATATGTCATACGTTTAATTCCATGCATTCACAGTGACACTAAAAAAACCCTGATCCTCATTGTTTACCTTTGTGTAATGCTAGGGAACCAGTATTTAAAAAACTGATGAATGGAAAAAAAACATTACACATTTATCCTGCCTTTTCTGAATGAATTCTACCTAAATAGATAAATAACTGACATGGAGAAATTTGCTTTTTTAGAAGTATCTCAACTCATAATTAAAGGAATGTTTGCAATAGATTATGACCATTTTTCAACTCCTAATTAACTAAGACATAGGCAATAATTATTGATGGCTAACATCAAAAAAGATAACTTGTCATTACATGTTTGCTAATGAAAGTACCCAATACCACCTATGAAGGAGTCTTGCAAAAATATCTTATTCAAATCTGATCAAGATTCTAGATTTAACAATTTATAGGAAATAGGATAGAGAAACATGTTATGTGGCATCACAAGATGCAATTAGCAACATTCTGAATGTGGGAAACTATAAGACCAATGACCTGGTTTATTCAACAAATAAATTGAAAATTTAAAAAGAGAGAAAGAGAGGTAAGGAGGGGGATCTGTACATTTTAGAAACATCTCTACTAAGAAATATGTGGGTTTTATGGTAAATCACAATATAATGTAAGTGATCTAGGAAACAAAGTACTGTATATTGAAACCAATAGGATATAGCTGAAGTAACACTTAGGGGTAAATGTATAGTATTTTTACTTAAATGTTCAAAAAATTAAATTATAACAAGTAGGGGCTAGTCCAGGAAAGCAAAGATAGTTAATGCCAATAACAATATTTATGGAATATGCCTTAATAACATATTAGAGAACTGTATTTCACAAAATAAAACTTTATGAATCTGATGCTTCAAATCTTAAATAAGCAGTATGCATTTGGTACAATGAGTTTACTGGCAAAGCTAACAACTAATAATGAACATGTGGATAGCATATTATGGTTAAATTTTTTTTTACATATCTAATTTATTTTTTGGAACAATTCTATGAGGTAGATACCGTGTTTCCTCGAAAATAAGACCTAGCTGGACAATCAGCTCTAATGCGTCTTTTGGAGCAAAAATTAATATAAGACCCGGTATTATATTATATTATATTATATATTATTAAGACTGGGTGTTATAGTAAAATAAGACCAGGTCTTATATTAATTTTTGCTCCAAAAGACGCATTAGAGCTGATTGTCTGGCTAGGTCTTATTTTTGGGGAAACATGGTATTATAAGTTATCATTCTGAGCTCCTTTTCTAAATTTGGGGATGTAAAGAAATGGAAGTGGGTAGTATCACCCCATCACATATATGAGGACCCACATGACCAGAGAATTTGAATAACTCATAGGCATTAAATGGTAGAACTGGAAATGGTAACCATTTAAAGATTATTTATAATACCTCTATTTTTTTTAAATATGCAGTAGCACTTTAAGATAGAATTTTATTTCACTTTAAGATAGAAGCCTCCACTAATTGAATACAGATATACAATTAAATTTAGTTGGAACAGTGGATGGAAAATTCACATGATGATACAGTGCAATAAATATAACCAGAGTATTCCATATAGCTATTTTTGGTAAAGTAATTTTCAGGCACCAGTCATCCTTCACAGCAGCTAACCCCTAATTCCTCACTTAATGCTCTGTGTCAGGGATCACTGCATGTCAAAGTTAAACACTAAGACAAACAAGGGCTGGAACTTACTTAGAAAGCAACTCAACTACTGCAGTTTCCTTTTTCCAGAACAGCGGCTATCAGGAATGGCATGCAAAGTTCTAAGCCTTCTGATAGTATCTGACAAAATTAGGAGGCAGAGGCACTTATAGCTATTAGATTGACCTTGTAGATTCTGACATTAAAAGGAGCTTTCTTAATTTCCTATTCCACTGTCATAATGTTATGTTCATAACATTTAATGCTCTAAAGAAGCCACATACATTTTTGGTTGGAAGGGTTGTTAGCAATCAATGCATTCAACATCTTCAAAATAAGGCCAACAAGATTATGGAATTTGCTTTGGGTCATGTATGTAGAAAATGGCAAAGTTCGGAGCAAAAGCCAAGTACAAGTAATGGAATGTTGCCAGAAAGAACCACAAAGACAACTTTTTCCAACCTTTTTATTATCATAGAAGTGGACGGTGAGATCCAGACAGATAAAGATATTTCCCTCATCTGCTTGTCAAATGAGCTTGACAATCAATGTGGTGTCAATTAAAATACCTGCCTTCTGATTATCAACCGGTACACACTTTAAGATCATACGAAATTTCAACTCCTTTGATTAGGCTAGTATTCATGATAGGCACAAATAATAAATAATTATACTGTTACTTATGTGGGCTTAGTTCTTGGAATTGAGAGGCTCATTGTGCTATGGGAAAATTGGAAGTGGGGAAAGAAAGAAGATTCCAATAACACAAAATGTGTACAGTTTATTGTGTTTTTATTATATTTTTTTTAGTAGGGTGGTAATTATTACAGTAATCAATTATCTGAGCCTATCCTTTTTTAATGGGGGAAAGAAGACTTCTACACTTTATTATTATTGGCTATGTTTAATAAAGTTTTCACTATAAAAGTAATACATTCCCATTATAAAATTCTGTAATATAAAGAAAAGAAAGATGAAAAAAGTCACCCATAGCCATAACATGCAAAGGTAACCACTATAAAAATTTTTTATATATTTCTTTTCAGAAATTTCATGTTAAAGTTTTTTTTACAACTGTATTAAATACATTAAAATGCTTTAAAAGCTAATTTTAGTATAAGCCATTTCCCAAGTTATTACAAAATATTCACAAACAATTTAATGGCTGTAAAAATTTGCTATATGAAAATACCCTGATTATTATGAATAATTGTTTAATGGAAATAATCTAATATCCTTTCATGGTATCACCAAACTATCAGCATTTGTACCCAATAAAGATCCTAGCAAAATCATTTTTTCTTGTCTGAGAGTCAAGAATATATTCCTCTCATTCTTAGGGTAATATTAATTTAAAACAATTATTGAAATGTAATTGTATTAAATTCAGAAATCAAGGAGGGCCTTATAAATTATTTTTCAGGAAATAAAACACATAGATTTTCTAAGTTAAAATCTCTTATACAATGTGCACATTAGTAATGTTAAGAAAACAGGCAAAATTAGAAGTTTATTCTCAATTTACCCAATAGGAATAGAGATTTCATTTTATTATTTGTTTCTACTGATTCCTATGTCTTACCTTGTAAAGATGACTTATTGAAGGCAGTAACAGAAGTGGCTACAGAGGAGGGGGTAAAAGAGGGTAAATTGACTTAAAGATGATGTTTGTCCAAATATACAACATCACGGAGTTGACATAGTTGTCAATGTATTTACATAAAGCCACAATCTCAGGATAAAGTTTGACGTTCTCTATGCATAGAGAATGTAAGTACGTGTCTCCTTCACTAAACTTTTGCTTCCCCTAATAAAACAGATCCATGTTGAATAAATAAGCTTGCGTTTATGTATTTATTAGACATCATACAAACCAACATTATCTAAGATCTCCAAATTTTAATACATTAAATTATTTCTATAGATAAATATGGCAAGCTATTCCTATTTAGAACATTTCTGGAATTAAACTGATTCATTTTATAAACCAGTTGATTTTGGGTGCTGAACTTAGAAAAAATTTGACAAGAAACTTCCAAACTTGAATGATAATTAAGACCCAGACAAAACCATGCTGAGGCTATAGTAATTGACGGTTGATTAGAGCAACAATGAATTTAGATGTAATTTTTTATTCTCTATTTAAATCTCAAAGCCACAAAGAATTAAGTTAAATTCCACCAAAAAAGTATTCATGGGTAGATGGAAAAGTGTAAAATGTGATGACAGCTAAGAAAGACAAGTTCTCATTCCAATTTCAATAACTGAAATCAAGTTAAATTTTATCACATTTAGTTTTTTCTTACTTCCAATGACATGTATTGACTTCTATCCATAGGATCCATTAAAGTCTCATTATGAACTTGAGAATAACCATACATAAACACAATACATGCACATATACATATATGCACATCAAGTGAATAAAACAAAAAGTCTTACTTACCTCTGCTGACATCCATGGCATATAATTCTCTTAGTCCCAGGTCATTAAGAGATTTCATCAAGTCAAGGGGCTCCTGAGACTGATAGTCCTTCAACAACAGTGTATGTAATGGATCAAACTCACATTTGCTGCATATAATGGGTGCAAGTTCTTGAAGTGATGCATGTGGGTTAACTCTCACTATTGTCTTCTGCGTTTTCTTAAAATTGATCACCACTCGCACAGTTTTCTGAAACACATATTAAAACCACAGAAATACCATAATTTACTGAAATAAACTTTCTCAATGTCTAGAATAATGAGAAATCTACAAGTATATATTCATACCATAAACAGAATTTTTCTATTTTCGTGTAAAATTCTCTTTTTGATTAATGTTACTTCCTAAATCTCAAGAAGATTCGTAGAAAATATATCAACTGTTTCTATAACATATCAAAACCTACAGTGAAATTCTTACCTCTGGTATTATAGGTGTAGGTTTTTTCTTTTCCAAAATTTTTGGCTTTAAAATTACTTTCTCCACCTCCAACATGCCTATTGGTGTGTTTGGCTTAAATTTAATGGAGTTCTTTTCAGCTGACAGCAGATCAATTGTGTAACTTGATGGATTTAAGTGATACTGTGCGCAGAGGAATATCAACAAGTCCATCATAGGTTTACTGTAAAACAAGAGTAATACTGATCGTAAAACAACTTCATAAAACAACTGTTAAAGTTACTGTTTCAAGAATTTTCTTAGGGTCTCTTGTTTTAGTAGATAAAACCCTACAAAATAGTATTTGTGAAAGCAGCTTTAAAATCTAACTACACGATATTTAAGCAGACAAAATTGTTGTACTTAAAAAGTCCTGAGTAGTATTCAGAAGAGCTTGCTTGGACCATAGTGGTGGTTTAAAAATTACCTATGTTTTATCTGCCAAAATGTCTTCACATTATATATTTCAGGAGAAGGAAAATTCCTTTCCTTACCCAAGAGGAGTCACTTAGTTTAGCAGATGCTCCTTCACAATATTATTTAGAATATTAGCAGTTTTTAGCTTACAAATTGGTTATATTCCAAAGTTCTCATAATAATAAAGCATTAAGAACTATCACCCTTTGGGCTTTAGAAAGTATAGTTAAGCATCTACCAAATCCTATAGAAGAGTGTAGTACAGATTTCTTAATTCATTCAAACAGTATTTAATATTTTCTAGGAATTGAAGACAGTACAAGTGTTATGGCATAGCTGCACTCATAGGTCTAATACTCTACTAGATAGAGTAGTAGAGTATTAGAGTAATGGCTCCTAACTTTGCCATTAGTATACTCTAATACTCTAATACTACACTAGACCAATTGTCCGCAAACTATAATCTGCAGGTCAAAGTGGGCCCACAGCCTGTTTTTGTAAATAAAGTTTTATTGGAACACAGTCATGCTCATTTGTTCACATAATATTAGGGCTGCTTTAGTGTTACAATGGCAGATTTGAGCAGGATGTGACTGAGACTCTATGGCCCACAAAGCCTAATTATATTTACTATCTGGTCCTTGACCAAAAAAAAAAAAAAAGTTCATGGGCAATAAAAAAAGCAAACATGTAAATGCATGAGACAATTTCAAACTGTAATTCAATTTTAAAAAGTAATGATAATACAGAATTTATTTCTATAGGAAACTGCACACTGAACTTGAGATCCAGAGACACATCTCAATTTTTTGCTTCCCTTTTCACAGATTCCAATTGTTGGCACAGACTTGTGTTTTCATTCACACCATCAACAGAACAATGTGGTCTCTGAGTCTTTTTTAATTGAGCCCTTAAAGAAAGCCACTAAAAAATATTTTGTATTATATGCTTTTCTGAAATTTCTAGTGATATTTAGCTGTTAGTTCGTATTTAAGACTGAAACACTGTGTAAATTTAAGTCCTATTTTCATGGATTGAGGTACAGGTTGATGCACTTTACTTGAGGGTAATCAGGTGGTCAGCTATTTTTTTTTCCCACTGGGAAAAACAAATGTCAATAAATAACTTTCCAGTCTCTTGACTAGAGATATAAAACTGGCTACTGGCTTTCAGGAACTTGACAGGGAAATGAGGCTAGGAATCTCACCATTTAGGGTGCAATCTTCAATTTAGTACATCTGTTTTCATATGCACCTCATCCCCACTCTCCTAAGTGGAGTTTCTATGTCTGAAGCAAAGCCCTGTCCATTGTTGTTATGCATCTAGGTTAACACACCTTTGAAATAATAGTAACCAACCTCAAGAGAGCACATAATCCTGTTAACTATCCTGTAATCCAATCCCTGCTTTGCTTTCTCCCACCTTTATGTAATCTTCCGTATGTTCCCTCCTTGATCCAAATGCATAAAAGAAATTGCAAAATTTTCAATTCTGAGAAGCATTTGAGATATTGCTTCCTAGCAATTGTCACCATTTCGGGCTCAAATAAGCTCTTATAAAAATTCTCCACAGGTTTGGATGTTTCTTACATTGACAAATCTTTGCATTCTCTCCCAGATTTCATGACAAAAAGGTTTCACATGGACTAGAGCTATAAATCATGACTTGTGAACTCCACACTGCCTAAATGTTTTCTAATAAAATTGCCTCTTCGAAAGGCAACTAAAAACCATAGAACTTCTTGATGACTTTGTTCTTTCATTCTATAATTCTGGGTTCAATCCTTTATTCAATAATTACAGAAGTCAATTTTGTCTTGAACATATTCCTATTCCCAGATAAATGCAACAGACTAGAAAGTTCTGTAATGGACATAAATACAGATGGGAATTTAATACTGCATATGATAATGGTATTTCAAATTTCTGGGAAAAGAAATTTTCAGAACTGATATTGGAAAAATTGACTAGCTATCTAATGAAAAATGTTACGTATCTACCTTATTCCTTACACTAAAGCAAGCTTCAAGTGGACTAGATATATAAAAATGAGGAAATGACTCTGGGGGGTAAAAAACAGAAAGGAAATCCATCTTCATGTACTTTATGTTCTAGAGCACTGCTGTACAATAGAATGAAGTAAATCTGGCAAGCTCAGTGATTGCAAGCAACCTCACAGGCTGATCTGACCATAAATTTCTAACTGGGCAGGTCAAGATGGGTAGTCTCACCCCAGGGATACCACAAAGTGGCAAGGTTGCTAAAAGGACCCAATAGGAGCCCTAAAATGTTCATCTAAATTATTTTCTATGTGATATGCTTGCTAACCTCTCCCTGGTAACCCACAAACTATCACCAAAGTCCTGGTAGATTTGGAAAGGATTAAAGAAAGAAAATTTCAAAAGTTAGAGACTGAAAAATCATCCAAAAAATAAGATAAAGTTGGAGCCATAGGTGGCTCCAAGAATATAAACCCTGGGGAATTTACAATATTATTATAAAGGGGATTGGATCTTCCACAAGAAGTAAGATAGCGGTTCAGGCTAATTATTTCTAGAACTTAAAGACAATGACCTCAAGATGTTATCTGGGTCCCATTTATACCTAGATGTGAACTTCTCTCTAGGAGGACCACCTTTTAGCAATCTTTATTTCCAGGACCTAATACACAGTGAGGTCAATGTCATTGAGTGAGGAATTTATAGGAATCAGTGATTATTTATGTCAGGTAATTTTGCTTAAACATTCATGAACTCAAACACACAGCAAACAATGTATAACTGAGATCTCTACACTATCTGACACATAAAAAGACTAAGTTGTTGAAAGGAGGTTCATATGATTTAAAAAAAAAGAAAGAAAACATAGGCGTGAAGGCTGTTGTTTATTTGTTTGTTTAATTAACAAATTTGACTAGCAGCCTTGTTGTGTGTAAAGCCATGAATGACATCTTCACACAGAGGTGAGATATAAGCATTAAGTTGAGCTAAGATCTTTGCCAAAACAGCCTCAGATCAGTTCAAATGCTTGAAGTATTTAATTGAAACCTCAGCCTTTGGCACTAAAAGCACAGAAGAGATGACCCTGACCTAGATGATTCTGAGGGTGAGAATTACTGACTGCCTAGCTCTGCCATAAAGGAGCTGTAACACTATAAAAGTAGGACATTAACATTTGAACTGACCCTGCCTCCAGTGGGGGCTGCTGCGGGGAGTAACTAGTCACAAAGTGCACCCACAGAAAATAAAATTATCTCTTGAGTGTAGTTATTTAGAATTATACAGCCAGATGCCAAATTGTTTCTACCAAAAACAGTTTTGGTTTGAGGATAATTATCCAGAGCTGATGCACCTAACAGCAGTTGGCTAACCAGTTCGACCACGGGATCACCACAGGAAGGATGCTTGCTTTCCTGTTTGCTAGAGGAGCACATGCCAGCAAGCCACCTGAAACCCGAGCCAAAGCATTAAAAGTTGAAAGAGATTGACTAAACTTGATCATCACTTCCTCATTCAGATAAGAAACAGTTTCTTCCTCCTCTATACCACCACATAACTTTGAATTTTGGTTCATTATATTACTTAACAGAGTCTTCTTTGCGTTAATATTATTTACATATTTTTTCTCTTGTAAAATAATGATTTCCTAGTGGGCAGTCTCTCTCAAAACTTTTTTTAAGACTGTCTAAAAACTCTTCTTGGAAAAAAACAAAACAAACTCTTCTTGAAAATGGAGATATCTCTCTGAGATTTCCTACTTCTTTTTACAAATAAATAACAAGGCTTTATATTAATTTCATATGTATTACTTCCTTTGAGCCCACAAACACCACAAAAGCTATTCCCACTTAATGAATGTGAAAACTGAGGTTAGAGAAGTTAGATGACCAGATGACGAAGAGCATATGTAGAATTAGGGAGCCGTTAGGATTAGAATGTCCTGACTCTTAAAACTGTACTCCTTTAGCTACCATTTAGTTGAATAGAACCACAAGTCAGGATGCAGGATGGGGCGGATGGTTGGCAACGGGCTGTCTGCTATCTGCTACAATTGTACTTCATAGATTGATGACATCACTAAACCACCCCAAAATACACTGGTGACCCTTCATGCATTTGTGACACACATGCATTAGTGTCCTAGTTGTACCTGCTAGATAATATAAGACTGCCACTTCTGTGTTGTAAAGATCCCATTGGGTATCAAAAATGTGGGTCACGGTTCGTCAAAGAGCTTTCAGATCAGCAAGATGTATAACATCTGCCTCGGTGAATTTCCAAACCCTGGAGGTATTTAAGCAAAGTCACTTACCAATAGGGTGGCTATTAATTTATCATCCAATCTGGGACACCTGAGAGTGAAAGGGGGCACTATTAGTAATTACTCTGGGAAAACAGGTACAAACAGGGACTGTCATAGGAAAATGAGAATGCATGTTGGATGTATTTATCATGAATAGATGGATTTCAAGCACTTGATAAGGAGCTGATCTTTATGCATAAGATTATTCCTTATTATGATTCTTTAAATCTGCCCCAGTACCTAACAAAAACGTTTTACACATTTTCAACAAATCTTTAAAACAGTTGAGTTGAAATGGTTCTAGCTGTCCCATGAAAATGCACACCAATAACCCAATTAGATTTACCAATAATAGTATGGGGATTTTGAGAACATTCCCTATTGTTACTGATGATTATCCATCTTACATTAGTTAACCCACCTAATTCAGTAATGAGTTCAGGAGGGTGTTTAACAGAAATGACTCACATTCACCTCGTAGTATCTTGCCATTTTTCACAGTCTACTATATTCCAACAGATGGCACTGTACTCCATGTAAAAAGTTCTTGAGCTCATTACCTCACCTACCCAGTGCCAGTCAAAACCTTGGGAGAGTTAGTCTTAACTGTGCTATAAATTGGTGATACTGGACAGGCAAATCAGACCACAGATCATGTGCAACATGTGTCTGGGTTATTTTATAGCCAAAGGTCAGACCGTTAAGGTGACTTGCTTGAGGTCACAGAGCAAGCTATGGAGTCAACGATAGGGCCTAACATTTCTAACTTCAAGTTCTATGCTTTCTTTATTTGTGTTTTCTTTCGTGTCATTCGCAGATTTGCTCAAACCAAAATAAATTCCTATTTATGGTAGGGGCAGAAAAGAGCGAAATGTCCTGTTAGACAAGATGTTGACTCCACTCTTCCCTTTTATAAGAGAGAGTGTACTAGGATGGCTATATTAACATACAGGGTGCTCCCCTGATAGGCTAACAAACAGGATCACTGGCAGTGTTTTACCAAGTTTTCCAATTTGAAACTTATTTAAAATTGTCCCAGAGAAAGAGAAAAGAGGAAAAAGGAACAAATACTTCTTCAGCAAGGAATAACCATATACTGGGCAGATATGTGACTATAAGGTAAGGACCCAGAGTGATGTACAAATGTACCCACACATTTCCTTATTCTCTATAGGGTCTGTCTGTAACAGTTTAGCCTATAAGCTCATTTTCATTAAAAATTAACTTTTCCCAATACTGGTGGATACCACCCCTTATGGTGTTGTATGGTGTAACATTTCCTGAGGGGGACAGCCCCTAGGCAGCTTGTCTCTAACAGCAGTCCCCTTTAATGTTCACCGTTAG
This sequence comes from Rhinolophus ferrumequinum, assembly GCF_004115265.2. Taxonomy (NCBI): domain Eukaryota; kingdom Metazoa; phylum Chordata; class Mammalia; order Chiroptera; family Rhinolophidae; genus Rhinolophus; species Rhinolophus ferrumequinum. The sequence goes on along the minus strand of NC_046291.1, from coordinate 58,337,015 downwards.
TAAGGAACAGAACTGCTCTATCTGGTGAAAAAGGTCCTTCACTCTACCAGCACCACACACACACATATACAGATATATGTGTGTATGCATATATGCATACACACATATATACAGACACATATATACCTATACTACAGTGCCTTGTATGAGTATGTATACATAAAATATTCTAATGCCTCCTTCCTTCAATCCAATCATACATGATGTCAGGATACATAGAAATGCCCAAGTTTTCAGGCTGGCACTGCAGCTACCCTCAATGTAAGCAAAGGAATGCGAAGGCAAGATGGAAGACTTGGGGTGACTTTTGGTCACCAAAAAGGCAGTATCACTAAGCTCTGGTACCAAAAGATTGTTAAGCCAGCACAAGGCAATCAACCTAATTTAGGATAACAAGATTTTAGTTTTCCCCTGAGCATGAAGTCTAGTACCACCTCCAACCTTATTGTGTTTCCTAATCTGAATAAGCTCTTTGGTGAAAAAATCTATGTACAAGTAAGAGCATTCTTCTGAAGATAATGCTGTGCATACACATTCTCTCAAATGGAACATTCTAGCGTACCTCTCCATGAGTTACATAAGATGACAGAGGGGAGGGAACATTCTAAAAATTTCCCCCAAGAATATATTTTGGAAAAAAAGAAATCTAAAAACTTAAATGAATCATGCAAGTTTTCTAACCATTTATTTTAGTATAATATTAATATTATTCTTCAAAGGAAATGCATAAAAATAATACTATCAAAACAAACATAACATATAGGGAATATTTTGATGAATTAAGAAAAAATTGTCTCAAAAATTACATTAGAGACCCTTCACAGTGACATATGGAACTCTGATTTATTTAAGAAAACCCTAAGTACTAAAACTTATTTAAAATTACTCTTCCCTAGTCCCCTACCAAACTCCTGTATAATTTTGTTGAAACTTTTCCTATTCTAGTAACAAATCCATGAAGAAATTTAAGTTATAATCTATGTCACAGGTCTTCACATTAGATAGCTAACATTTTTCAGAAATAGAATATATTTTTCTATTTGAACATTTTTGTTGTCATCATTAAACAGTTATTTTTTTAAAAATAGGCTAACAATAGTTAACAACATTCAAGCTACCCCAAATCACATTAAGTTATCCTAAATTGTACTCTAAAATATCTAGAATCACCCCAAAGATATCCAGAATCAAACTCTTAACGATATTTAGAATCACACAACCACTTTTAATCATAAACAATATAAAAATATTAGTCATAGCATCTGCAAATTGAGTCATTCCTGAGTGATAAAAGTATTAGGAACAAAGTCCCTAAATCAAACCCCCTAGTAAAAATAATGATATGAAATGAATTCTACTCTCAGAAAAAATGTCCAGCCCTATACAAAATTTAAAGAGCAATCAGAATTTGGGGCATGCCCAGCCTGGGTATTCTTGCTTTGCTATCTACCTGGAGAAAATATCTTCATTTAAAAGATCCTGGGAAAGCAACCAGGGCCCATCCAAATGTCTCTCAAAGCACATCAGTTAAGTTGCTGTCTCCATCTACATATAAGGGTTTAGGGAGACAATATGCATTGTAATGAATTTATTAAATGCCTATTGCATTGCACCAAACTGTGCTAAGCACTAGGAAGAAAAGTAATGATGCCCACATGGATCTTATGGTTTATTTAAAAAGATAAGGCATACATATAAATTATAGCATAGGACAACAGATGATAACCATCAACAGTATAAAGTGTCAGAAAAGTTTGGAAGTCATAGGTAATAATTAATTCTGGGGAGATCAAGGAGCCTTTATATGAAAAATGTCACTTCAGTTAAGGAAACTAACTGGAGAAAATGTGGGTGGCAGGGTACTCCACATGGAAAATCTTTCATAAAGGTGTGGCGCTGGGAAAAGTAGAGTATCTGCAGAACAAAAGAGTCATGGGGTTGAAGCTAAAGGTATTTAAAGGGGAGTGGAGAAGGAAAAGCCTACTTAATATTGGAGGAGAAGAAAATAAGGTGTGCCAATCTCCAGGCTTGGTAGCTTGGACTTCCTCAATTTGGTATTGAATTGTTGTCCCTGAAGTTTTTTGTTTGTTTGTTTTAATCAAAGTGGTGCCACAAACAGAGGGGTGTTATAGATTAATCTGAGGGTAGAGAGTAAATGGAGAGAGCTCAGCGTTAAGGAAAGAAGTTCTGAATAGGAAATGGAAGAAGTCAATATGTGCCAGGCACTGATAGTATTTCATTTAATCCTAACAACAGTTGGTTATAAAACATTTTTATCGATAAGAAAACTGGGGCAATTCAACAAGAGTTGGCAGCCCAGAAACAAAAAGCCGATTAATAGAAAATTACTCAGGTTTAAGGACCTGGGAGGCAAACATGCTGGAAGGTCAAAAGGGTGAGGAAAACCTAGGGTCCTGTAAGTACAAACATAGCAGAAATGACTGGTGCAGAATCCAAGTTGAAGAAAATCCAAGTTGAATCCAATATGAAGAAAAATGCAACAAACAGAAGAGCGGTCATAAATCAGACGTCAAAAAGTTTGTGTGCAAAGAGGGCACCCTAAGATCTCAATAATGGGGCAGCTTTCAGTGATGAGATACCACCATCCCGGTGGACAGTGGAAGCACTACGGATACAGGTTCCCAGAGTTAAGGAAACAGAAGACAAGTTAGCTTAGGGTAGCATGTGGAAAAGTCTAAAATAATTGGGATGGCAGACAGGGTTGAGAGGAAATCCATAATTCTAATACTGAAGTCACTGAGGTTAAAAAAAAATCTGAAGACCCCAGAAGACTGATAGCAGAGAAGACGGCAATATAAACAGATGACTGGGACATCTGAGAAGAACTTTGAGAGTACTGATAATGAAACCATTGTTACCTGTCAGCCTCAGTGAAGAACTGAAAAAAATGCTGACTTTTTCTTTTAACTTGCTTTGAATGGAGGGAAAATAAAAGGAATTGCCTTTATTGTGCCAAGCCACATCCATCATCATTATTATTTTTAAACCAGGGTAATAGTATTATTTCAAAGACTGAATATGATGGCCATTGTCTCTGACTTACAAGATGCCTTCCTCACCCTGAAGAGACATGACTCAGGTGACGACCTGCACCCGAGGCAGAAGCCCACCCAGGACTGTCACAGGGGTCTCAGCCTCATCAATACGATACAACGTGTGATCGCCAAAACTATTTCAACACAAAATAAATGGCAAAATCCAACTTACTTAAATTTCGTGAGAATTTAATAATACTATCAATTGTTACCTACTGTTGAACTTTTTTATTTTCATGGACTTGCAATAATTTGTAAAGCTACACATAATCTTAATGATAAATTGTAAGATTAAGGTTGAGTTTCTTCTAGATAAAACCACATTGTAAGAATATAATACCCAACATGTTGCTTACTTATTCTGTTGATCTACACACACACACACACACACACACACACACACACACACACACACACTATACTAAGGTCAAAACGGATTAAATATCTAAAACAGGGCTCCTGATAACAAACAGGTGGCTGGAGGTGAAAGGTGGAATAAAACCAAGTATACAACTCATATAATTTTCCACTTCAAAATGAAGTGGAAAATTACACTTGGCTTTATTAAAGTTTTCCAATTTTCATACAAGTATTAAAAATATCAGTCTCCTAAATCACATCTTCACTTTTTCTTGCTGGGTTAACATTTAAGTTTGCATTTCTATTAACTTATCCACATTGTTAGCAAATTAATTAAATCATTCAATGATGTGAAAAATCCAGCAAGTTAAACAGACATTTATCTGTTTTGATACATAAAGAAGCATAACATTTTAAGAGTAGTTAGTAACTTCTGGAAAATCAAATTTCAGGAAACAGCTTAAGAGAAAATGAGTAATTTGGAGAGAAAGGGGAGGGTTTTCTTATGGGTCACTGGCTTGCTTTTGTAATTTTGACTTACAAAATTAATATAACTGATGACTGTTCCTCTGGGAAAGTCTATTTTTTTAAAAAATATTAAACAATGAACAAAATATAAAATAGTTCTAAATTTCAAGAGTCACTTCACTGGGGTTATGGAATTCATTGCATTGATATTAAAATATTGTTAGAAACCTTCCAATACTTTTTAGCATTTTTTTAATAGTTAACTAAACTGAGTGATGAATGAAGTATTTTGTCAAAGAAAAAATCAAGAAGTATACAACAGAGAGTTTCAATGACAGGAGAAGAAAGGGTAGTTCTGGTATTTCATTCGCTCCGTCATACCTTCCATGAACAGTAGTAGATTTGATAACATCCCCTGGTAGAACAACTGAGAGTTCAATGTCTTTATCTACCATGCTTTCTTTCTGTTCCATGATGAAAGCAGAGGATTCTACAGAATCATTAACTGAAGCGGCATCAAGGTATTTGGTTTCAGTGGGAGGAAGTGGTGCCTTGGCTTTTGGTTTTTTCCTAAAATAAAAACAAAAGACAGAAAATAAAATATATGTATTTTAAAAGTAACTTTCTAATATGATCTAATTTAATAAAAACAAAAAATCTGTGTGTATATGTTTTTGACATACAGAAAAAAAATGCATCAAAATGTCAACTGTTTTATCAGCATTCTTTTGTTTGTTTTCAACAATATGTCTACATTATTTGGTAATATGAAGAAACATAATAACAAAGAAATTTGATATCTGCCTCCATTAAGTTCAGTTCAAGTGTGTTCACTATAGCAAAGTGAATGTATAACATTTTCTTTGATGGGATAAATTATAAAATCCTTACCGGTTCAGGATGGAGATCAGTATCTCATTCTCACACCTCATAGTAGCTCTTACCTTTGTGCCTTTCATTCTATTTGTTTCCAATCTAATGCCTTCTGCCTCTCTATCCAGATAAACCCTGCTATCTATCCTTCAAAGTCGAGCTGAAACTACCCTCGCCCCTCCCCCGCACTCCTACCACTTACAGTCTCCCCCTACATAGCACATACAACAGATTCCATAAATGTAACTTTTTTTTTCTGAGTACGAGTTTCAGCTCTCCGCCTACATTTATAACTCCCTGCAAGAAAGAAGCATGTTGTATTTCCTACTGCACTTAGCAATGAACAATGATCTGTGATTGGTTATTTGATAATTATATTTTTGTTTCAATGAAAAATGTTACAAATAATTATAGTAAATATATTTCAATGTCATTTATTAGAACAATCCCTTAACTGATTTATAACAGACACAGGTGGTAGGCATCCTGAAAAGGTTCACATGAACCTATTCAATGATTTGATTTGAAAAAAATTAAACATGAAAATAAATATAAAGTAACTACATGCAATTATGCATAGATTTTTTTTAAAAAAATGCTACAAATTAGAGGTTTTGAAAATGTTACCTTTATGAAAGGCTGATTGCCTTTGGAAAAACAAATATACTGCTTTCCGTTGAGAAAAATATAAAATCTAATCCCTCCCTCTCCTCATTTCCCAGGCAAAAATCAAATCCAAATAAGTAAAAGGGCTTCTTTGTAAATAAATATGTAACATCTGGCCATTTAGTATTTTTAAAATTTAAGTTCTCACAAATCCAAGCACCTTTATGCACTCAAGCATCATGGAAAAAACAGAAGCAAAGTTCCTACATTGTATATTAATTTTCTAAAATAATAGTCTTTTAATTTTTAGGAGTATAATTTCACTGTATTATATACTGCACATTAGAAAAGATTGCTTTTACAATAGTTACAAAAATAAATATTTAAAATGTTAAAATAAATATAACAAGTTTATAAAATCCATATAAAAAAACCTTCTCCAATTTCAAAACATTTTTAGTATGCAGAAATTGACCACCTCAGGTGTTCAATAAACATTTATCCTATAACAATCATTCGGCAGATTCAGCTAAACACTGGGGATGTAAAGCCATGACTCAGATCCTACCCATTTGGGTTTGTACTCCAAAAGGACTGATATATACAAACTTACAATGAAGTTTAATGATTGCTCTAATATAGGGATGCAGGTGGTAGACCTGAAGCTTATAGGAAGGGAAGCTTTCCTAGGAATCCAGAAATGTTTTACAGATGGGAGGAAATGTAAGTTGGGTTTGGGAGAATGAATAGAAACTCACAGGAAAAGACAAGAATAACTGATACTTCAGACAAAGGAAAGCAAATGGAGCCATGAAAGAAAGTGGTACTTCTCAGAATTGAACAGTTTGGTAAAATTCCACAGAGAAGTCAGAGAGGAGAAATCAATGAATCAACTGAAAAACTTTTACAAATAAGACAATTCAGGAAGGTGCCTTGGTACAAAGTTAACGTGCTAAAGCCAATAACCTATGTAAACATAAACAAAAACGAGTCAGAAACCATAATGGAAGAAAAACACCTTCTTTTGTAATAGCAACAAAAACAAATTTTTAAAAATTCGTACAATAAATATTTAACAAGAATTTTACAAAATCTACAGGATGAAAATCTTAAATGCCAAATATTCAGCTTGAATCTCTCCCTTTGACTCCAGATTTGCAAACCCAACGCCTGACATCTGGACTCCAATGACTAACTGGAATCTCCAACTTAACTGAACTTACAATTCCTCTACCCAGCTTATCCAAACCAAATCTTTTCCTCTCCAAGTATCCCCATCGCAATTCTTTCAGTGGCTAGGGCCAAAAATCTCCTCTCACACACATACAATGTAATCCATTGACAAATTCTGCCAGCTCTATACTGTATTATAAATAAACCTAGAATCTACCAACAGCCTTGTTCACCAAATGCCTCTGTTCAAGCTGCTAACTGGTCTTCCTAGTCCCAATATTGTCACTTTGCCTTCTATTCTCAATGTCCCAGCCTAGTAGCTGGAGCGATCCTTTTAAAACGTTAAGTCAGATCACGGCACATCCTCTCACACCCTCCAATGGCTTCTGATCTCACCTAGAGTAACATCTAGAGTCCTAGAATCTGTCCCCCCTTACCTCTAGCCTCACCAATCAATTCTCTCCCATTTTCCCCCGAGGCTCACTGCACTCCAATCCTAGGACTATTGCCTCGTCCTGAACACACCTAGAACATTCCTGACTCAGGACCCTCTACAGGGTCTCCTCCTGACCTTCCAATCACACCCATTTCTCTGCTTTACTCTTTGCCTTAGGCCTTAGCAGCAACTCACATCCTTGTTTACTGTATCTCCTCCCATTGAAGTCATTAATTTCATGAGAATAAGGACTTGTCTCCACTGCCCTGTATCATACGTTTGCAAATATACAGAACCTCTGGAACAATGCCTGCCACATAGTAGGCACTCATATTTATTGAATGGAAGAATTCAATGAATACTTCCCACAAAACATGACGTATCTATGCACATCATTGAGAAGGAAAAAAGTTCTTACCACCAAAAAAGAAAGTGAATTTTTTAGATCAGGATTACCTGTATTGGATTTTCTAAAAATTGATTATATTTTATTTTTTCAAAGTATTGAAAAATACATGCTAGATTTATTAGCAAGGGATAACTGGGAAATTGAGGGCTTTATAAGAGTTTTATCAGGAAGGCCAATAGAGAAGCCCAACTGCCACAGGCAAGGAGACAAAGCAGCAGGAACAACTTTGTCCACAGTGGACTTGGCTTTCAAGGGGAATCGCCGAAAATGAAGGTCTGACAGGTACGTCCTGCTGCCACCATGATCTTCCCATCCCCTGTTTTCATCATTTCGGACACTTCCCCATATCCAGGTGTTGCTCATCTGGTCTCCATTTGAATGTCCTCTCCATCCTCTCTGCCTTGACACCTATTATCTACCCTTCAAGGTCTAGACTGACTCGCAACTTCTTGGGATGTCTTACTGGTCTACTGCACACTGCAATAACTCCTCCGACTCACAGTTTTATGTTCTGTGTATGTGGGACTGTCTTATTTCCTAAGGGTCTTTGAGTCTGTGATGGAAACCCATCTCTAATTATGAGAGCTAAGCTTACCTTAAAAAAAAAGAAGAAAGAAAAGCAGAGCACTAGTTTAATATTATTTATACAGAACTTCAATGAAAAGCATCTCAGTGTTCTCTAGTATTACTTCAAATAAAGCATTTGTCACCTGTGGGCCTGGAAATTGGAAAGCATCTCTAAATCAGACCCAGAACTTTCCACACTAAACTAGAAATCCCATAGGGAAGATACAATGTGTAAGGAATTAAGTAACAAAAACAAAGCGAAGAAGTACTGTCATAAATCAGATGGGTAATCTTGAAAATTCAGAGCAATGAGAGCAAGTTGAAACAAGCTCTGTGGGGGTGTGGCGGCAGACAGGTATCAAGGTATACTTCAAAGAGAAGACATGCGTGACTCAGTTCTTAAAAAAAAAAAAAAAGTAGAATTTAGACAGGTAGAGCCTGTAAGATCAATTATATGGTACTTCCCAATTGTGATCCATTTACATTAAACTTAAGAATATGTCTCTTTATTTAAAGTTTGTTGACTACATAATGTAGTCTAGTGAAAAGAATACCAGCTAGAGGCCGGCATTTGGCCTGAATTCTAAGTAGCTTTAAAACTTCGTTAACTTATTTGACCTTTTATTCACCAGCAAAATTTTTAACATACCTTTGACCTACTCACATCTCTGCCAATGTTCATAATCTTTTGGTTGAGATGCTTTGAAGCAATAACAAAATTAAACTAAATGTCACCCAAAGATGCAGTGAAAATAACCAAAGCTTATAACCTAATCTAAGTGTAAGAAATTCAGGTAATGCCAAAAAAAAGTAACACATCAACATGCATTAACAACTATAATTTACTGCTTGACAACACTAGTTTTCATTAATATTTTTAAATCGCAGTAACTGCCATTTAACTTCTCCCTCCCCTTTTAAACAGGAATGCTTGAGCCTGTTTTCTTACCCAAGCGATTTTCACATAAACTCTTCTTTACCAGTGGCCTAGTTTGACTATCAGTTGCTACTCCTCAGGGGCTCTTACCCTTAACATTAAACAATAGCAAATTGCACACAAGGATGGGTGGAGAAGAGGTTACACTGAAAAGACGTTTGAGACAGAAAACTTCTCTAGGTCAGGGCAAAAATTCATTAATCAAGACTTAAAAATAACAAGCCACAGTAAATTACTGCTTAAGTAAATACTGCTTTATTCATTAAATGATCTCAATATTACACTCAATTTTCATAATGAAATTAGTGTATAATTTCACATTATGCAATAATATATTTAGAAAACATCAAAACTTATTTTAACGCAGAATTCAGCTGGTATCCTGCTGTTACCACTGGTCTTTCTATCATTTGATTTACAAAGCACTTCAAAAATCATTTGTCCATGGTAATCATTACTTCAGCCTTGTCAATATTAATATCTTAAAATAAATGAAAAGAGGGAATAAAAACAGCAAATCTATTCCAATACCTCTTCTTGGTTTTGGGGAAAAGAAAACAGCTTTAAATTGTATGTAAGATATACTTACATCCTTAATAAGCTACTGAAGTCCAGTGGGATCTCACGTGTTTGCTGTGTTTATGTAGTATTCTTAGAGATTCACTCAGAAAAGTACTATACAAAAATACAGCTTCAATATTAAAGATACAATATAAGAATGGAATTACAAATCTTAAAATAGGCCTGTTATATGTTACATTTTAATGACCAAAAGGAAATTTAACAGCCGCCTTTGATAGAGGACTATCAAACAGAAGATGCTTTTTGATAAGTATTGATGAGGCAGTCCTTCAAAATAATTGACAATGTCTTGCTGGCCCCTAACTTATGCATTTCGACTGTAAAGTGTAGGCCAATTCCTCAAAACAATTTCTCAGTGTCTCTCTTTGGGTTTCAATGAAACAAGAGAATATTTTATTAAACATTCGCTCCAATGGTAGGCATAACATTGTGCTATGTGCTTCAGCGAATGCAATTAGTAGGAACAACAAAAGGTCCCTTTTCTTGATGATCCTAATATCAAATCAGAGTGAATATATCAGAGCCACTTTAAAAGATAAACAATAATGAAAGGCAACAAGGAGAGACCCAAGGCATCATATAACTCTTGACAGACATTTCTCTTGCCCAGGTCACCAACCACCTATGTGTGTGTCCAAATCTAACAGACAAATATCTATCTAATCTTGGTCATGTTCAAGTAAGTTCCTAAATTCCAACAAGAACGTATTTCACAGCTGCCAAATCCTGCTTGGGATTTTCTTCCCTTGGCTTCTTTGTGTGACAACATAGTTTCCTTTTTCTTCACTGCCATTCTTCAGTCTCCAATGCGCTCATCTCTTTGCCTCAATCCTAAATGTCGGCGCACCCCAGGGCTCCTTTTCTCTTTCTACAGTCTTCACCGCCATGTGGTTACATCAAACTCCATGACATTCACTACCATCTACAAGTTGATGACTCTTAAATTCACACCTCAAACCCTGACCTATTTATTGAGCTCTGACTTATATCCCATTAATCTCATGGTCATCTCCATCTTGATGTCCCCTAAGTATCTCATAACCACAGCTCTCGATTCTCCTCTTCAACCCCAATTCCTGTTCCACCCAAACCTCCCCTAGTAATTTCCCCATCTCTGCAAATGACACCACACGAACCACCCTATTAACTCAAAATCTTCAGCCTATTTTGATTCCTTTTTGCCCCTATCTCCTAGTTCCAATACATTATCAAGTCCTGTGGGATCTTAACTCTAAAACATATCCGCAATCAGTGTCCTTTTCAGCAGCTCCTCTACCACCCTGGCAATTAAGACATCAGGGGCTTGGACTCCTCCAATAACCTCCTGACTGCTCTCTCCTCTTTCTCACCTCCTCCCTTAAAATCTAGTCTTCTCTATAGTCCTCAGCGTGATCTTTTAAAGATGTTAATCAGATCACATAACATCTCGGATTCTTCACTGGCCGCCCAGTACACTGAGAATAAAAGCCAAATACCTCTCCTTGGCTTATAAGGCCCCAGATGAGGTAGCTTAGTGAGTCTCACAGTATGATTTCAGAGCAGTAGCAGCACCACCTTAGAACTTGTTAGAAATGCACATTCTCAGGCCCTAAACCCAGACCTGTATCATCAAAAATACCGGGGGTGGAGCTCTGTGATCCCCATTGCCAACCCTCCAATTAACTGCCGTCATGCTAAGGTCTACGAAACCACTGAGCTAGCCTCTGCCACCTCGCAGCCTCCCCTCCCATTACTATTGCAATTCCCTGTGTAATTCACACTGGCATTCTTTTCCTTCTTCAAACACACCCAGGCCCTTTACATCTGAGAGACTTGCGCATCTGTTCCCTCTGCCCAAATTGAGTTTAACCTCAGAACTTCAAATCGCCTGCTCCTTGAGCTCATTCAAATTTCAGATCAAATATGTCTTCCTCATAGAGATATTCTCTAACCATTCAAAAGAGGTGCCACGCATCTCAGCACACCCTTCACATAACCCTATTTTTTCTTCATCACATCTATCACTATCTAATACCATCCTGCTCACTGCTTTATTTATTATTTGGTCTGAGCCACTAGAATGAAAATTCCGTAAAGGTTGGGACCTATCCTATCTCATTCTCTGCTAGCACGTAGAATTTCAACTGGCACAAGATAGGGTGCTCTATACGTGTTTGTTGGTTGAATTGAGACAGGAGGACAGGGAGGGTTATGTCAGTTCCACGCATTCACAGGACAGTAAGAGCTTGGTATTTTGCTGCGTGTCAAACTGTTTTGTAACACAAACTACATTTTGTGACCAGTCAGAGATATAGTAAGTCCGAAAAGACCCACCTGGGTAAAAACAGTCAATCCTCCGGAAGATTCTAAATCCTCTCCGCATTTGTGTGGGGGGAAGAGGATGAGGGATTAAACTGGGATAGACTGAATTCCGGCGTGGAAAGAAACCTTCATTTTGCCCAGATGTTCAGTAACTTTCCTTAGGCCACGTGACCAATCTGTGGGTCAGAACTCAGATGTCCTGGCTGTCGCTTCCCTCGACCAATGAGGATTATGATAACTATGAGGAAAGAATAACCTAATTCTGTGTGACCTTTTCACTTTTAAGAATGGAAATCATCTTTCAGGTACATTTGGTATAATTTACCATATGAAGAGGCAGTGGGTATTCTTCACATAAAACTAAGTATTTATTCAATATGATGCCTTTATGTCCCCTTGGGGACACACACACAAAATAGCTTGTATCCTATTATATGTTACTATCACATTATCAGCAACAGCCAACCCTTGAGTGCTGCCTGTGTGCTGAAAATTGTCCTATTTGGCAAGTACGAACGACCTCATCCTCACAGCCCTGTATGAGGGAAGTGCTACCGTCCGTGTTCCATGAGAACACTGAAGCACAGCTTAAGGAATTTAGCTCTAAGTGATGGAGTGCAAATTTAAACCCAAGGGGTCAGTTCTAGAGCCTCTTAACTACTGATAAGTACCATATCAGTGCCTTTAGGAGCTGAAACAGTCATACAAAATAAGTTAACAACAACAAAAATGAATGAGCAAAAGCCAAGTAGTAGAAGAGAAAAACTTGAGCAGTTACTGTACATCAACTTCTAAGCACTGTGCAGGTGCTTTTGTTCTGCATTTAAGTTCATGAAGCAGTTAACATTGCCATTTAACTGGGCTTTAAAAAGGTTAAGAAATTTGCCCCAGAGCACACAGAACACAGTGCCAAACCCTCCAGATAACCGTAACTCGAGCCATATATATAATCTCTGATAGTATTTAAATAGAAATGCAGGTGCCAGGTGTGCAAATGCCCCAATCACACCAACACAGGCTGCTATTTCCCCAGGTAGAGTTGTGGAGACAATGCATTTTTTATTAAAAGGCATGGCAGTGCCCTAAATGGCCACTTGCATTACCTTAAATTAATCACTTAATTTCTCTGGTCCTCCATTCCCTAATTTGCAAAATACAGATATGGGACTAGATGATCCCAGGTCCCTTTCACCTCTAACATAACAAAGACTTTGCATAATAATTTTGTTTAGAAATTGAAAATGGGGGCCTCATATATGATACATATTTTAGGACTGGGGACAGGGCAAGGGGGTTGAGCTAATTGACAAATAACATTTGGTTGGAAGAAAGACATTTATAGGACTTCTATTCTCAGGGGGCGCGTCCTCTGCTGAGAACACTTCTGGTCAGGAAAGGGTCTCCTCTGAGCCTCACAGGAAATGGTTCCATTTCCAAGTGACTTTCTCTCTCTTGGCATACATACTCGGAAAAAATGATGAATAGAGTGACAACTCAAAAGAAAATTTTAAAGAGCTTCTGGTTTCATTCTCCCACACTCTATTTGTTTGCATTTGAACACCTGGAACAGAAGGTCTCTATCACAAGTCATCCATTCAGCTTTTTTGCCCCAATTACACCCCCACTCAAATCTGACCAATAATCCAAAACTGCCTTAATTATACCCTATGTTTCTGTCATCTTTGATTTCTTTCCTTTTCCCCAGGACACACACACAAAATCACAGATTTCTATTATCTGTATTTCCACCTCCCTGATCCTTCCAAGTACTGTTTTATTTCACTCCTTCCTTTTGCAGCCAAACTTCTAGAATTCTTCTGTCCAATATGGTAGCCATGTAGTTACTGAGCACTTGTAATGTGAGTAGTGTGACTGAGGGACTATAGTCTTAGTTTGCTTAATGTTACTGTGTATTTTTTAACTGATACTTGATTCATTTATTAGAAAACATTTATGTATATTTGGAACGTACCTTCCATAAAGGAAGCCATAGGCATGCATCTACAGGAGCTGAGCAGGGCTGCTGAGGACAGGACACTGTGGACATCACTCATTCACAGGGTCACCAGTAGTCGGAGCAGACTCAATGCCATGTCACACACACATACTTGACACAAACAAACACACATACTTGAAACAGCTTGGGTATGTGGCTCTAATTTCAACTGCATTTTATGGCATCTAAATACAAATCAAGTATTTCTAATGAAAATATAGCATCTGAACTGAGATGACCAAAATGTTAAATATCTATTAGTAATTTTGATATACTGATTACATAGTAAATTATAATCATGTTTATATACTGGGTTAAATGAAATCTATTACTGTGGTAGGCAGCCTCTAAAATGGTCCTCAGTGACCCTGCCTCCTTGTGTAATCCCATCCCTTTGTGTACGCTACATTGACTGACTTAAACTAGATTTAGTAAACAGAATACAGCAAAGGTAATGGGAAATCACTTCTGAGATTAGGTTACCAAAAGACGGTGGCATCACTTTTGCGCTCTCTTTCGCTCACTGTAACGGAAGCCAGCTGCCATGTTACGAGCTGCACTATGTCTCTGGCCAACAGCCATCCAGGATGTGACGCATGCCGACAGCCCTAAGAGTTGGCTTGGAAGCAGATCCCACCCCAGCTGAGACTTGAGCCCCAGCTGACATCTTGATCGCAGCCTCCCTTCCTGGACCAGAAAGCGAGGAGTAGGATTCTACATGGACCCTACGCGTCAGTTTCCGTTTCCGGTAACTTCACATACTTTGCTGGAAAGCACCCTCTGCCCATGCCATTCCTGCACATAGAGAACACCCTCTTTGGAATCGACCGGTGAAGATCCTCTCTTTGGACATCTCCTCTTTCAAGAACTTTTCTTGCTTTACGCATAGAAGTCCTTCTACTTTAAAATCTTGCAGTATCTCGTTTGCATTTACAGTGGGACACCTGTCTAGATCCTTTTGTTTAATAAGGGGCCATGAAGATTGATCGCACTCAGCACACTGTGTAGATGATGTGGGGCAAATCGAAAGACAAGACGCAGGCCTTGCCCTGCAGCACTTCCGTGTATGGTTTAAAAAAAAAAAAAAAAACAGCAACGAACTGCCAAACAGCAAATGCAGTGCTGGAAATCAAGTACCCCAGGTTCCCTTGTACCTTATAGCATGGTTTTCAATGTACGTCACTTTATCTGCCATAAAGTTTGAATATAATTTTTTGAATTCCTGATGAATACATCACCTTTTTCAGAGTATGCTCAATTTTTTTCTTAACAAAGCTATTTAACAATAGTTTTCATTAGGGTTATTCATTTTTTGTTATATCCCTCTATTTTTTACTATTTTTAGGAGCTTAGCAATTATGTAGAGTGAGGTCCAGGGACACAACCGAATCTCTTTGAAACACTAGGGCCCCCAGGAGAAGTCTGTATGAGTAGATGGTTTTTCCTGTGATTTAGCTGCCATACACCCAGAAAGACATAAGATGCTCCCTCCTCCTATTTTAACCAGTTATCTACTCTAACAGAAGAAATAATTACAAAATATATCATATAATATGAAAGTTGTTTACATATAATATGAAAGTTGTTTACAGTTTACACCTGAGCATTTCCAAGCCAAACTCTTCAACACACACACACACACACACACACACAGTGCTTTAGAAAATAAACGCATAATTTGACTTTCACCTTTTTCTTGTGGGTGGGCAGGTATCAGAGAAAACACAGTATTATCTTCCAGTGACAACATTAAGACATTCCAGAAAGGCACAAGGTGATAGAAAAAATCTGTATACGTGCAATTGAAGGGGAAAAAAAAATCTACATACTAATCACCAAGAGTTGCTGACAAAGTTCAAGATTTGGAAATGAGTCAAGAGATCTTGGTTTTGGCTTGGGTCTGCATTTCGTTATTAGGTCATTTAATCTCTCTGGAAAGATTTCTTCAGTTGCAGAATTGGATAACATAGCCTGCCTCACAGCGTTCCTGAGAAGGTAAAATGAGTAATATATATTCACCGTCTAACCCCAGTTCTTCAAACTTGGTTACATAGCAACTCATCTGAGGAGTTTTAGGAAATGCAGAGGCCTAGATCCCACTCCCAGAAATCTGATTTAATTGGCTGGTGGGGATTTTTTAAAAATCTCCCCAAGCAATCCTAAAGGACAGACAAGTTTGAAAACCATTGGTCTATAATAATGCCAGACACATAGTAGGTATTCAATTAGAGTTAATGATATACCTTCATAGGAACTTTGTAAACTCAGAAACACTACCTGGAGGATGCTACTTAGGTCAATTTAGTTCATGTAAATTCAGGGGATCTCAGAACCACCAAATAAAACAAATCTTAAAAGTAGTCCAAAAGTTTAGCAATAATTTTTCCAAATCCAAATTCCCATTGTATTTTGGCTTCCTTTTATCAAAGAAAGAAATTCTTATGAAAGAAAGGAAAACATAAATTTCCCTGATATTTTTCATTGAGGTATATTTTATATACAGATCAATGTATAAATATAAATAAATATAAATAAATATATATATAATATATATATTAATAAATATATATATAATATATGTATTATATATATATACTCAAGGAACTATTACAGAGACTAAGAGATAGAGTAGGAAAATGTATCTATGAATCTGAAATAAAATATTAATTTTTTCAATATATGTCCCATAAATGTCACTGCAATGTCAGTTTGTCTCGGGGTTTTCCTAAATATCTTATTATATGGGATATTTATTTTATGCATAGTTAAGAAAGTCAAACATCAGCAAGAGAAAAGATAAAGAAAGCTTCCAGTAGAAATGGGTATATCAAAGGACGAGATAAAAAAATTATTCAAAACAAATGGTAAAGTTGAAAAAACAGGCTTGAAAACAATATAAACAATGAGTCACGAGACAGTCAACAACATTTATTGGGCACCCAGTGTGTGCTCAGTTGTACAGGAAGAAACTGGGTGGATTACAGAAATACCTACCATATGAGGTCCACAGATACCCAGTAACTTAAAAATGAGATGAATCCAACCAAACAATTTCAAAGATAGTCTAAATGGACCCTACACAAAAATCAAAATTAACTGAATGCTTACCTAGTTATCAATAAGTGTGCAAGTGTTTCACGTAGGCAATCACCCATAAACACTATTCTTTTTTGGAATACTTTCTATGAAATCATACATTTATAGAAATTACCAAATAATTTATCTCAAAAACAAATTGAAACTCCAAAACCATGCCCAGGACTCACTCGCTGCTCCATTCATTCTGTGCACAGACCTCTTCCCAGTAAATAATAAATGTCATTAGCCTTTGGGCTCAGAATCAGCTACTGAAAACTTCTTTTTCACTTTGTATTTGTTGCCTTGCAGGTAATGTGTATGGGAGTCAGAGGAGTTTATGAAAATTAGTCCAAAAGGGCGATAAAAATTTGACTGACACTACAATTTAAAAATTCAAAAATGATTAACAAAAACATGGGGAGAGAGAACAAAACTTCTTAGGGCTCTGTCTCCTTTGTCACATAAAAATTAAATAAGTATAAACCTAATTGTAAAGAAATTATAGTTCTGCTTTTTCAAGAGGTCAAATACTTACAAACATTCAAATAAAAAGTTACTGCTTAATTTTTTTAAATATATATTTTTAAACTGTTTAGATTTTATTTTATTTTATTTTATTTATTTATTTTTTAAGGAGGACGCAGCTCACCGTGGCCCATGCGGGGATCGAACCAGCAACCTTGCTGTTATTAGCACCATGCTCTTACCAACTGAGCTAACCGGCCACCCCTACTAACTAAATTTAAGACAAAAGTTATCCATAGATTATTTTATATTATGTTCTCTGAAACACTAAAATAACAAATATAAAAAAAAATTTTTTTTCACCACAAGGGAAGTTTAAAAGTTAGTATTTTCAACCAAAATTTTCTTCAGTAGGTAAATGAACAAATAAACTACGGTACATTCCGAAAATGGCGTACTTTTCAGTGCTAAAAAGAAATTAGCTACCAACCCATGAAAAACCATGGAGGAAACTCAAATGCATATTACTAAATGCAAGAAGCCAATCTGAAAATGCTACATATTATATTATACTATATTATTCCAACTATATTCTGGAAAAGGCAAAAGTTGGGCGACAATAAAAAGATCAGTGGTTGCCAAGAGTTGAGGTAGTGGGGAGAGGGATGAATCAATGCAGCACAGAGGATTTTTAGAGCAGTGAAAATACTCACCATGATACTATAATGATTAACATGTGACCTGATGCATTTGTCCAAACCCATAGAATGTACAACATCAAGTGTGATTCCTACTGCAATCTATGAACTTTGGGTGATTATGACGTGTCAGTGTAGGTTCATCAGTTGTGACAAACGCACCATTCTGGTGGGGGACGAGATAATGGTAGAGGCTTATGCATGCGAGGGGCCCAGGGTGCATATGGAAAATCTCGACGCCTTCTACTTAATTTTGCTGTGAATCTAAAACTGCTCTTTAAAAAATTGTCTTTAAAAAATTGTTCTTCAGTTGAATCGTTTTCCAATTTTCTAAAGCATACTTGATTAGAAACTAAAAATCATTAAATGTGGATATTAAAATATATGTACATATTCATATTAAATAGTGGGTATGTATATGTCAGCCAAGCAAGCCCACTGGTTGATTAACCAACCATAAAAAGAAAGCAAAAGTTGCTTTCAAGTCACGATCTCAATAATCTACTCTCAAATATGTACTTTGGTAAATATTAAACAGCATTTAATCATTAGTCTCTGTTAAAGTCTTAAATCTATGTTGGAAAGTGGTGTTATGTTGGAGTAAACCATATTCAAGCATAACATTCAGTCTATACTGATAAAGAAAAGCCCTTGAAATTAATTTTCCAAACTAACTTTCCTAACAACAGATTTTGTCACATATTGGGCTAGAATAACTACTTGGAAATAGTGTCTCCAAGTTTAGAAATACTGAAACCTAAAATTGATCTAAATGTTAAACATAAACTTATATTAATAAAATGTTCAGATCAAAACAGGAGAAAATCTTTAGGACAAGGCTTAGGCCAAAGGTTCTTACACATGACATCAAAGACACAATCCAGAAAAGATTTTTAAAATACTGAAAAATTGGACTTCATCAAAAATTAAATATTTTTGCTCTGTGGAAGATCCTGCTAAGAGAATGAAAAGACAAACCACAGACTAGGAAAAAAAAATATTTGCAGGTCACATATCCAACAAAGACTTATATCCAGAATATACAAAGTCCTCTAAACAGTAAGAAAATAAAGCATCCAATTATAAAATAGGCAAAAGGCTTGAAACTTTACCAAAGAGGATATAAGAATGGCAAACAGGCACATGAAAAGATGTTCCACATCATTATTCATTAGGAAAATGTAAACTAGAGCTATGATAAGATACCACTACACAGCTCAATCACAAACTACTGATAATATCAAGTGCTGACGAGAATGTGGAAGAACTGGATCTACCATATGTGGCTTTATGTATGAGAATGCAGAATGGTACAGCCACTTTGGGAAATAGTTTGGCAGTGTAATGTAACGCTCAACATTTACATACCATATGACCCAGCAGTCTACTTCTGGGTATTTACGTGACAAAAATGAAAACTTATGTTCACATAAAACTTGTACGTGAATATATTCTTCATAATGACCACAAACTGGAAACAACCCCACTGTGCTTCAATGGAAGAATGAATAAACAAACTGTGGTGCATTCATTCAGTGGAGTATTACTCAGCCATAAAAAGCAATGGAATGTTGACATACTTCACATCTTGGATGATCTCAAGGGAATGATGTTGTGTGAAGAAAAAAGCCCATCTCAAAGGGTTACATACTGTATGGCTCTATTTGTATAAGAGTCCCAAAGTGACAAATTTATAGTCAGAAAACAGACCACTGGCTGCAGGGTTGGAGGCAGGGCGTGACGCGTAAGGGAGTTCCTTTGTGGTGATACAATAGTTTTGTAGTATGATTATGGTGCTGTCACCCAAATCTGCACATGTAACAAACTTTCACAGAATTGTAACTCTACATAAACAAGTAACTACAATAGTAAAGAATGCGTGCAAAACCTGACAAAATCTGGAAAGGTCTGTACGTGACTTTATATAGTATTGTACCAATGTCAAGTCACTGGTTTTAATAATGCTACGGTTATGTAAGACAGTACTATTGGGGAAAGCTTGGGGGAACGGCACAGGGAAACTGTACTATTTTTGCAACTTCTTCCAAATCAATCTATTTCAAAATTTCCAAATTACAATAAAAACATATCTAAGGTAGCAATTCTCAAAATTCGATGGGTATTAGAATCTCCTATGGGACTTGTTTCTAATACAGATTTACCTGGGTTGGCTCCATGTTGTACCTATTTAAATAGAATCAGCGTATGGGGTCTAGGTGATATATACTGGTGATCCAGTACATTACAGTTTGAGAACCACTGGAGTAAAATAAAGGCAAAGGTATTAGAAGGAAAAATGATTATCCCCGTTAGTATGTATTGTTCTATTTAATGGCTAGTTACTAAAGAAGTCCTACCTACATAAAACCTCATTTACAGACTATATAACTGAGCCAAGAGGTGCTCATTTATATACACAGTGAAAGGCATGCAAATAAATCCTTGATCTATTTAAAAAATGCAAATGCCTTTATTCGTAATATATCAGTACATAGTGAAAATGCTGATATAAGAAAAACACCTATGTTATTAAAACAAAGGCTCGTAGGGAAAACATATCCTTAATGAGAATCAAGGGTCACATTTTTTAAATGTCTATTAAAGGTCCTCACCTGTGCTTCTATGTAAAAGAATTATTGTTGACAAATCAATCTCTCTCTCTCTCTCTCTCTCTCTCTCTCTCTCTCTCTCTCTCTCTCTTTCTCTCTCTCTCTCTCTCTCTCTCACACACACACACACACACACACACACACACACACACACACACACACACACACACATATATACCATCAAGGCATTTGACTTAAAGCTTCTTTTGTTAGAAAAAGGTAATTAAAAGGTCAACCTAGATAGTATTCCATACACGACATTGTAAGAGTTAAAACCCAAGAAGTCCACAAAGACCTCCCTCAATTATTCCCAACTAAGAAACCATTCACAGAAATAGCTAAGAATGGCCCATTTTAAACCCCAGGCCCATGGTTTCACATTTATGTTGGGTGTCTCTATGCCAAGCACCTACTAGGTCTTGTTCACCTTTCCTCAGAGAGGAATGAATCAGTTTCCCACTGTCTCCGATCCATTTTATTACTAAAAAAAAATGTAGCAATGTAACTGAAAATAATTCAAGTCTTAGAACACTATTTCTGAAAGACTGCTAATCTCTATCTTAAACAGTTGCTACAAGCTCTTAAATGCTAGCTCAATTTCTCTCTGCTCTGTGGAAAAATAAATTCTTTTGGATGAAAAATTAGTCATTTTCTCATTAGGCTAAATAGTTAAGCTGTTCAATATATATATAATAGCTTCAAGGGAATCCATGATCATAGGCTTAATCCTTCTCTACAGGGCTTTCTAACCTGACCATCCACGCTCCTTGGCTGCAGGTGACAATGCAAACCACCCAACTGGCAAAAACGAGCATCACTGGGCAAAATAAAAGCCAAAAGAGTATGCATGTTTCAACAACGACAAGTCAACAAGTGTGAACAATGACAACTTAAAAAGTACTTTCAATGTAAGTTTGGCCAGTATTGCCATATTCTCTACCATGGATGAAACCCAATCCAATATACAGTATCCTGAGCAAAGCAGGAGGGGAAGTGGGGAGCCAGGGAAAGAGGATTATATCATGAGACAGTAGACTTGCGTTGCAGTATCAACACAGCACACACTGAGTCTCAGCTGTCTCACTTAATTAATATGCTAAATGCACAGTCTATTACATAAGAACAAAACAGCTAGCTTGGTAAAAGTATCTGGTTGTTTTAAACTGTCTACATTTATGAAGATGGCATGAAGCAGGGGTCAGCTATCTATGGCCTGCAGGCTAAATTCAGCCCATCACTCATTTTTAAAAAAAGTTTTACTGGAATACTGACTCACTCCTTTGTTTATATATTATCTACAGATGCTTTCATGCAGCAACAGCAGAGTTTGAACAGTTGTGACAGAGATTATAGGGCCCACAAAGTCTAAAATATGTATTATCTGACTCTTTACAGGAAAAGCTAGCTGATCGCTGGCATAAAGGGTCAGAGCTCTGATGACAAAGTAATTCCGCAATTTAAAAATCCTTGATAATATAAAGAGATACATTACTCACCTATCCTATTTGAAAAAAACATCAAAGTTTGACAACATACTCTATTGGTGAGAAAGGGAAAATAAGCATTCTCATACATTTTAGGTGGGAGGGCAAAAAGGAGGAATTTTCCCGATGGGGGAAAAATTTGCCAGTATCTAACAAAATCAAATATTTCATTACCCTGTAACCTAGTAATACTACTGGGTACTATCCCAAAGACACAGCAGCTAAAACTATTAGAGCTATACGTAACATTATTCCTTGTAACATTACTTTTAATAGCAGAAGACAAGAAATAAAGCAAATATCAGTGAATTATGAACTATGTCAAATTATAGTATAATATATCTACTGCATAAATGGAATATTACAGGCAAGAAAAAGAATGAGAAGTGAGATTTTTGTGCACTATGTAATATAGTTTTGTCTTTAAACCACGTGAATGTTTTTCAAAGAGGTTTTCTGTTTTGTACATCCCTAGTGGGATAAGACGAATAGAAATACAAAGAATTCTGTATGTCGATTTTGAAAACTGTATCCAGTGGTCTTGCCATTAGTAACTAATGGTAAGAAACCATTCACAACTAAGAAACCATTCACAGAAATAGCTAAGAATGGCCCATTTTAAACCCCAGGCCCATGGTTTCTGAACTGAAAATAATTCTGAAAAATATTAACAGTTATTTTGAAACTATTATGGGTTCATGGTAAGATAAAGCAAATAAGTATATTTATACCATTAGAAACAGACTTTTTTTTTACAGGAAAAGAGATACATGTATAAGATCAAAGGAGTTAAATAAAAACCCTGTGATCTTAAATTTGATTGACAATATTAGTATAACATGATTTTCTTTCAAAAATGTACATTATCCAGTTGTCCTCTGAAAAGTAATCATCAATTAGCAATGAGCATGTATTTATGGTCTGCAAATACATTTTCCACCAAAGAAACCAGGGTGCTTTGCGAAAATGCCTGACTCCGGGTGTGGGCCAGGGAGCATAAAAGATCTTTCTAGCAAACGGGATGTTCTAGGATCAGAGGCGCTACCACAGACTAATGAAGTCAAGTCAAAAGGACTCAGGAGGCAGTTGGAAGGGGTTCTCACCAGCCTGACATGAAACAATTTGAACATCAAAAGAATAACTACATTGAAATACGTAAAATTTGTAAAACATCCATGAGGTCTTAATGATAATAATAAACTAAACAGCCACCATTGAATGTTGTCAGGACACCACTTAGTACTCTGAAAATTTAGGGAAAGAATAAAGCATTTATGCTGCCTGAAACAGAGTTCCTACAGAAATAAAATATTTGATGAGCAAAATGTTTAAGAATTCCAGCTAATAAACTACAGGAGGAATAAAAGAATTAGATAATTATTGATTTCAACTCATAATCAAAAATGGCTTTAAGCAACTATTCATTAATGGTCTCTAAACTAAGAGGTAAAAAGCTGTTGGAGAATGTAATTTTAGAAGGATCAGATGGACACCACCTGAACGTACCTTTCAAATTTAGCATCACTAAATATTGGACAGGTATCCGGTGCTTTGTGATGTGCTGCGACAAAAAGTACACAGTACCACTTATGAAGGATTCTTGTCTAAAACATTTAATCTGATTCTAATCAAGGAACTATGGGGAATTGAAAAACAATATAAATACCATCACAAGAAAGTAATTAGCAAAATCCAGAATGTAGATAGTCTACAAGACTAATAACCTAGTTAATTCAACAAATTGACAATGTGGTTTTGGAAAACGGGGTGGGAGGTGGGAGTGGGTCAAGAACTAATATAGAATGAGCAACATAAGTGGCATAATCCAAAGTAATGCATAAAACGGAATCCAATGTGTATAGTGACTGAGAAACTGAAACAAAAACTGGGTACTAGATGATATTTAGAAGGAACTGTTAAGTTTGTTAGATATAACACCACAGAAGGTACATTTCAAAACAAAAGTCCTTATCAGTTACAGACATATGACAAAATTTTTATGAGTAAAATGGCTATAAGTGAGATTTTTCTTAAAAAGAAAAAAGGGTAAGAAAGTGGAGGAAGGGAAGCAGATATGTAACGCAAGACTGGCAAAAGGTTAGTAGTGCGTTTTGAAGCTGGTGATGAGTAATAAATACTGAGAAATACTGAGATTACTAATGTAAAAAAAAATCTCATGTTCTATGCTACATATCAACAGAACAATGATACAAAAGAAATTACTAAGGGTAATCAAAATATATATTTAGAATAAATATATTTAAGATCAAATATATATTGATCTCCTAAATGAAGGTCACTTCTGCCTTTCATATGTAAAACGAGGGGTTATGCTGAAATATTTGTGAAGTTTCTTCCACTCTAATATTACTAGTAAGTGCTTCACATAAGAAAAGATCATCATTTTTCTTTCTAATATCTTTGCCCTAACCTTAGCAGATCTCCAGTCCTAGACAATCATTAATTTACTTTCTGTCTCTATAGATGTGCCTATTTGGACATTTCATATAAATGGAGTCATACAACATATGTCCTTTTGTGCCTGGATTCTCTGACTATAATGCTTCTGAGTTTCATCTATGTTGTAGCATGTATCTGTACTTTGTTACTTTTTATTATGCAACAGTATTCCATTGTATGTGACTAAATCACCTTTCATTTATCCATTCAGCAGTTGATGGACACTGGCGTTATTTCCACTTTTTGGCTACTGTGAATAATGCTACTACAAATATTCACATGAAAGTCCCTGCACACACCCATTTTTGGTATGTCATTCTTATTAAGACTTCACAACAAAACTAATACAACGTGTTCCCAGTATTCAGGGTAATTCTTCCCACTTCCATCCAAACACATGGAAATAGTTTAAAGCCATAATTCCCCAAACTTTTTTTGAAGCCACTGACATTAAAAATTACAACATACTCATGAAAGACCAATAGATATTCAAGAATTATAAGTCACACAAATTATACAAAATCAACCTCAGACACAAATTATCCAAGAAACATACGATTATGATTAAAACAGCTTAAGAACCATTAAGACTGCTTTTCCATTAAGCCATTCTTCTTTCAAATACAGCCCAATGGATTAGTATATACATTAAATATACAAGAAATATAATCAAACATATTTAAGACAATATACAAAATAGCACTTATTGAATAAACAACATATATAACAAAGAAAGAGGTAGTGTGTGTAATGAAAACACAACACAACTGCATTTAACTTATGTGCTATTTTCACTACCAAAACACAAAAAAGATGGGATTCCACCAAAAGTGGTACTTACGCAACAATGCAAAGTTCAAAAGTGTACTTTTAAACTCACACTTAAAACTGCATCAACGTTTTCAGTATTTTTCTTACATATTTAATAAATTCATTTGAGATAGAGTTCTTAATAGGATATAAATAGAATGGACATTAACATTATCTTACAGAAAACTTTGAGAAAAATGATTTAAGAAAATTATCAAAAAAGGAAGGCAACTTTACAAAAACCCGCTAATATTTCTGATCAGAAGGTTATTTAAAAAGTCATTTAAAGTAAGAAATCAAAAGTTCACGTAAACCTTAAACATTTTATTAAAACACACAAATGTAAATTCATTCATTCATTCATCATTGATGTTAAGAGAAAGCTTCATATTTGCAAATGTACCCAATGATTGGTTTACTTCCAATTTTTTTAAGTAAATCGAGGATTTCAAGACACCTGCAAGTAATTTGATTTTTATGATTTCATTTCATTTCATTGTTTAAGGTATCTCATTCAGAGTTCAACAGTACTGTTTTTGGGGGGATGGAGGGCGTGTTGCTCACCAAATATTCTTTCTGATGAAGTATCTAACTTTGCTTTCATAGAAACAACTCTCTTATTGAATTCAAATCATATGTTTATAATATTTAGTTAAATTATTACAATAAATAATTTAAAAACAGGCCTTAACAGGTTAGGAAATAGTCAAAACAAATTTTTGATAAACTATAATAAAAGGCGGGAGCAGGCAATCTAGAAAATGACTTTGGAGCTTCACTGTGCCAAGGACAACCAGCCATTGTGCATGTTTTACTAAGAAACTGGAAATACTATTTCACCTAGTAAGTTAGTTGACAGAACTTTTAGAGCTTCTACAGTATTAGTAGACATCGGATTGCTGGAGAACTTTGATCCATACATTGACAAATCTTTTAAGAAATTGTGGTCCCAAACTTGATTTTTTTTTTATTTCATCCAAATACCTGAAGACCAAGCAAAAAACACACCAGCTACCTCTTAATTCTGTAAGAAAGGTAGCAAAAAAATGAGAATACTATGGATCAGATCACACATTTAGAAATGCTATTAATAATTCTTTCAGTAGAGTCATCATCTAAGCAGTATTAAGATACAAATACATATGTATAGCTCTTCAGAAACCATCATTTGTATCTTTCTATAGAAATAATCCCTTTTATCTGGGGGAGAAATGATCTGGAATTGTCCCATTTCTATTAATTAAATGCTTTCAATCCCATAATATATAAATTAATTTAATAAAAAATTTTTAAAAATCTGTTAAAAAATTTTACTTGTGCCATCAGAACTGAAGTCACAATGAAATTGAAAACCAAATAATATTTATTGACAAAGAATATTGAGAAAGAGATAAAACATCTCTGAAAGAGATGGCATTCCCGTTTCCTTAAATATTTATACATATTTCTTATTTATTGCAAGCACATGACATATAGCAAGCAAAGAAATCTCTGTTTACACACAATATACTTTTCATACAGTGACAACAATGTTCAAACGGTTTATTGTAAATATTCACAATTCTGACTATTGATTAGTTCTGATTAGTTCTAATCAAGGAATGGAAGCTTGCTGAGTCCAGGAATTTTAACTCTCTGATTTAGTACTATACTCTGAAGGATCTAGAATACTTTTTGGTACAAAGAAGATACTTAACAAAATATTGTTGAATAAGTAAATTTTTTCTCTCAGACATACACACACATCAGGTGCTCAGGTGTTTTCCCAATTAAAAAACAAACAAACAAAAACAAAACCTTAATTTCTTAAAAGCACTCTGGAATAGGGCATTTGATGTATTTGGCATGAAATAACAGTTTCTTTTTAGCACTTCACCCTGATTCACAGAAAACAAGAACTTGCATAAGTAATAAATTATTTTCAGTTGTACAAAAATCTGGTTGTCATTAAGCAATGTATAAAAATAACCAACCCACCATTACCGTTCCTAACACCTATATCTCTTTAATAGTTTTCTCTTCTTCCTCAATCTTTCAGTCATTTATCTTTTACTAATATTTTCTCACATAGTTAGACAACTCTCCCAAAGAAATTATATATATATATATATATATATGCGTGTATATATATATATATATACACACACACACACACATACACACACGCACAGACACATACTCTCAATCATCAGCAAATATTTTATATTCCTGTTTGTGAAAACGGTCAAATTATAGATTACTTAAAATGAGTTCACTTAATAGAGTAATTGTGCAGAGTTAAAGGTAATGATAAAGAACTCCGAACCAGGAGGTGAAGAAAGATGAGTTTTCCCACACACACTCCCACACAACAAACACTTACTAAGCACCTACACTGGCTTTGGGTAGAGTGATAAATACAACAGTTCCTGCACTCAAAAAATTAATAGTTAATTATTATACAATTTTACTCAACTACACATAAAAAGCCCCAAATGTTACCTTGTTCTCCCTTTCTGTTCAGTCTGACTGATCAATGAGCACTGGTGAAGCACCCATAATAATATCAATAGTGCCTTTTGCTAAAAGCTACAATGGGCTTGAAGTTATGCATACCTTACAGTTAATTCTTACAACCCTGTGAGATACTGTTATCTGTATTTCACAGCATAAGGAACGAACTCTTGAGAAGATAATTAACTTGTCCTCAGTCACAGTTAGTAAACTGCAGATCTAGGCTTTAAACCCAGGGTAGTTCATTTCCAAGCTCACATTTCCTTTCCCGCATGCCATTCTATTACTGAATTTCCAGCACAGATGAAGCAACAATCCCAGAGGTTAAAATTCTATTTGGAGTGACAAATTAAAAACAAACAAACAACAAAAAAAAAACCATTGCGTGAACTATCCAATAAACACAATAGTATTATTTTCTCTGAAACAACACCTAAAAAAAGAGCACTGACTCACCAGAAGAAAGCCATGAGACATATGTACACTAAAGACTAATTCATCAGAATTATGCTTTAAGATCTATAAAACTATAGTCTTTTTAAACAAAGAAAATCACCCATGCTCTAAAAAAGCAAATTATGTGTCATCTGCCTGGTTTAAGCAACCTAAAATATTATTCCTGGCCCTCCCAACTACCATTTATTTCAGTTCCACAGAAAGGTAACTACTTAGTGCAGAAATACCGTAAAATCCATTGAATTCTTCCCCCTAAGAAACAACAGAAGGAAATGACAAAGAAATATACAGTAGTCTCATTTATGTAAACTTTTCCTGAGGAAATAGGTGGGCCTAGAAACAAAGGCATTTGTAACACGCCAACTACCGGTGGCAACACAGCACAAAATCTTAGCAAAGATTTTGTTCAAAAATAGCTCTTAGAATAGCAAAGCCATTAGAACAACTTTTTTAGCACAAGAATTCTGCTGTAATAGGTGCGGTCCTGCTATTATGAATGCCAAGAAAAAGGAGCTCAAATAAAATAATAACTTGACACACGTGCTTTTAGGGTAACTAAAATAAAAACCAATAGGATATATTTATTGCAATGATATCACAAAAAGATCATTACATTCTACTGTTTGTCCTGACCATTTCACAAACATTATTCATATGTCTTTTGTTTTTTGGGTTTTTTTAAATGTTTTCTTAATCTCCTTCTACTGCTTTTCTTAAGGAAAACTAAAAGAGAAAAAATAAAAACTAGAAAAGATAAAGAATGCTATTTGTATTGTATCTCAAAAGCAAAAATAATCCTTTATTCTAAACATTTTCTCTTTGATGGACTATTGCTTTTTTTCATGAATTTGATGAAATATAATACATGTACACTTCAAGAAATGACAGCTAACTTTGACCAACAACTTAACCTTTTCCCAATTCATGAAAATCGAAAAATCATCTCTATGTGATTCCATAATAACAACTTTCAAAAACAAACAAAACCAAAATGTAACCAGTCATCGATTTAATACTGCATCCAATTTTTTGTTGTTGTTGTTTAAACAAGTTTTAACTGCTTTCAGGAGTTTCTCTTTTGAAAAAAAAAATTAACTTAGGTACATTTTTACAAAAAGTGAAAACTTTTAACAAGTTATCCCAACAGTCACTGATTAGAATCATCAGCCGGCTATCCATATGATTTAAGGAGTTCTATGACATAATTGACGATAGGCTAACGTTTAAAAAAAAAAAAAGGAATGTGTTTCTAGTTATAAATCTGTATATATATGGTTTATGAACAAACCACTTGTCTTTGTATGAATAGTTACCCGTTTTCCTTTGATAAGGTTAGAGTGACAGAAAGGCTTCCAAACACTCCATTTAAACTGATAGCTATATAATTCCAAAACTGTGTATTAAACACTCGAATTTAATTATAAAGATTAATATATAATCATTTCAAATGTGAAAATGGAATATAATTATAATCAATGTTGAATGTATAATGAGTTTGTGTTAAATAATTCTATTACACACCTTAGTTTTTCCCTTATTCCATCTGGTTCAGTAATTTGCTTTCCAAAGAATATATGCTCAGTGGGAATAAACAAGACTCAGAGGTACATCCTCCTCTTCCTTATTAATGACATCATTAAACCTGCCTATTTATAGTCTCAACTATCTGATCTCATAGCCTACATGGATAACTGGATTTATGTAGTTTTTAATCCTCAGTGTGTGCTTAGCAGCAATTAACCAGAGACAGATAATAACGTGATACATCTTTTTGATCATTAAAATAAAATATGGTGAAACTGCATTTTCTGTTGTTATAATTTATGTGAACCTTAAATGTCATAAGGTTTCTTTGTGAGGGAAATTTGAAAAATAGCTCATGTATTTATTTCTGTGGGAAAACTATATTTGAATTATGCAAGTCACATTTCTACAAGGTATTCAGAAACACTACCATTGTTTAAAAATGTAAATACTCTGATTCTACTGAACTAATTATTTCCCAGGCTTTAGATATATTTTATAACAATAGCAAGTTTACATATGAGGTCTGACAATTAAGTTCGCAAAATCATTCCAGAAAAAGGATTCATATTTCATTGCTGAATATCACTGTGGTCATCTCCAAAGTACTCCCCTTGGGAAGCTATGCAGCGACGTCAGTGCCCAGTCCACCCTTCAAAGCAATTTTGGAACTCTTGCTGCAATGGCCATCAGAGCTGTCGTCATATTACCCTTGATGTCCTGAATGTCATCAAAATGTCTTCCTTTCAATAGTTCCTTTTTCAGGTAAAGAAGGAAGTCATTGGAGGCCAGATCAGGTGAGTAGGGAGGGTGTTGCAATACAGTTATTTGTTTACTGGCTAAAAACTTCCTCATAGACAGTGCCGTGTGAGCTGGTGCATTGTCGTGATGCAAGAGCCATGAATTGTTGGTGAAAAGTTCAGGTCGTCTAACTTTTACATGCAGCCTTTTCAGCACTTCCAAATAGTAAACTTGTTTTGTCCAGTTGGTACAAATTCATAATGAATAATCCCGCTCTCGGATATTAAAAAAGGTCAGCAACATCGTTGGAACAAGTTCATGAACTTAATTGTCCGACCTCGTATATTCTGTATACATTCCAGTCTTATATGTACTAACACTAATTTGAATACTACTACAGTATGAATAAGATATATGTATATGTATATATAAATAGATATATATAGATAGACAGATATCCCATCTTTGTTATTCATTCATTCATTTTTCATTGTTTGATACTTAGGTTGTTTCCATATCTTGGCTATTGTGAATAATGCTGTAATGAACGTGGTAATGCAGAGATCTCTTTGATATCCTCTTTTCATTTCCTTTGCATATATACCCAGAATTGGGACTGCTGGATCATATAGTAGTTCTATTTTTAATTTTTTTAGGAACCTCCATATTATTTTCCATAGTATCTGTATCAATTTACCTTCCTGCCAACAATGTATGACAGTAGCTTGTAATATAGCTGTTTAATATTTAAAGAAGTCTACTTAGAAGTGATAAGATTATAAAAACTTTAGAGAATAGAAGAGACGCAACAACTGATTATAGGTAGCAAAAATTCTAAGTGTTAAAATTATAGTATATACTTGTATATGGAACACACAAACTATTCAGTCATAACAGGGAAATCCTGCCATTTGTGACAATGACAATATGGATGGACTTTGAGGGCATTATATTAAGTGAAATAAGTCAGAGAAATACAAATACTATATGATATCACTTACTGTGTTTCCCCGAAAATAAGACCTAGCCGGACAATCAGCTCTAATGCATCTTTTGGAGCAAAAATTAATATAAGACCCAGTCTTATTTTACTATAATATACAATATAAGACCCGGTCTTATTTTACTTATAGTAGTAATAAGTATAATAATTTTAAGTAGTAATAATTAATAATAAGTAGTAATAAGTAGTAATAATTTTACTTAAAGTAAAATAAGACCGGGTCTTATATTTATTTTTGCTCCAAAAGATGCATTAGAGCTGATTGTCCGATTAGGTCTTATTTTCAGGAAAACACAGTATAGACGAAATCTGAACGAGCCAAACTCATAGAAACAGAGAGTAGAATGGGGCTACCAGGGGCTAAGGGGTAGGAGAAATGGGGAGATACTGGTCAAAGAGTACAGACTTCCAGTTATAAGATGCACAAATTCTGGGAATTTAATGTACAGCACGGTGATTATAGTTAATAATACTGTACTTTATACTTGAAAAGTGCTAAGAGAATAGATTTTAAATGTTCTCACCATAAAAAAAAAAGGTAATATGTGATGTGATGCAGGTGTTAGCTAAAGCTATGGTGGTAATTATTTTGCAAAATATTAGGGTATCAAATCAACAGGTTGTGTACCCTAAACTTACCCAATGTTACATATCAATTACATCTCAATAAAACTGGGAAAAAAAAGTTCCTTCTACACTAAGGACAACATTAGCTGACATTTTTCTTTATCTCATTACTTCTTTCAAGTCACCAAACATCCAATGGAAACCAACTGAATTTCAAGTAAAGGGAGAATTTTGATTATCCAGACACCCCAAATTTTGGCATGTACAAAAAGACTCATTTTCACATTTCATCTAAGATTACATAATGCCAGGCATTTATTTAAGGGATTAAGTTTTGTGGTCTTTAAAAAGGTAATGAAGTTCTTGCACACACAGTTTTACAAAAGAAGTACAGCACTATAAGCACAGTGATGAGTCAGGCTATGTTCTTTGGTTAGTTAATCGAGCAAAGCCATATGTAATCAAGTACCAGCCAAGCCAGAATTTCCAGTACAACCTTCTATTCACGATTCACGCTGACAGAGTTAATACTACACTCAGGGTCTGCCCTAGTAGTAAGGTGTTAAGGGTTGAGGTTGGGTTTTTTGTTTTGTTTAATTCAGGTAAATTTGACTAAATGTTGTTTTTTTTTACTCACTACCTTAAGGGGTGTTAACACAGAGAGGCCCTATGCCGGGATGTTTTAGGGGAAAAGAGCACCAACCTAGGGATAAAAATGCTTAAATCTAGTTTCACTTTCTCTATGAAGTAACTTAACCTCTGGATCTCAGTTTACTTATTTCTGATATTGAGTGAAGAAAATATCCAGTCTGCTTTAACAGGGTTCTTGTGAGTATTGAAAAAAGATAATGATCAGTACTTAGTAAAAGCGAATGCCCTAAATTAGTGTAATTATCATATTGTTTTTGAAATGTTCATGGTAATCTGAAAGCAACTTCACCACATCTTAAAGCTTGAAAATGTATTAAAAGCAATAAACAGCAGTAATTAATTTTATATATGTATAGAGTTTAAAATTTTTTCTTCTCTAACAAGCAAAAATTACATTATTACACATACATTTAATATGTCAAGGAAAATAAATTATGTAATTTACTCTCCAAAACATCAATTCACAAAGTCATACATCCTTCAGCTTTGTCTGTAAAAATTCTGACTGAAACAGTCCTCAAACATATTAAAATGTTTAAGAGTAATAACAGTTCCAAAGAAAATTTTAGACCATTTAAAAAAGTAGATAATTAGAAAATGTTAAATGATTTTAAGTTTACATGTCATATATACTTACAATTCTTTCAGAGTCTCTCTAAAGTGGTAATGTTCCATTAGCTATTTACTCTTAATGGAAAGCTAAACCACTGTCCTCTTGTTACTAACTATACTGCTTATCGTATGTTAGCACCAGGCACTTCTTACCACTGGTAAATACATGAAAGAAGGAATTCACCAGTCTTACAAAATCATTCCAGGAATGATCATGTAACATTTTCACAGGTCCTTTCTCTGAAGAGGATGAGTTTTAGATAGCTTTTTAAAAAGCCGCTCCTTATCAAAAATTTTAAAAATTAGAGAATTTAATATTTTTGTCTCCTTTATAAAGTTATGTTTGCAGATTCTTAACACACACAAAAGTTTAAAGAAATTTTTAAGCAATCATTATATAATTTAATCATTAAATGTTAGTATTAAGAAACACATCTATATAACACTCAAGAAAAATCAAAATTATTTGTAAGATGACATTTGAAAAAAACTGGATCTATGAAAATAAAATTCAGAGAAAAGATCAGGCATTTATTTTTGTAACAAGGAAAAGCAAACAGGTAAATTCCCTGCAGATGCCCTAAGACTTTTTCCAGTTGATTCAAGGCAAACACCATTTTCCACCATCGAAACCCCAATACAGCCAGTGGAAGCTGATATTGGAGTTACATGGCTTCATCCCTCCTAGCTCAGAAGGATATGACCCTGAAGTGAATGGAGTGGAATCTGAAAGCCTAGATGTTATAGTCAGTCTTTTTAATAAATCAAAGATCATCTCTGCAAGAATTCAGATTTTTTTTAAGTATGTTCAAAATGAAACACAGATTCAAATAACAGCAATAGAAACTTTGATCCAAAATTACACAATACATTATTTTCAATAATGGCAAAAATTTCAAAAATGGCAAAATAAAGCAAAAAAAGAAGCTTTATTTCTTCTTTCACGTGGGTAGCATTGACTCTGATACAGTTATAGCCTAAAAGAAAACAACAGCTTCCACTGGAATTTCCCTTCCAGTCGTGACAAGACTCACTGGACTTTTATAGAGATGTAACTGTTTTTCACTTACACCCCTCTCTACAGCAAAACCTCTTTAAAAGGGTGTCTGCAGTTTCCATCTCTACGTCTTACCTCATATCCCTTACCTCATATCTGCTCAAAAGTCCATTACGATCTGGCTGCCACCTGCTAACATCGTGTAGACTGTATTTTATTTTTGTATTTTTATTATCACCAATGACCCTCATGTTGCTCTGGATATTGAAAAACAGACCTCATCTCTGTTATTATCTCACTTGACTTCTTATCAGTACGCTAAACATCTGATATTATTATACCAATTCCGAAAGCTTTGCCTGGAACGAGACTCTTACATGTAATCATTCCATTTTGCCAAGAGAGTCCCCATTAACCTCTGTTATCCCTGCTTCAGTATTTAAAAACCAAATCTCGCCAAACCCCCCTTTTGCTCTCAAAAGTGTCCTAGGTGGTGAAATCAATTACACAGTCACCCTACCTGGGGTATTACTCTCCATTTTCTTGAGAGTTCCTCTTGGCTGTCCATTAGGCATCTCAAACTTAACAATACCAAAAATGACTTCTCCTCCCTTAGTCTCCCCAGTCACAAAAAACAGCCCACACAAACCTCAATCCCTCTTTCCCTCACTGCCCACGTTCAGTCCATAGCAAATGCTGACTCCATGCACTTAATCTCTACTACAACCCACCATTCCCTGCCACCTATCCCATCACAGTCATCCTGCCTCGCTCTCTTACTCCACTCCAATCTCTTCCCAAACTTTCAATGGTGACCATTTTAAAATACGAATTCTATCAATTCAAAGGCTTCCTACAGCACTAAGAATGAACTTGGAACACCTCCTCCTGGTGAATAAAGCCCCACCAGCCTGGACCTACCTGTCTCTCACACCCCTTTCAGTAGCCCACTGTATTTGTAGCATCACTGACTTTCTCGTAGGTCTGTTACCCATAAGCCCTCCCAGTCGTAAAGCCTTCGCCTTTCGTTGTCCCTAGCCCTGGAATTCTTTGATTTCAGTTTAAATGTGACCTTCCCATAAAGACTTCCAGGGATCTTGTCAGAAACAACAGACCAGTTGCTATCACATCATCCTATTTTCATTGTCTTCAGAGCACTTAGCGTGATTCTGTTTCTTTCATGGCTTGATAGACTGACTGTTGTCTGGCTATCCTCCCCAAACCCCGCCCCTCCTCAGAATCTAAATTCTGAGAAGAGATAGCTCGTCAGTCTTTTCATTGCAGGATCCCTCTCAGCCTCCCACAGACACTCAGGGCCAGGCAGGGCTGTGTCTTCAGTGCAGGAGGGTCCACTGCGAGCCCCTCTGCTAGCAAGGATATTCTGCTCCTGCAGCAGAAACCACGGAGACCAGGGTCCCTTCACCAGCGACTGCCCCAATAATTCATTGTAGGAGGAAAGGAGAGGAGTTAGGGTGATAGAGCTCCACTAGTGTAGCTGCAAAACTAATGGGAGAGTAAGAGATATGCAAGTAGGACATAGAGGTTAGGACTCCATGGGTGGAACATTCTCATGTTGCACGTAGGCCCGAAATGAGACCTCCGGAGAACAAATTTACCCCATGCACTTCTGCTGTTTTAAAACATAAAACATGACATGATTACTCTGATTCCTTTTGTAGTTTGACAGATGATTACAGCATCACTCCTCTATCCTACAATCCAAGCAAAGCACTAATTTTGCTAAATGTGAGGCAATCTAGCAAGACGGGACCAACTATCTGCATTGATTCCCAGCTTCGCTTATTAACTGGCTGTGTGATGTAAGGTAAGGATCTTACCCTCACTCTCAGATCCTGATCTGTAAAATGGGGTAGCAAGAATGCGTACTCAGGGGCTTACTGTAAAAATTAGAAAGTTAATATAGAAAAAGTCATCAGCGCAGTTCCTGCAGCCTAGAAATAGCTAACAATTGTTAAATGTTCCAATGCCCCCAAAGCGATCCCAAGCAGGCCTTTGTAGTAAACATTTTTGACAGTCATATTAATGATTCTATGCAATCTCCCCTTAAAAAAAAAGATAAATCAATTAAAAATGTCAAGTTATCAGTCCATTTAAACTTAAAGATACACACACATATTTTTTAAGGCTCTGAGTGAGTCAAATGGAAAAGTTCTGAGATTTTTCATGAGCGCTTTGTGTAGACCAAACTTCTTTTAGTGTGGCTTCCTCTTGGACAATAATGAATAATCAAACATTAACTGAAGAGCAAAGGATTATTTTCCTTGGCTCCCATGATATTGGGTTATGAGCCCTTTAAAGGCACAGACATTTCACTACAGAGTATGGGCAGGAGCCACAATACTCCTGTGTCTTTAGCAGCCACTCCACTTCCGAGCATTTGCAGCTTTGCGCCTTATTTAGAAACCAAATGATGTTTGCTCTGGGCGGTGCTGCCAGGGTCTCTGACCCACGAGATGGAAATCCAAAAGGCAGAGTAAGCAGCACACACAGTGGAGATGCTGTGTTTTCATGAAGACTTGCTGTCGCCTTGTGAGGTCTCTGGGCAAGGAGTAAATATAATTCTCAGTCAATAATTTGCTCTTCCATTTAGTCAAACTCTAGAACAGACAGACACCCTTTAAGAATAGCTTGCCTGTGACCTGCATATTTTCCCTTGGGCGTTCCCTTCTCCCTGGGAGAATTTAAAATACACACACACCCCTCTAGAATTGCACCAGAAGTGAGTAATGTGTTTCCCTCTGAATGTCATAATGTTGCCTTTTAATTATTTAATTTTCACCCTTTAAAAATCAAAAGCTCAAAAATAAGATTCAACACCATTATATGTAGATCACAATGAATACCACGTAGAGAAAAACAGATATTTAGCTTCTTTGCATTGATTTATTAGACAATTTTTATCAAAAATGCTTATATTTTTCAGGTGCCTCAGACGCATATGACAAAAACAGCACAATAATGGCCAACATTCCCCCCGAAAAGTACACGGATACTTATGGAGAGAGGATGGATTTCGTGAAGATCACTAAAAATAAAATTGCTACTAACAAGTTGGAGTAATGTTGGACTAACATTTTAATTTTTAGATAAAAGGCGGCTTTGGCATCACCGTGCTCCTAAGCTGCAGCTTAAGTTCACTGTGTACTACTGACTGCAGACGAGGATCACTGCGCAGGCTCAGTGCAAAGTGCTTTTCAGGCTGTTTCCTTCTTTCTCACGACAACACATGAACAGGTACTCTGCTCGGGTGAAAGACACTTAAGGATAAGAACTATTCAGAGGGTTAGTCAATGACATAGTATACCTGGGGGGCAGGATTTGAACCCAGGTAGTCTGACTCCAGACCTGCACTCTTATCCATTAAAGTCAAATTTAATTCCAAATGTGCTCCAAATTAAATCTTCCAACCTGATTTTGTTTCAAAGGTCTTATCTGTGAAAGGGCTTATCTATATGCACTCTGTACTCAAACCAAAAAAAAAGCAAAGAGAACTACATGCAAAGAGAAAACCAATAAATAAAATAGACCTATTTTTTAACAGATAACAAAAGCATAACAAGGTAGTCAAACTACTGCTTTTTAGAGAAAACGTAAAAATGCTTTCCTAAATAACTGATAACATTATTATCAATATATATAACTTTTAAAACTGAACAAAGCCATGCAATTATTTTTAATGGTGTCGTTTCTTTAACCTCAAAGAAGACTATCCAGTTGATAAAAAGGGAATTTTTTTATCCTTGTAATTTAGGACATTTTTCATCTAGAAATGCTTTTAATCCCCGTTACTTTGCATTGCCTTTTACTTTTAGGGTTTATATATTGAGATTTCCACAGATAACAAAGGTACGAATAATCCTGATGGCTAGAGTGATTATAGCAGTTAATTCTCAGTATTATGAAAGCTTATGAAAATGCCTGACCGATATTATACTCTTGCTACTCGTTTTTAATTTTGTAAGTTTTGTTTACTTCCTCAATAAAATTACTAATGTTTTAATATTAAATAAAAATGTCTAAAGTAGAGGTGCTCATCCCTAAATAAACACTCTCTGTTGTTTAATGTATTTTTTTAAAAAAAATATTCAACTGGCCAGAAAATGAGTCTAACAAATAGTAGAGAAAAATTATTACACCACTACATAAACCGAGCAATAAAAATCAAACCAGCATATTTCCATTATTTTGCAAACTATGACATCAAAGTATTTGCATCAAAAAGCAGATTAGTGGTTGCCAGGGGCTAGGAGAGATGAGATACAGAATAACTGCTTAGTGAGTGTGGGTTTCTTTTTGGGATGACGAAAAAGTTCTGTAACTGAAGTGTTGATGGTTGCACAACACTGTACATGTATTAAATGCCACTGTATTATACACATTAAAATGGGTAAAACTGTAAATTTTACTTTGTTTATTTTGCTACAATTTAAAAAAAATATTTTAAGACTGCTGTTAGTTTAACAACTAGATTTCTGATGAAATATTTATATTTCATAATAACAATTACAATATAAAAGTAACATGTCTATTAACATACCAATTGTTAAATAAAGTTTAACAAAAGTTTAAATTATTAGCTGTTTGAAATATTTAAAAAAAGTCACTGCAAGTACAGTTCTACCACCTAAAAAATTATAACTTCCCCAAGGAAGGATACTACATGTAAAATAAAATGGTTTATGTTTAAAATATATCAACAGTCCAGTAGATTGTCTAGCTTTCCAACATTCTTTTTTCTTATATTATGTACAGGAAAGATTAAGCCTTTACTATATATGATTATGATAACTATGCTTTTTTTGGTCTTCCACAGCAATCTAATGATAAATCTAATGATAAATGCCGAAATCCCAACGGACTTTCAGAAAGGCCGGATGCATGCCTCTCGGGTTGTGGGCTGCGGCCCTGACAAAGGCCATTCAGTCAATGAGTTGTATCAGAAACACATGCCCTGGGTGGGCCGGAACCAAACACCAAAATCTCCTCCTCCATCCCAGACATTCCAAACACATCCATTATAAGCAAAAGGTAAGAATGAAGTTAAAACCATCAAACACTCCTGATGGGCGTGGATATTGTCACACTCTCTGTGCAGGTGCCAAGCCAGGCCATGAGGAAGAGATGCCAAGACCAGGGTCCAGACAGAAGCAGCAGCAGGTCCAAGCGGACCACTGTTACCTTCTCACACTTCCTTTCTCTCCTCAACTCATGGAGATGTCTCTCGTTTCATAGTGTTTACAGCACTTACCTCTTAACTTCATTCATATTCATTTTATGGACTGACTAAAATACTAAGCTTTCATTTATGCATGTTTTATATTCTCCAATAGACTCTAAGATCCTCGAAGAAGGGAGTTGCCATCACCACAGGCGAAGCATGCAGAAGTCACTTGATAAACACTCGCTATGCTCATAATCCAGGATTGCCTTATTGTTCTTTTTGGTGGCTGCAGTTTGTATCTCTAATTAAAGTTCCTTCCTTTAAAGAATAATTCGTAGATATTTCTTTTGTCCCCCAAGCTCCTTACACACTGCTGATGCATAGAGAAAGTGCTCAATCCACAAACATCATTATTTCACATAGCTACTTCCGTGAATTCCTTGGTGATGTGTGCTTATCCACCGTCCAAAGTACTGGTTGTCTCTAACAGACCAGCCTGTTAATTCCTCTAAGAACATATCACTAAGTCTCTCCCCCTTCCTCCCACTGGAACACTCTAGTCCCCTGTCCTGTGTGCAGGAAGCTGTTAGAGGAGGCCACTCACGGGTAGTCAGACTATAAAAGCTCTATGATATTTATGCATCTTTCGATTTCCCTTCCTACACTGTGGATTCCTTTAGGGCAGGAAATTTGTCATTTCCATTTTTCAATTCCATTGACAGTAAGAGTCAATAAATAATTTTAAAATCGTGACTATAACAGTAAATGGATACAAAAGGAAGGGTATATGGACACTCACGCTAATACTCTAGAGAATCCCACAAATGAATTGCAGTAGTCTAAGATTTAAAGAGTTGGGGATTTTTGTTTGTTTTGCTTTTTGTTTGTTTTGGTATTTTTAAAGCAAAAAATAATAATCGGCAAAACTCTTCATGACAAAAGAGGGAGAGAGCCACAACTTCCAACATGGGTTAATACGGAAAGTTACACCAAACATTTTCATGTGAACTAGAACCTCCAAAGTGGGAGAAAATGTAACTACTAGTAGTTGCTATGGTAGCAAATATAAACTTTATGCAGATATTCCAGTCATCATTTAACTGTGCTTTTTATTTGCAGGGTAGTTTTAATGGTGTTTGAACCCAAGAAAGAAAAAGTAGTACCTGAAGCTTATTCTCCAGGAAGAAAATAGGAAGCTGATACATGAGCTATAGCTGAGCTCTACTTTGATTAAAACAATAGCTAAAGGAAATCCTCACTCCTTCCCAAAAGGGGTGGAGGGGAGGGAGTTTTATGCCAGACAGGTATAAAATAGGCAGCTAAAGTTGATAAAGAGACTGAAATCAAGCAGTGACATTTTAAAAAGGATAACAAAGCTAACTTTTCAGATGAATATGTCTTAAGTTCAATTTGTAGTTTTACTGAGTATAAAAATAATTCTGGTTAACAAAGTTGAACCTGCTGCATGAAGAAGTGAATCAGGAATATTTCAACATGTGGGTTAAAACTCCAGGTATCTGGAGGTCTCTTCCTACATTACATTTGGAGTCCCTCTGACTGCCATACTCAACAAAGTATTTTACACACGCAAAGAAAAGGCATCAAGTTAGATAGTACAGGAAATATGCACTCCTACCATAAAAACACACAAACTAACACAGGTACAAAGCACATTAAAAGTCACGCCAAATAAAACAAAGAGTATATATCTGGGCAGATGTATGAAGAAAAACATCCTGGAGAAGGTGAGGGTTGACATGTCTTACGGAATGTGAATATTAGACATTGAAATGGACTAAAAGAGACATTTCTGGAAAACTGCATTATGTACTAGATGTAAGTATGAGCAGAGGCAGGCATAACTGGGTCTTTGAGAATAGAAAGCAGCTTAGTTTATGGGATGGTCTAGGAGAAATAGCTCCAGCAATAACCAGTGATAACTCTAAATAATAATCATCATCATCATCATCATCATCATCATCATCATCATCATCTCAAATCACACCAGAGAGTGCCTAAATGAAGAGTCTATTTCGCAACTCCATCTCTCTCAGGTCCACAATCCATCATCACTGCCCAGAGCACTTAAGTGTCACTCTCTCAGGTTCTTTCTCACCAACCCCTCCCCGTCCCCCTTCCTTATCACACTTCTGAAACCGCTAACTTATTCCCAAAAAGCTTATGTATACTGCCTTTTCCTCGATTATGCCATCTCTATCATAAATTTCTCAAATGGAGCCTGTTCATTCTCCTCTTGCCTCTGCATTTCAGGGAAATGGAGCAGAGTCCGCATTTTCCTGAATCCCTCTTTACCTTCCACATTAACGTATTACTCTAGTTCATTAGCAACCACTCCTCTTCCTCCAAGGGTCTCACCAGCTAGGTATATTGCCACTTTATCCACGTTAATCACTGAACTCCAAGTTGCTTTCTATGTTGACGAATTTGACACCTGGCTCACAGTAGTAAACTTACCCTTCCTCGGCATTGTTAAGTGTCCGTGTTGATGGTCCATTCAACACCCTACCTAGTTCATGGCCTCTTCACACCTGTACTCAGCCACTGCAGGACGTTGTCACTGCTTGAAACATCACCAGATCAGAAAGACCAAACTTTAATATCCCATCCTCTGATTATAACTTCTTGTACCTGTTCACTCCCACATCCTCAGCTCTGTGAACTTGACCCCTCAAATAAATATCTCAGCCTTGTACCCTCGCCATCCACCACAGCCTACTTGGTGAATCACCTGAGCTACGTTTTCACCTACAGACTCAATTACTTTGCATCGTTGATCTCCCAGCTTACATGGCTCATAAAACCCCAACTTGGAACTACTATAATAATACCTTCCCTACTACGATATGGGGCTTCTAAAGAAAGTAAACCCTGCAAAATGTTCCATTACTGATTTCAGACTGCCTTCTCTTATGATTTAGTTTTCTAAATTTCTGTAACCAAACCTGACATAAACTATTAGAATTTGAAAATGTGAGACGGTCTTTATATTGAATAAAAATATTTATATTGAAAAAAAAATCTTTTTTTATATTGAATAAAAAAAGACTCTATTACAAGACTGTAATAGAGTCTTGTCAGTTGCTTCCCCAGCATCCATTTCATACTTCTTGCAGTTCAGCAGACCTGGTGACTACATAGGATAGATTTCCATAAGCTAGCTATATATGTGGGCCCTAACTGGCTAAAACAAGTAGCAACATCTCACAACCTTACACTGTGACTGGCAATACCTCAAGCCCAAACCAATTAGAGGCTGGCAATACTCGGGCCATATGAATTGCTATGAAGACTGGCTTAAAGCTGGTCCAGAGTGAAGCCCAGGAGTCTCTTTGAACAACCAGGGAGAGAAACTTTCTTTTCCAAGAAAGATGGACATGCAGATGTGACGTTTGAAACTGCTGTGCTATCATACATCAAAAACCCAACTTTGTACCTT
This sequence comes from Rhinolophus ferrumequinum, assembly GCF_004115265.2. NCBI lineage: Eukaryota > Metazoa > Chordata > Mammalia > Chiroptera > Rhinolophidae > Rhinolophus > Rhinolophus ferrumequinum. The sequence continues at coordinate 58,293,964 of NC_046291.1, read as the reverse complement.
ATTTTTTTATTTTTAAATCTAGAAAAAGGTGATAGCAATAGCTTCCATGAAAGTTATGAAAATTTACATGAGATACATGCAAAGAATCTCTCACCAGGTGATCCAGGCCCTCTTTCTCCCTCCAATGGAACCCATCAGCTGGAGAACTGACATTGGAGAAACTATAATTTAGGCTTCTTCGGTTGTATGGTTGGTAGCATGTTGAGCAAAAGCTTGTCTAGGAAGAAGAGAAAGCTTGAAATTGAGCCAGCTATTAAAGGGAGTTAAAATGACTGACCCTGGGTTTACATAGCACAGAGAAATAAGAGCATGAGAAGCCAGATAACTAGAAAACTTTTTAAAAATGTTCAAGAGATGTAAAGAGCAGTAGAATAGGTTTACAAGGAAGGGAGGAAGATAAGAAGTTGTAGAGTAAGTGGAATGTATAATTTCAGAGGTATATTAATTCTGTTTAGTAACAAGGGAGACGGTTTGCAGGAGTACAATAGAAGTTGTGTGTGTGTGTGTGTGTGTGTGTGTGTGTGTGTGTGTGTTTTAATAAACAAAACAAACATTAAGATAGGATGATACTGGATGAGTCAAATACCCCATCCTAATGGAGATCTTGATGACAGGTCAGCGGGGACTGAGAAAACCTGGTCGGGCATGGGGCGGCTATAAAGGTGGTGGAGTTTGGCCAGATGGTATCAATGTCCAAGGTACTGTGAATCCTTGATTGTTTGCATCTCCCTTGCAAGAGCAAAGAATAACATGAAGCAAAAACAGGGCATAGAGAAAAGCCAATACTAATATCACCTCTGTGCTCAGGAGCATGAGCATCTTCCAAAGGAAATGCAGTGTTCTTGCAGAACAAGTGGGGAAGCAGAGGGAGGTGTGAAGCTGGAGTTGTGTTTGTCACGGAGGTTGAGAGGGTACTGCTGAGTGTGTAGCTAGTCCATTAATTCCCCAATGTCTATATTTTTAGCATTGCATAATGTCTGTTCAGATTTCAGAACAAGTGAGAATATAAGATTAATTGAATTACTACTTAAATATCTATCTGAAAACCTACGATCAACAAGCCTCTCTCATATCAAAATCTAGATTGTAGTTGCAGATATTCTCTCTGCAATTACCCCTTTTATAGCACATTTTCAAAAATAAGTCATAACTGAGTACAACTGGATAATTCTCAACTAAGATTACTACTTACTTTCCTGCTTTTAAGTTGATGGATGTTTTACACATATTGGGCCGATTATATAACTCTGAATACTTCCAAAACAGCAAGCTGTTTGGTTGTGGGTTCTTTTTTCAGCTTACCAGTTGTCTTTTTTTCTCCTTACACATAAATTCATTGAGAGGAAACAGATGAAGGAGATAAAAATATAAATATCAAGGTAAAAACATGAAATATAAATACTGTTTGTAACTAAACATGAACAAAGAGACTTCTTATTAAATTTTTTCCCTTAACTTGTAAACTAGTATCTTGTATTTGCTCAGTAAATATAAAAGCTTTTAAGAAGATAAATAAAGAACTGAAATAGAAAGACTACACAAGGAACTCCAAAAAAGAAAACACAGTTTATATAATACAGTATCACTCAATCAATGAGTAATACTACTTTGGAGGATACTCTACTTCTTTCTAGAAACTAATTACATTTTTGACAATTTTACACACCTGACCTAAAAACAATGCCAAAAGACACAACTCTAGCTTAAAAATAACTACCTTTTTTCCACACTTTTGTATAACTTGACCTATCACCTACAAAGGATAGCGCCCATCAGAACTATCCAGGAAAATCCATATCTTAATTACTTTCCATTTGGAAAATATATATATATATATATATATATACACACACACACGTGTAAGGTTATATTGTATACACGCACCTGATTCTCTGCAGCTTATCTTTGAAAAATTACACGGCAGAATACTCTCCCAGACATATCACAGATTAAGGACACTTTCCTAGAGTTATCTGTGCTAACTACTTTTTTCTGATATTTTGGGATTAAAAGATAGAGCTTAGCTCTAGCATCCTTGCCCCACCTGTTACAGTATCTAATTTCTCAAAATTAAAAAAAAAAGGGTATAACTGCATAGATTACTCAAATATTTATTTTTAAAGTATTTCTTCACTGAGAAAGCCTCTAATAGGTTTTGTTTTGTTTTGTTTTGTCACCTATATATCTACCCACTCAAAACATTGGGAAGGAAACGTCAAAAAAAATCTTAACACAGGACACATGACCAGAAAGGCCAAAGGTGACATTTTAATGAAGGCTGGGGGTGAGGAAGGTCAGGAAACGTGGCCATGGAAACAAAGTCAAGTCTCACCCATGGATGTGATTCTTTTTAATGGCATGGTGGACACGCTGGGCCGGTGCTCAGTCTCCATACCCATTTGCTTCTTGTGTGTCTTCTGGTAGGACAGCGGCCCAAACCCTAAACACTTCTTTTTCCAGACTCCCTTTCAACCAGAGGTCTGCTAATTAGATAAACAGGCATAAAGTTAGGAAGGAAAAAGTGAGCTAAGCAGGGTCATGAAGACATTGGGTTTTGTTGCAGCAGCACTCCATTGACCAGTCACTAATTTCATGAATGTAAAAAAAAAAAAAGAAAGCAAAGGAAGTGATGTCATAGGAATGGCGGCAACGGGGCGCACTTTTTGAGTTCTCCTCCGGATCTTATCACAAACGGGACATCTATAACCCATCAAAGGACTCTCTGCTCATGCATCACACAGAATAGCTAAGAGACTCAAGGATTACTTGAAGGTGGGCAAATTGGGCGAGCAGGGGAAGAGGGAAGGGAGCGGAGTGGAGGTGGCCCGCATCTGCGGCGGTGGAAACGCCACGGCATCCGCAGCTGCAGAGATGCAGGGGATCCCAGGACGGAACAGAGAACACAAAAGCCAGGAGATGGGATCTTTCCCTGTGTCCCACAGCTGATCTCTCCCGCGGAGGGGGTAGCCACTTGGGCCCTAGGTCGGACAAAGGACACAGACTCCATACCTGGGCCCCTCCCCCCCCTTCCAATCCTACCCCCTGCCCTTCCAGAGATTTAAACTGGCCCCTGAACTGAGGAGTAGTGTCAGATTACAGAGGAGCCTTAGTGTTCAGGCTCTGGGAAGATGGGCATGCAGCTCTGACCCAGGGAAGAGTGTGATTTTTGCTGGGCTAGGACAGAAGAGACTCCTCCACTCCCAGCCCCCACCCTTTCTGGCCTGCCTATGGCAGGGCAATTACAACTGCAGAGGCACACCCAGGGATCAGCAGTAGGCACCGACACAGCTCTGGGCTTTCAGCAGCTCAGAATCCCCCAACACACACACACACACACACACACACACACACACACACACGAAGTGTCCTAAGACTCAGGAGAACTGGACACAGGGCTGGTGGTGATACACTCAGTGTGCATAGGTGCAGGTAAAGGCAGAAACTGCACTGACTTTGTAGAAACTATCACCCAGACCCCTCAGCCCCACGCATCTAAATCTGCAGTCCCAACATCACTCTGGGCACCAGGTGACCGGCTCTGCCTGCACAATACGCAGAGGACTCTTTGGTACAGCAAGGACAACCTGGAGATTACTTGGTGGGCTTAAGCCAAGACTGGCACTGCTTTTTGTTTTGTTTTGTTTTTTGTTTTGTCTTTATATCTTTGATACCTTTGCCTGTGTTGAATGTGGATTGTCGGTTGTTTTTACATGTGAATGTATTTGATTTTTTCTTTGTTGTTGTTGCTGTTGTTGTTGTGCTTGGTGATTTGCTTTGTTCTGAAATTGCCCTACCAGGTCCCAGCTTAAGAGGCAGAAGATTCAACACACCCAGAGGCCAACTCCAGACCAAACCAGAGTACTACCGGGTTTGACCTACAAGTGACACACCCAGAGGGAATTCTCTACAGGCACAAGAGCCCATAGAGGCCAAACCACATTTAAGTGGTCAACCCTCACGCAACAGAACACCCTGCAGTGGGCAGAGCCAAGTCTCACAACTAGTCAGCCTAGGAGTTAACCCCACCTACTCACAAGCGAAAAGCAATTAAAGGTCTTCTTTAACAGGACAATATACATAACACAAGAGTCACCTTTGGAACACACGCAGAGGAGAAGAACGAAGTAGTGCAAGTCAAATATAAAGGACACATACTACATAAGATAACCCAGCAAGAACTAAGAACCCTAGGGGATCTACCTAATACATCGAAGCAAACACAGAGAGTCAGCCAGAATGGGGAAACAAAGAAACATGTCCCAAATAAAAGAACAGAAGAAACCTCCAGAAATGGAACCAAATGAAACAGAGGTAACCAACGTATCAGAGAAAGAGTTCAGAACACTGATGATAAGAATGTTTAAAGAGCTTAGAGACGACATAAAGAAGGATGTAGAAATCATAATGAACAACCAGTTAGAACTAAAGAACACAATTACTGAAATAAAGAACTCACTTGAAGGAATTAACAGCAGGTTAGATGAAGCCGAGGATCGAATCAGTGACTTAGAAGACAAGTTTGCAGAGATCACCCAAACAGAACAACAGAAAGAAAAAAGAATAAAAAACAACAATGATGGTTTAAGAGACCTCTGGCATAACATCAAGCGCCACAACATGTGCAACATAGGAATACCAGAAGATGAAGAGAGGAAGCAAGGAATTGAGAACATATTTGTAGTAATAATGCCCTAAAACTTCCCTAACCTGATGAAGGAAACCAACATACAAGCTCAGCCACAAGAAAGGAATGAAATCTTACCATTTGCAACAACATAAATGGACATAGAGGGTATTATGCTAAGTGAAATAAGTCAGACAGAGAAAGACAAATACCATATGATCTCACTTATATGTGGAATCTAAAGAAAAGAATAAGTGAATGAACTAATCAGAAACTGTTTTGGAGACATAGAGGAAAAACTGAGGGTTGGGAGGGGGGTGGGGATAAAGGGGAAGGTGAGGGGATTAGAAAACAGTCAGTAACCACAAGATGGCCACAGGGTTCTGAAAATTAATTTGGGGAATGTAATCAATAATGTAAAGATTTTGTAGGGTATCCGATGGACACGTGTCTCATTAGGGAGACCACCTCAGGGATGATGTAGATGCCTGATCACTGCACTGCACACCTGAAGCTGAAGCTGAACAATAATGAATGTCAACTACAAGTTTGTATGTATATGTGTGTGTGTGTGTGTGTGTGTGTGTGTGTGTGTGTGTATGTATGTACTTACAAGAAGCGGAGTACAGCATTAGGAATAGAAACGGTGGAAATGTCATGGCTCTGTGCGACGTCAGAGGGGTAGTAGATGGGGGGAGGGGCTTCACACAGTGTGAGGGATATAAAAGATAAACGTCTAAGTATTACTTTGTCTTGTGCACCTGAAACTAATAAAAATAAATAAATAAATAAAAAATAAGCAAAGCACGGACACTCCCTTTTTGGCTGGGATGAATCCAACATACACCAGGTGGCATCTGAGCCACTGTTTGCTGTGGTGTCTTCTGATTCCTGGATCATGGCTCCGCTCTAAGGACAGCTTCCGCACCTTCCTGAGGGAAGCAGAGGCAGCAGCGCCCCTGGTCAGCCAGAGAAATGACACTAAGGCGCCTGAAAGCCTAGCACAGCCCTGCTGTGGCAAACTGCCACGTTTTTTAAAATATCGTTCCCTGTATTAAATTCTTTTCTGTTCAAAATAGCTAATTTTCCTTTTACATTCTGAAACTACAAACTGATAATACACGTTTGTATTAAGATATCAAAAAGGATCAGAGACAAGTGCTCAATTATTTCATTGTTTTTAATCCAAATACTCCTTTGATAAACACAGAAGAGATGCTATTCTAAGTAAGAAGTACATTTCCCAAACCAATTTCCATTGGCTCCCAAAGAACAGGTAGGGACTCACTTATCTCCTAGCTGGAAATGGCTACCTTGTCACAATAGAATCATGATTAAAAAACATCTAATCGAAGTTCAAAAGACCTGGGGCCAAATTCAGACTCCATTACTCACTCTGTGACCTTGAGCAAATTATTTAACATCTGTAAGCCTCGATTTTGTTGTCAACTTTTCAAATTGAGTAGTACCAATCGCATAGTGTTTTTATTAAAATTACATATATAAAGTGCCTTAATAAGCATTAGATATCATGGGGGGGAATCCCTTTTCAAGTCACTTGGAAGTTTTTGGCTCAGTAAGACTTCTAGAAGCATTTAAAATTTTGAAACATCAATTCTTACTAACACATTGTATAGAGAGAGAACACTTGGAGCATATACACTTTCGCTGTGGAAATCTTGCCCCTCAAACAATACTGCCCTAAAATCAATATTTAGGCAAATTACGTGACCTCTGCTGTTCTACCCCAGGGTTAATTCCCTTTTAGTCCTACCATATCCTGGAATCTCCCCTTGGAGTAGACATTCCATTGGAGGACACACCCTCCAGTTCCCACCCATAAACATTCTTACCATGAAATTTCACTAAATTTCCAATTGGGGATCACTACTCAACCTGGGGAAAAAAAGGACTGGTAAGCTCAATTTCTGCTTCTTACTTCCAAAATGCAGTCCTGAGATCATAAGCCCCATAAGCCCCCCACTAAAAGGCACAAACTCTTAAATTTACCCTTATGGGCCAGACTCACCCCTAGTAGAATATGATTCAGACTTCTAAAACACCTAATTTATTCCTTCTAGGGCAACTTCCACACTATTTAAATTGTAGAAAAGAAAAAAAACAAAACATTTTTTTTCCAGCTGGACCAAACTCTGCTATATGACAGTGATTTATAAAACCTTTAAACAAAGGTTTCAGCCTTCCTTTAAAAAATAAATAAATAAATAAGAGGGGACTTCATACCATCTTAGATTTCCAACAATACCACAACTAAACTTTTTACAAATGTGATATTTTTTTAGTTAAGAAAACTTAATTTGAAGTATTTTTGCGTGTAATTTTGACATACATTTTATTTTGCTGGAAAATACTAGAAGAAAAACAAATAAGATATTATTAGGATATTATTTTGCCCTAAGGTATTTATTTTTGCATAGATTCTTATGATTGAAATCATTAGTGACCTGGAAACATACACTTTGAGAGACTTTTGTTTTAATAGTTTCCATATTAAGTTCTATGTAAAATTCCCTTCCAGTATTGACGAGTCTACACGTGACAAGAAATAGGACACACACACACCCCCCCAAAAAAAAGAAAAAGAAAAAAAAGAAAAAATCATCCTACTACTATGTCATAGAATAAGAAAGATATTTGTATGAGAAACCATTCAACAATTCAAAACAAAGCACAACTGCCTATTTTATAGTAGGCTGAGATTAGTATTATTTTGCTTATTCGGAAAACTAAAGAGAGAAATATTTTCCTTTGTTATGAGTATGGAAATCATTACAAAAGCAATTTTCAATTAGAGATTGAGATGTGTGTGTGTGTGTGTGTGTGTGTCTTAAAATTAACATTGCAAAAATTTTGCCAGATGATTAAAAAACTTTTACGTAAGTTATTTAATTATTTAACCATAATTAGCATCCCCCACCCGAAATGATATGGTTTTCTATTTATAAGTACAAAGTCATACATAGAAGAGGAAGAATGAATTTGAGGGCAGTAACAGCAGAGCTCTCTGTGTTAAGCAAATGAATAGTCTGCCTTTTTAATGGGCCAGTCTCTTTCAAAGGAAAAATCCGAACCTCAAAACTGAAGGGGTGGAAGCCAAGCCACAGCCTTCTCATCTGTATCCTGGTGATAGCAGTGCCTATTCTTGCAGGGCTATTGTTGGGGCTTAAATTATGCATACCGTAAATCATTCCATAGATATAAGATCAAAGAAAACTGAACTTATCTTAATGCTACCTACGAAGGGTAAAAAGAATGTCCTTGAGTTTGAGAGGTATTTTATACCTGGGAGAGGTCCTGGTAAGAATTTTCAGAAGTATACAAATGAAAGTTCATTTCAGGTGATTTGGGGGAGGGGCTGGGGTGAGGCAGGTAGGGAAGACAAAAATCAGATGAGGGAAACTGCCAACACACCCTGAAGGATTACTCAATGCCATATTTAAAATTCTGACATTTCAGACTCTTTACTAGGCACAGTGATGGCTCAGCAAATGTCATACCATCTGGCAAATTCCACTGTCCAGTCAGGTGCACACGTCTGAAAACAATGCTGTGAGAGCAGAAGGGAGGAGAAAGAACAGGACTAATTGGGGCTCAGTACATAATGGCACAAGTACTTGAACTTCCCAGGTATCACAAGGCAATTCCAATCCCCTACCCAAAGGCTGATGGTTCAAAGACACAGATACCCCACGCCCACCTCTACCCCTGCCTTTGATTGCGCTAGTGTTTTTTTTGTTGAGTCAATACCATTTACATATAAGAGCAAAAGACATTGTTAAACTCACAAATCTTTTCCCCACCAAACAACCACTAGCATTTAAGACATAGTATTGTTAAGAAAAGCAAAGAATATGAATTGTTAAGCCTTCTAAACCAATGCCAACAGCAAGCGCCAATTCAAACAAAAGTGAATTGTAAGAAATACTTATCACAGTTACCAGTCTTCACTAACCCCACTTCCTTCTAGGACTCTTCTCATCTTCATCTCTAGGGAAAAGTTGCTTCCACATATCAAGTAATCAAATATGTTTATTTTGAAAGGGAAACTACCCTAGATGTTTCTTTTAAAGTTACTCCTTTATAACAGCATTCTAAAAGGAGATCCTTTAAAATATATTTTTTAAAAAAGCAATACAGAGTTTTGAAGCACTCACAAGCCCAAAAAGATACAAACTGAAAATTCTTCATTAGAAGAGGAATGTTATGATATACGTATATATATGTAGCGAGGGAAAAAGTCAGAGACAGACAGAAGAAATTGCAATGGAAAAATACCTTTTATTTTTGATTAAATATGCAATTTCTCACGAATTAGAAAATTAAATGCCACTGAAATTTGTTTTCATGGCATTACCACTAATTATTTCCACTTATCTTTTATGTTTCATTAAACTTACCATTGCACATGTCTTCTAAACCTGTCTTGCCCCTGGAGTAGACAGACTGACCAAGAACCATCCCAGCTAAATTAACTCTCTCCAGGAATGTATACAGTATCTTCGTCACAGCCTCTCACAGGCCTTACATCGCCGTGCTATGTCTTTTTTTTTTTTAATCATATAGAACATACATCTAATACAACTAAGCTACTTCAGTATTTTCTTGAGACCAAACAGCTATACATTATGAAGTCTAAAATCATACATGCTTAATCTTTGAGAAAGCTCTGATAAGTAAAGAGTGTATTTACAACCTCAAAATGTACATTTTCTTTAAAAATTATTTCAGTGTTTCACTCAAGAGACACTAAAAACAAACAAACAAAAACTTTAAGAGGAAATGTGTAAGGTCTTTATCAGGCTGAAAAAGTATGACCTTCAACCAATGACAAGAAACAGAAGCTTGACAGGCTTAGAAAGCAGCAGTGACACTATGGTTTAAAGAGTGTGCCACGTGAATGGTGGTCCCTCTGCACTGTGTTTCCTGACATGACATTATGATATATATAACACTACCTATAATATACCCTAGTCAAAAATCATTTAACTTGAATCCATGTTGCCTAGATCCAAGTTTTCCACATACAGGAATTTAAGAACAAGCTAACATTACCAAAAGGAAGCAACTGAAAAATGAAGAAAGTGCAGCATTTTATAGGGCAATTGCCTTTGTCTCTTCAAAATGTCATTGTAATTACTTGAGGAAGTTGACAGGACAGACATAACCAGATGCAAAGTCCCAGATTAGATCCTAATTAGGACAAAGAACCTGTAAATGTCTTCGGTGGCAATGAAGCCAATGTGAGAATAGCCTGGGTATCGCATCAAATCAACATGTATTGACATGGCAAGATGAAGAGCAGTAGCAGAAAAGAGCAGCTGAAAGACCAGCATGACGAAGATAGCATTTCATTTTGGTAAAAAGAAACGTTATATGGAAATAAATGACTCAAGAATTCTATACACTGAAGTATAAATAGGATAATTCTAGACAACAGAATTTTTTTTTATCTTCCTTTTGCTTCTTAATATATTTTAACTTTTTACAGTGGGTATATGTTGTTTATAATAAAGTAATAGCAATAGAAATTTATTATAATTCATAAAAACCTTAAAAAGAGGGTGGGTTTCTGTCCAGGCAGCCAACCACTTATAAAATTTTATAGTACATGATGACAGATGGAGTTGCTAGCCTTCCAAAAAGAAGGGGAAGGGATTTAGTAATAAAATTGTCTGATGGAAAAAAATATTCATTGAAATCATTTCATATAAAGCTTCTAAAAGTCAATGCTCTTCACAAGGCTACAAGTAAAAAGTGAGGCATTACTTCTAGGAATTGTATTGATGTCATCAGTTATAGGAAAAATGTCACTGTAACTGACAGTCTTTTCATGTGCAGGCTTTACCAAGCTGGCCTCTGGGAGGTCCCTGCTGGGTGAAATCTGCAGGCAGGGAGGGAGATGGGAGGCGGGGTGGTGTTGAGGAGTAAAAGAGAGGCAAAGAGGGACCTGCAGCTTCTCCCCTTGAACTACAACCCAAAACACTCTCTGCCACCAATACTTGAGACCATCTGCTGCAAACCTAAACAGCTTCCAGCAGGTTTGAAGGATGTTATGATCAAAGTTTAGCAAGTCTTTCATGTACCACTGGTACGATTTACATTATCATTAGTTTTATAAATCATTCCTCCAGAAGATAGGAAGTTGTATGCAAGGCAAATGAGTACCAAGTTCACATTTTGCATAGTTTATGGATTTGATATATTAGCATAACACCTCCCTTTTTCAAATGATGCTGTGTGTGAGTTATATATTTACTGCCTCTTAGTTCCAAATGTACCCTTTAATGCAGGCTGTGTGATAAACAATGTCATTCCTTTAAGCAAATCTCTTTAAAGTAGCCACTACATTAAGCTTTTACACAGAGGGCACCGGAGGAGAGGGCTGAAATATCAGGTCTGGGCTGAGGGGTTAGGAGTATGGGGGTGAAGACATGTGGTAGGGCCAGCCGCACTTATGAACACAGAACATCATCCCCCTGTGATTTTGCTGCCTCCTTCTGGAAATAACCTTTCCGAAGCCCTCCAGAGCTCCCACACAGACTGAATGCTCTGAAGGACTCTTGTCTATGCTGGTGTCTGTATTCTCGGGGCAGGGCCCCCCTCACCTGCACATCGTCAGCTGTGGTCCAGAAAGTCACACTGAAAACAGCAGCTGCTTTTACAGCCCCCTAACCCTTCTCCACCGCCACCCTTCCCATCCGTGACAGCCAATTCATTGGGAAAAACTTCTGCCCCTTTCCAGGGCTCAGACGCTCACCGTACATCCACTCCTGTTCCCCACCAACACTGCAGAAGGTGAACTATTTGCCCAACAACACCAGACCAGCTCCAGCCTGTCGAAAGCAGCAAGCTTCTCTGCTGTCTGGGGACTGAATCACACCTCCTCCAAGGAGGTCTGAACCCTGAGCCAGTTTGTCCATCCTTCATGACTCTCCCTCAGCCCTAGAGGCCCTAGAGTACGATACAGTGTTTCCTTACATACTATAGTAACTCTTTTATCCTAGTTAATAATTTCTTATATTAACTTCCCATTTAACCTACACTGTGGTCTCTATGTCCCTCTTGGACCTTGTATTACAGCTAGAGATACCAAATAATATGGTCAGTTTTCTCAGGCACATGCAAGGGAGAAATTCACATAATCACCATCTGCCCGACTACTTTTTATTCTGCCACCTCCTATCAGTCTAATATCTTCACAAGCTCACCTTAAGAACTAAAATGTCTAAATTAATCTTCTATGGGTCTCTAATCATACCATCATGTGATACAGGTAAGATGGGATCATTCGTGTTTCTGAGATGGCATTCATATACTCACGGAACAGTAATCTTAAAGGATAAAAAATGAAGAGCCTGTTAACCAAGAGATGCAAAGTTACTACCCATCCAAACCTTACTCTAAATCCATTATTGGTCTGTGTCTTAGCCTTAAAGAATATAAGCAAACCTGAGTTCTTTGGCCCAAAACTAGGCACCCTGTTAAATAAACTGATCCATTTTCTTGTTTTTCATCAAGGTTGTACATTAACAAGTCATCTTTCAGAGAGCTCAGAGCTACTTACTACACAGTTTACTCTTTTGTTCTAGCAATTGTACAATAAAGGCACTATTTCCTAATGAGTATACCACTACATGGGAGGCACAGTTTTGAGCTCCTTTACAAATGTCCTTGGAATTCATCAAACGAGCCTACAAATTAAGTAGGTAAATCAATTTTACCTAAGAGTAGAAACCCAGTTATAAGCAATATATCCACCATTTTAGGGACAGAACTTAGATCAAACCCAGATCTTTCTGATTACAAAGTCTATGCTCTTTGCTTTCATCATGACCATGCACTCATTCCTCCTTCAGACTCCTGCCCTTCATCAAAATGACACATAACTCAACTGTTTTGTCATCTAGTCTTTTCAAGAAGTTCTGATTATATTTTTTTGGACCGTGGTACATTTTTCCTTCAAGAAAAGCAAGAGGGAATCTAGAACACTTTTTACCCATTTTTGAAAAAGCAGGTGAGTACTTCTCCCCCTACCCCAGAAATAACTTTTTCTTTGCCTTATTTTTCCCTATGCAAGAACATGTTATAGCAGACACAAATGTTATTAAAAATGCTCCATTTCATACTAAAACTGAAATTATGTAGCTCTACCCCCTAACGTATTATGCTGGACTATAGAATCATTAAAATTTACATTGAAAGGATCAGTTATTACTGGCGAGGAAGTGCGAAATCCATGGTCAAACTGGCTTGTGCTTGGCATACCTAACATACCAGTGGCCGACACATTTAAAAGAAAGTGTATCTGCCCTAATTTCAACACAAAAAATTGTCAATGCTCTCACTAATCTTGCTAGATAAATTTTCTCGCTAGATATTTCTCGCTAGATAAATCAGCAGTTTTTAAAGTAGTGAATAAAAAAATAAAATCTGAGACTCCTATTAAAAGAGTTAAAATAAAAAAAGTTTACTCCTCTAAAATATCTGCCTCCACATTTCATCATTTATATAAAATTTTTAAGTGTGTAATATCAAATTTCACACATTTTACACAAAGTTTTTAAAATATATATCCTTTAATTCTCTCTAAAGTTTGTCAAAGCTGCCAGCAGAAGCAGTCTTAAATAACTCAAACAATTTTTCAGATACAACTAAACCTTTTAAGGCAAACTCTCAGAAATGTGTTATTCTGACATCACATATTCAATTACAACTAGTCAAGCCAAAAATGTTTTATTTTCCCCTAATAAATACTGTAAGACTATAAATAGGAGCAAGGTGTTCAGAGTTGGGAAAAGGGTTATAATATAATTTTCTTGACAGGCAGCAGACAAAGGCGAAATGTTGCAAAATCTCAACACAGAGGTGAGTTGCCTGCTAATGGCAAACAATATTTGAAATGTGACTTGAAACAATTTCAGTCCTCCAAAAAAGATTGGTCTTGGTTCTAGTTTTAGGAAAGATAGAGTAAGCATACTTTACCCTGTCTCTCCAATAGAATACAATAATAAAACTCAGAATTCATGAAGCAGTAATTTGAGGACTCTAAAATTAAATTGGAGCAGTGGACTGGAGAAGACGAGAATTCAAAGTGCCACTGAATTAACAGTGAGTTAACCAATTTTCCCTCCACTATAAAGCCAGGACTCAAGGCGGCCCAACACTCAGAAGCCGATAATAGATGCAAACAAAGAATGAAAGGAAAAACCCTGCAGTTTAGGGTCACGGAGCAGGAAGGGGGTCTCTTAAACCAGAGAAAGAAGAAAAATGCCATTTTTATTTCCTTCTGTAAAAACCAAAAGTATTTCTATATATAGCAATGAACACTTTTAAAATAATACAAAAATGAAACTACTTGGGTTTAACTCCATCAAAATGTATACAGGATCTGTATTCTGAAACCTACATGACACTGATAAAAGAAATCAAAGAAGATCTAACTGAATGGAGGGACATACAATGTTCATGAATTAGAGGACACAACACAGTAAAGAGGTCAATTCTTTCCAAATTAACCTATACATTTAACAAAATTCCAGTCGAAACCCCAGCAGGATTTTGTGGATATAGACAAGCTGATTCTAAAATATACAGTAAGGCAAAGGAATGAGAATAAAAACAATTTTGAACAAGAAAAACAAGCTGGAGAACCCACACTACTCAATTTCAAGACTTACTATAAAGCTACAGTAACAAGACAGTGTGGTATTGATAAACAGACACATAGATCAAATGGAACACAATACAGAGTTCAGAAACAGAGCCATACAGATACAAAAAAAAAACTTATTTTTGGCAAAGTTTCAAAATCAACAGGGAAAGGATAGTCTTTTCAACAAATGATGTTGGAATAATTGAACATCAGTATGCTAGGAAAAAAAGGGGGGGAACCTAGTTCTAAATTTTATACCTGTAACAAAAATGAAGTCAAAGTTAATTACAGATGTAAGTACAAATGAAAAGCTTTAAAACATTTTAAAAACCCATAGGAGAATATCTTCATGATCTGGGATTTGTTTACGAGTTCTTAAATAAAACACCAAAGAACAATACATAAAAGAAAAAATTTTATAAATTCGAGCTTATCAAAATTAAAAACTTTTACTCTATAAAATACACAGTTAAGAGAATGAAAGGTAAGCCTCAGCCTGGGAGGAAATAATTGCAAATCACATTAGACAAAGAATTTATATCCAGAATACATAAGTAACTGAATATTCAGCAAGAACACAACCCAATTTAAAAATCAGGAAAGGACTTAGGTAGTTTACTAAAGAAGATATCAAGATGGCAAATAAGCACATGAAAAGTTCTTTAACAATAAGCACGATTATAGAAATGTAGATTAAAAACAAAATCAGTTATCACTACACACCTATTAGAATGGCTGAAATAAATATGAATAATACCAAGCGCTGGTAAGAATGCAGGGCAAATAAAACTCTCATGCACTGTCAATGGGATGCAAAATGGTACAGCCACTCTGTTAAATCATTTGGAAATATCTTATAAAGAAAATCTACACTTATCATGATTCTGCAATCACTTTCCTATCCACAAAAGAAATGAAAACTTAATGTTTAAACAAAATGTGTATGTGGATTTTCTATCCATAATGACTCAAAACTGGAAACACAAGTGGCATCCAATGAATGGATAAACACACTGCAGTACACCCATACTATGGAATACTACACTATGCAATAAAAAGGAACTACTGATATACATAAAAGTCATTATGCTAAGTGAAAAAAAGTGGTCTCAAAAGGTTATCATTCCATTTTTATGACACTCTGAAAAAGCCAATCTATAGTGGCGGAGAATATATCAGTAATCTCCAGGTGTTAGTGATGGGGGAGAGTCTAACTACAAAGAAATAGCAAGAGGGAATATTTTTGGAGGATTACAATTGTTCTGTGTCCTGATTCTGGTGGAGTTTTCATGAATCTGTGCATGGCTCAAAATTCTTACAACTGTACACCCAGTAAAAGTCAATTCTACTACAGTAATAAAATATTTTAATAGAATGACCTTTACCAATATCCAGACTGCCACATAATTTTCTGTTTGTTCCTGCCTCTACTGTACTTTAAAGAAAAATGTCCATGACAGGAGGAGGCAACTGCACAAGTAAATAATACATTTACTTCCATTACCTGTGAATATGCTGTATATTTCCAGCAGAATGATGGGCTCCAGAGGCTGAAGGGACATTGGGTTATAGAACAAACTCCTATAGACACAGCTCTTCATTTGAATAGTATGTTTTATTTCTTGAGTATTCAAAAGGAAAAGAAAAAAAAGAACATAATAATGTATTTCCTGATTATTGTTACACATGAAGTATATTTGAAAGTTCATTTTAGCTTAGTACACAGAAATCCAGTTTAGCAAACAGATTAAAAATGTATGCCAAAAAAGATGTAAAATATTTACCATCTTTTATATTTGTTATTTAGGTAGAGTCAACTCTCAGTTATCTAGTAGCGGATCAACATTCACACATAAATGCTAGTAACAAAACAAAAAGTATATTTGTAGGGAATTAAAGTTAAGAATCTGCAAAAAAAAAAAAAAAAACACAAGTAAAAGATATATATTTTTGTAGACCTCACAGCATTCAGCATAGTATACCTGGTACATAGGAAGCACTCATCATAATTACATAAGGTATCATCTAATAATGTGAAGCAGTAATATCCAGCATAACGCCCATACGTATATCAAACGTTTACCTCTATATTAAAGGTTAAGCTTAACAATTCATACATGCAAACATGTGCACGTACCTGCCAATAATGAATTTTGTGGCAGGGAATGATCTAAATGTGGAAAAACTGAGTTCATTTGGACCAGTCCAGCAGGAAAAAGCACAGGATGGGGGTTACTGAAAGCAAGAGAGGTTGTGTGCCCAGCTTCCATTGCATCATTCATCAGACAGTGTTGCTTTACTTTCCAAGTAAGGTCCACTGGATGATGTGATGAAGGAAGTCAGAGCATAAATTATGTTGAGGGATGTAGGCTATTGGAAAAATGCGACAAAATTAAGATAGAATTCTGAGATACTTTAATTCTAGCAGGTTTTATTCTTTGAAACACCAGTAGTTTGATACATAACTTTTTAAAAATCTAAAATTCTCTGAGAAACATCCAATGAGATTTACTACCAATAAGTTGGGGATAACATTTGAAAATCACACTCGAACCTAAAATAAGGGTGTGAAGAAGGAAGGAAGGGAGGAAAGGTGAGAGGGAGGCAAACAGAAATGAATAATTAAGGGAAGATGTGACGAGAAGTTGTCCAAAATCAAATAATCACGCGACATAATAGTGTTAAATGGTCCTTCTCTTTCTGAAGAACAGAAATTGCCACTTCAATCAAGGACGAGAGGTTGCAATATAGTTTTAATTCAATTTTTATAATCTAAGTATTTTCTTAAATACAAGAATATTTTTTCTATCTAAAGCCTTGGTGATCTTATCATAGGTTGTAAACCTGGTCATAGAATAAAAACCAAAACTTTTGGATAAGTTAGAAAGTAACATTTATTTTTTAACTATTTTACATTAAGTAAGTTAGATGTTGCACATTTCCTTGTCTTTCAATAAATGTATCTTTAGTAATAATATGTGATGCTGCCTTTAAAAAGTGATAAAAGAGTTAAGAACAAAGTGTGAAAAACAAAACTAGCACTATTTATGATCTTTTATCTAATGTATTTTGAGATAAACATGTTTATAATATATCTTTTATTAACCAACATTGTACAGGATCCTTTTCCCATGTATTTTCCTTTCAAAATATGGTTTTAATCAACCTACCTAATTATAAATTTGTATTACAAACACTAGGGAAGTTGTGGTGGTAAGTCCTAGAGATATTTGCTGAAGTTTGTCTCAATGGAGACAAGCAAATAGCAATAGTCTTGGCCAAGCTGACTTGTCAATGGCTGCATAAAGGTACACCTCACCAGGGTTAGAGGTAGAAAAGGTCTTTTGGAAGAAATGACAGCACAGCATAACCAAATAATGAGAAAAACACAGCCTAGTGAAGGAAGAGATGAAAGTCTTCTAGGCACAGGTAAGAGAGAGAGAGAGAGCTACTTTAGGGACTGAGATAGGAAAGGTAAGGCTGGAGAAGAAGGCAGGACTCCTACCAGTGTATTTTATAGAACTGAAGTTGGCTCTTAGCATAAAAAAGAAAAAAGAAAAAAATAGAAAGGAAGTGTTTAAGCAAGAAAGTGACAGAATCAGGGTTACATTTAAGAGTGCTTTCCCTGCTGACACGGAGAATCAATTGGAGGAAAGCTAGCTAGACCAGAGGCAGGAAAGCCAAGTGGAGTAAACCAGACCAGCATTCTCCAAAATTATTTGATCAGAAAACTCTATCAGTGACAGGAAAAAGCTGACTCACCAACCCATAATTATAAATAACATATTCACAGGTACTTTTTAAAAGTGAAATTGAAGAAGACTTAGTTAGCCATAGCAATCAGACAAGAAAAAGAAATAAAAGGTATTGAAACTGAAAAAGAAGAAAAACTATCATTCGTAGATGACACGATACTATATATGGAGAATCCTAAAAATTCCACCAAAAAAACTATTAGAACTGAGAAAGAAATTCAGTAAAGTAGCAGGATACAAAATTAATATTTAGAAATTGATTGCATTTTTATACACCAATAATGAACTGTCAGAAAGAGAAATTAAGAAAACAATCCCATTTACAATTGCATCAAAAATAAATAAATAAATAAATAAATAATAAATAAAATACCTAAGAATAAATTTAACCAAGGACATAAAAGACCTAAACTCAGAAAATTATAAGGCATTGAAGAAAGAAATTGAAGAAGGTACAAGTAATGGAAGCATATACTGTTCTCATGGGTAGGAAGAATTAACATCATTAAAATGTCCATATTATCCAAAGCATTTTATAGATTTAATGAAATCCCTATCAAAATATCGATGACATTTTTCACAGGACTAGAACAAAGAATCCTAAAATTTGTATATAAACCACAAAAGACTCCAAGCAGTCACAGCAATCTTAAGAAAAAAAGAACAAAGTTGGAGGTATCACGCTATTTGGTATCAAACTATGCTACAAGGCTATAGTGATCAAAACAGCATGGTACTGGTATAAAAACAGATGCATAGACCAATGGAACAGAATAGAGAGCCCAGAAATAAGCCCACATCTATATGGTCATTTAATCTATGATTAAAGGATGCAAGAATATACAATGGGGTAAAGACCATCTACTACTCAATAAATGGTGCTGGAAAAACTGGATATATGCAAAAAAATAAACAAAATTAGACACCTTCTTACACCACATACAAGAATAAACTCAAAATGGATTAAAGACTTAAATCTAAGACCTGAAACCATAAAACTCCTAGAAGAAAACATAGGCACTAACTCTCAGACATTGCTCTTAGTAATATTTTTCTGATCTTGGGCAAGGGACACAAAAGAAAGAAATAAACAAATAGGACTATATCAAACTAAAAAAGTTTTGCAGAGCAAAGGAAACCATCAACAAAATGAAAAGACACTCTACTGGATAAGAGAAGATAGTCACAATAATATATCCAATATGGGATTAATATCCAAAATTTATAAAGAACTCACACAATTTAAACACCAAAATAATCCCCCAAACAATCCAAATAAAAAATGGGCAGAGGACCTGAATAGACATTTCTCCAGAGGATATCAGATGGCCAACAGACATATGAAAAGAAATTTGCGTCAAGGAAATGCAAATTAAAACCACAATGAGATATCACCTCATACATGTCAGAATGGCTATCATCAATAAATCAACAAAAAAGTGTTAGTGAGAATGTACAGAAAAGGGAACCCTCGTGTATTCTTAGTGGGACTGCAAATTGGGGCAGCCACTATGGAAAACAGTATGGAGGTTCCTCAAAAACTAAAAACAGAATTACCTTATGACCCAGCAATTCCACTCTTGGGTATTTATCCAAAGAAATGCAAAACACTAATTTGAAAAGATATATGCACTCCTATATTCACTGCAGCACTATTTACAATAGCCAAAGACATGGAGGCAACGTAAGTGCCCATCAACAGACAATTGGATAAAGAAGATGTGGTACATATACACTGGAATAATTCTCAGCCACAAGAAAGGAATGAAATCTTACCATTTGCAACAACATAAATGGACATAGAGAGTATCATGCTAAGTGAAACAAGTTGGACTGAGAAATACAAATACCGTATGATCTCCCTTATATGTGGAATCTGAAGAACAAAATAAATGAACAAACAAAACAGAAACAGACTCATAGATACAGAGAACAAACTGATGGTTGCCAGATGAAAAGAGGATTGAGGAGGTGGGTGAAAAAGGTGAAGGGATTAAGAAGTACAAATTGGCAGTTACAAAATAGTCATATAAAGTACAGCATGGGGAATGAATATAGTCAATAATATGGTAATAATAATGAATAGTGCCAGGTGAGTATTTAGTTAGTCATGGGGATCATTTCTTAAATTATATAAATGTCTAACCACTACGCTATAAACCTGAAACTAATGAAAATAATATTGAATGTCAACTGTAATGGGAAAAATTTTTTTAAAAAAGTGAAATTGAAAAATGATAAAATGAAACATTTATTAATAGTATATTAGTAAAAGTAGATGTAAATCTTTATTTCAAATGGTCTGATAACTTTTTTTAAGCTCCAATTCTTATCAAATCTTACTGCTTTTATAACACAGCTGACAGAAAGCTTACACTGCGATCACAACTGCCAGCGTTGCTCTTTTCTTGTAGTTCACTGGGCTTGTATTCTTATCATGTTCAGTGTGTGATTTCTTTGCAGACATGCATACCTGTTCATCATGTAGATTAGTTTATAAATAAAATGATGTGTAAAATTCTTATCAGGGACACGTAAACTACAATATGCTGACAGGTAATAACCACGTGAGGTTAGCACAGTGCCCCCAGCACTGCACACTGACCTCTCCTCCCATGGCACAACTACACAGAGACTGAGCTACAAACTCCGTGACCTCCTCAGTGACTAAGCACACCTTAAATATCAATGAAGTCTAACTTCTGGGTTTTATTAAGTTACTTACCAGTATTAATAGAAGGGCTAATATTTTCTTTCTCACATCCTCTCATAATCTCCCCTCCCCTGTTGATCCCACTGACTTGGAAGTAAATGATGATGGCCTAAAGTGGCCTAGGGGCCAAGATGTAAACATTTCTATAGCAATATTTTTAATTAACAGACTTTTTCAAGAGCCATTTTGAGGTTTACTGAAAAATCGATCAGAAAGTACAGAGTTCTCATGTACCCTGCCCACCCCCAGGTTTCCCCTATTATTTACATGCTGTATTAGTGTGGGACGTTTTTTACAACCGAGGAACCAATATTAATACATCATTATGAAAGTCCATAGTTAACATGGGGGTTCACGCTTTGTGTTGTACAGTTCTATGGGTTTCGAACATGTAATGACGTGTTCATCATTACTGTATCATACTGAATAGCTCGCTGCCCTACAATCCCATACTCCACTTATTCATTCCTCCGTCCTCCATCCTAAGCTTCTAGCAACTGATTTTTTTTTTATTGTCTCCATTGTTCTGCCTTTTCCAGAATGTCATATTGTTGGAATCATACAGTAGTCAGCCTTGCACATTGGCTTCTTTCACTTAGCAACATACATTTAAATTTCCTCTATATCTGTTCCTGACTAAATGAGGATAACTCACTTTTATCATTGAATAATATTTCATTGTACAGGTACACCATGGTT